>NC_066360.1:5020399-5352460 GCF_024516045.1 Bombus affinis | reverse complement strand
CAAATGTTATTTAATACTCTATCTATATAATATAGTACTACTATAACAAATGAAGTTATTACTTGGCCAGCGCAAGATTCCAGCTTTTCCAAGCCGTTTTTCAATCTCTCTATCATCGCTTTTACGTCGTAGGTTCTTTCCACAAGCAACTTCGAATACAAAGAAATTTGCTCCAAGAACGTTTTTGGAGTCGTATAGTTGTATCTTCTCTCGTTTTGTAAATAAAGCGAAGATATATCATTAACGCTAGTATGCACGTATGACATGAACAAAGAAGCTGATGACTTGTATTTTTTTGGAAGGTCTTCTAATTCCTGCAATCAGTAAGTATCACAATGATGAACTTAATAGATGAAAATAGAACAATATCAGGAAGACAGATTAAGTTTATTCATAAGTAATAGTGGAATGAAGCGACTACGAACCGTTTATTTTGAAAGTAGTGTAAATCCATTTTTGGTAAAAATTAGGGAAACGACAAATTTACATATACTTTAGTGTGATTTTTCTTATTTATAAACAATTTATAATTCAGATTAAAAAATTTTTTAAATTTTAAATTAAAAAAATATAAAAAATTTAGATTAAGAAATTTTTTAACTCTTTTAAATTTAGATTTTAAAATTACTAAAATTAATAATGATTTAATTTGAATGTAGTGTAGGTCTATTTCTTGTAATCTATAGCCTGTCCAAACGGCCATGGTATCAATAATGACAAACAAACGATAACGAATGGAATTCTATCCTCTTTATTTCACATAGTATTGCGCGTGAGAATGTGAACAAGTCGTTTAAATGCGATTCAGTAATGTACTCGTAAATTATTATTACATATAAAGTGTCACGAAATTAATAATAGTTTTATGTTTATACCTTTTCCAAAAATCACCTTCTATCATCTTTTCCAAAAAATAATACAGTAAAAATAGCGTAGATGCGATATAGAGATACCCCAATAAAATGTAAAACATAATATCTGCTTTCATTCACACTGATGTTTTAAAATAAATTAAATTAGATAAATGACTTATTAAGCTTTATAAAGAATGTGCTAAATTGTCTTACTTCTAAGAACCTGATGGAAACGGATCTCAAAGCATCTTGCGGCCAGCTTTGAAACCAATTGATCGAAGTGTTGTTTACGATTGCTGGGAACTGTCTAGCCCTGTTTCGTAATGTTGCACCAACGGGAGAAAAGCAAAGAATGCATTTTAACAAATTTCGAACTCGATTGATGAAAAATTTCCAGCAATTTTCTTTGGTGTCCATCATACCGGTTTGCTTTACCTACGATATAAAAAAACGTTGATATACCATATTAGGGTAAAAATTGAACTAATATATAAGCCAAATATATTGAAATCCCTCGGTATTAAAGATATTATTTATATGAGTACCAATGCACGGGACAAAGTTTAGATTCAGACTATAATTAAATCATAGCTCAAACTTTAGAAATATAAAATTATTGATTCAGAACATTCTGACATAATATGATACGAACAACGAAATTGTACAACTGCGCCACACTGCGAGAAACTGAATAAACTCGACATAGAAAATGCTATCTGAAAATAATTTACACATCACCGACGCAAATATAATCGCAGCTGTGCAGAATAAGTCTAACGTTACGTTGTAGACAATGAAGAAATTACCAGGTATGTAAATATGAAACCGGAATTTTTGTATAGAAAATACACGTTTATTGTAATGAAAATGATTAAAAATATTTTATTCGAAATATTGCCCATCGCTAGCTATACATTTTTCCCACCTGTCTGGCAATTGGTGGATGTCACGCCAAAGAAACTGTCGTTCTTTTGAGGCAAACCAGTCATCGAGCTATTTTCGTATATTTTCGTAAGAAATGAAGTGCTGGTCAGAAATTGCGTGCCCCATCGATGCAAATAAATAGTAATCGGACGGAGCCAAGTCTGGCGAGTAAGCCGCGTGCAAAAGTATTTCTCAACTGAACGCTTCGATCGTTTCCTTGACCGGTTTTGCTGTATGTGATGGTGCATTATCATGAAGCAAAATTACTTTGTGTTGCCTTTTTTGATATTCTGGTCGTTTTTCACGCGAAGCTCGATTCAAATCGATCATTTGTTGTCGGTAGCGCTCAGTATTAACGGTTTCGCCAGGTTTTAACAGCTCATAATAGATCACGTTCCACGTTCCACGTTCTTCGTTGCTCGCGTCAAAATTGCCACTTCTGAATTTTTTAAACCACTCAAAACACTGTGATTTACCAAGAGCATGCTCACCGTAAGCTTCGACAAGCATTCGATGCGATTCTGCAGCAGTTTTCTTCAAATGGTAACAGAAAATCAATGCTGTCCGCAAATCGTAGTTTCCAGGCACAAAATTCGACATGTTCAACGCTATTACAAACTATGCTGTTGTATGAAACTTGTATTGTTCTGAGTCGAAAATGTTTGTCAGATGTCAACAAAGACTTTTGGCATCAATGACGCAGTTTAGTGATAACTACATTATCAGCTAAGGCCATCTATAGACAAATTCCGGTTTCATATTTACAGACCTGATAGTCATAAGGAAGGTGCTGCAATTTTGAATCGTGTTCTTCGATATTTGAAGTAACAAGAAGACGTATACCTAGCCTAACAGAAAATTCAATGATGGTGAAAAGTTATATGATGAAGCAAAATTGTAAATGTAAAATTGAAAAAATAATTTATTATGTTCTAAATAATTGTACCATAAATGAAAAAAATGATTATATTATCAAAGCAATTACATTTCTTAAAAGTAAGAAGCTTATTTTGGAATAGAAAATGCGTTTTTATTTATTTTCCTCCGAGTCTCGATTATTCACTTCGATCACGATTTATCAGGGCTGTTTGTTCATCGATTAAGTAGTCGATTATAGTATTTGTCTTTTTTTGTTCTATCAACGAAATTACTCCGTGGCGAACTAAAAATTTTATAGTATTCAAATACTACAACTACTTTATTCGTATTGCTGATACATATCGTCACATTCTCACTTTTAATATGAGATATGTATACTATGTTAGGTTATCTTTTATGAAGACTTTGTTGCCTCAAAGTTCTGGGGTAAATGCCTTACGGCCCCTTATAGTCCGCTTATCAAAAGGCATTGCTGCTATCCGCACTCCGTGGCGAGATCCTTCAGACAGAGTCTCCATTCTTTGGCAATGCTACATGGGGGCACTTGTCATCCACAAACTATTTCACGCATTCTCTAAACTGTAAGCAGCCATATTCGGTGATATGGCTATGAGGTGTCGGTACAGCAGATTCGGCAATTTCCAAACGCCGGTTATCGACTTTCCAAACATCAGTCTGCTTCCACTTGCGATTACAAAATCTATTGTCGAATATGGTACAACTTCCACTCGCACTGTCTTTACTAACATTAAAACTATCGACAGTTACGACAAAGTTATTTCTACCAGAACTAGTCAAAATGACTGATCTTTAGAAAATACATAACAATAGAATATTTTTATATTTATTGATTTATTATATCCTTACAAAAGGAGTTCATTGTTGTTCAGAACAACTGAACGTCATGTTGTTGCTAGAAGTATGAGTGCTCAGTAAGGACGTTTTAATGACGACTACGACGTAAAATACACTATTTCTATACTTGTACTTAAAGTGATTTTAATATAATTGATTATCACAACTTTATCACGTGTCTCTTTATTAAACAAACTAACACGTTTAATATCCATCTCGGTTCCGTTAAAAGGAATAAAGTTGACCTTTAGTCATAAATTAGGATAAGGCCAAATAGCAGCGGACTGTTTGCCATGATATTGTGACATCAATCACATATCAACTCACATCAAAGATAGGATATCAATCGCCGAGTTTCGGACTCCTTTGGACACATCACCACCTTATCATCATAGCCTACACAGAAGCTATGACACACCTTAGTCCACATCATAGATAAGACATCTACCCCCGACCTTCGGATACTTTTCCACATCATAATCTACACCGAGCCCCTCAACATCCTCAAACCAAAACATATATAAACCGAGACTTCAGCCAGCTCTAGTTCAGTCTGAATATAAGATCTATCCTTGCGTTTACCATTGTATCAATTGTGTGGAAATAAAGAGTTTGATCTTCTGTTTGCAGATCGGCAATTTGTTTTTGTAAATTGTTTAATAA
Source organism: Bombus affinis (assembly GCF_024516045.1). Classification (NCBI taxonomy): domain Eukaryota; kingdom Metazoa; phylum Arthropoda; class Insecta; order Hymenoptera; family Apidae; genus Bombus; species Bombus affinis. Next base: position 5,348,285 of record NC_066360.1, on the reverse strand, counting down.
TTTTTACGTGACATTTGGCGATTCTGCCAGGATCCATTTGCTTCGGTAAAACGAAATTACGATTTCGGCGTACGCGCATCACTGAAGATCGAAGGATCAGCGGACCACTGCGAATCTTTGTTACTACGAAGCCCTGCAGCAACTTTCAACGTTCCACTACGGTGAAACTAGACGAGAGGACTACGGTCAGCGCAGAGCAAGCCTGCGAACAGGATTCGGAATCTAGAGCCAACCAGAGAGGAAACACCCCAGAGGATCCTCAACGGCCATAGCTACTACAGTAAGCTAGAAATCTGGATTCATTTTTACATTACCGTGCGAGAAAACCAAGTCTCTCAAGCGTTTCGAACCCGAATAGCAACGATAGTTCAAACTCGATAAGCTCGATTAGAAAAGACACCATTAATACCGCTTCTACAACCGGAGCTATGGACGATACGACTCGTACCATGTTCAACGCTATGCAAAAGCAAATCGAACTTCTTACGCGACGCATAGAAGAAATGCAACAGAAAATCAAAAGTGAAAACAAAAAACGTAAAGCGGAGATAAGACTGCTAGGAAAAATTGCCGAAATGAAGTTAGGAATTAGAAGACAGGGAACTATTAAAGAAAGGACTAGTGGGAATTGTCAGGATAGTTTAGTTCCTAATAGTTTGAACAAAAGCTTGGAGGAAAAAGACGTTACTGTAGAAAATGAGGAGATGGTTTTGAAAGAATTTTCAAAAGAATTGCAGTCTAACGTAGAAAATTCTTATGAAAAGAAAGTATCAATTGACACCGATTCACAGGATTATACTTTCATTAAAAGAGACTTAACGTTTGATGCCAATAGCTTGACAGAACACCAGAAAGAGTCTTTGAAACAAAGGAAGGAAGATATTGCACCGTTGTATAATGATTTGTCACAATCTTCGTCACAAGATACTCAAAATTTACAAGAATGGTTTGATAAAAAAAGTAAAAATTTAGGAGAAGCAGAGAAAGATCATAACAAGAAGGATAATATTTCAATAAGAAATATTTTGGACGATGATGCAAATAAAGAAAACAAAATTGAAATGAAGGAATTAGAAGCAGTTAGTAAATCAACTGCTGAAAATGATACAAAATCAACAAACAACGTTGGACAAAATATATTATTAGAAGCCGCACAAGAAGCAAATATAATGCTTACAGTATTGAAAATTTGCTTATAGAAGAAGACCAACTGATGACAGCGAAAAATGCTTGTGACAGTGCAGAACCAAAAACTTCAGTAGATCTTATGTTGAGAGATTTAGATGCTAATACACAAGAGAAGTCTTTAGAAAATAAAGATGACAAAAGTCTATCTCCATCCATGTTAGATAGTAGTAAATGTTGCTGTAAAGCCTGCTACTTCGCCAAAATTTGAAGAAATTGTTTACGACCAACCAAGACAGTCAAACACAAATAAAATTTTTCGAAGCGCTTTAAAGATGAAATTAATCGAAGACAAGTCTGAAATAATCAATAAACAAAAAGTTAAAGAAATTGACCTTAATATCCAATTTCACGGTCAAATTTTTTTATTGTATTGTGTAGTATTCGTTACGAGGAAGAAAACTCTCAAGGGAACCATCGGGCATAACTCAACCGTTCTCTTCGAAAAAAGATATCATCAACGATAAAAGTATCGTTCTTACGCGCAGTGATTACTCCACGTTTTAACATTGAGTACAACTTAGACGTTAACGAAAAGTAAAGTTCGCTATCCCGTGGACCGCGGATTCATTGTTGAACCTGGGATCATTGTCATTGGCTTCTCGAGTATCTAATTATCACGATTACTTGTCGAATTCTGTAATAATCGTATTTACATTAGTAAATATCTCCTCTATTGCATAACGACAACGTCTAATCCAAATGAAGATTCGTTTCACGCCCCTAACCTTAAACCTAACATCAACCCGACATATATAATAGGAACTATAATATATTGTAATATAATATATAATAAGGAAACATGAGTCGCATTCAATCATTCTATTGGAGAAAAATGCTCAAGTTTTATTCATTATATATAATACATCAATATATATATATATATATATATATGTAAACTCCCTAGAGTTCGTGTAGGATAGGGATTCTTTTTGTTTTACGGGTAGCACGACAGGCTGTGTTTCACGGACAGACCGATCTTCTTTTGTTTTACGGACGACCATTTTAAGAAGCACGTTTTTCTCGAACGGATGGGCAGAGAGTTACATCAGAGACAGACAAGGCTACAGAATAGTTATTTAAGATTTTAAAGACTGAAGAAGAAAGATCGGTAGCTCAGGACGTTGAAAATCGATTCTCGATTTTCAGGTAAACATTGCACTAAAGACTTGTTATTTCCCGTTTATATAATTATTGTTATTTATTCTTATAGACGTATATTAATTGTTGTTTATTTTTGTATTTTATTATTTACTTCATAATAAAAACTCGATTTTCAGACTACAGAATCGATCCCTGAATTATCCCCAGATTACGATTTTACATATATATATGTGACGAATGAAATTTGAGCATTTTTTCCAAGAGAATGATTGTGTGGCGGCACTCGCCACGGAACTTCCCAACGGCTTCGCGATACAAAGCGTTACGCCGTCAAAGCGCAACACCAACTTGCCCAATGTACCATCGATATCCTTACTCTTCTTCCGTCGAATTCTCGGAAAAATACAACGCGGCAGCCGCCGCGGTACATCTACTGAACGCATGCTAGTGGGGATATCGATGGGCAATGAAGGGAAGAATCCGTTCGATCTGGAACAAAAGGACAGTCTGTCTTGAGCCGTGAAATAAATAAGTTCTCAATGCCATTGCCAAACGCGTCAATTGAACTCTTGGTATCAATTGTTGGTTGTTAATTGTTACCAGTTATTTGTTGACTCTGTCTGTTAAATCGTTTGTTAATAATTTGTTTTTCATTAAACATCAAGAGTCGTTCCTTTAAATGCACTATCACCTACGATCCACTTCAATTGAATTGCAACTCATGGTTCTTCAAAGGTACTGCAAAGTCGCAATTCAACCAATTTATCCCTCGTGATGAGTATACAATGCAATAAAAAAGTCTGACCTTGAAATTCAAGGACAAAGAATTCTTGAACATTCTGTAGCTAAGATAGTTTAACTTTTTATGGGTTCAATATACTCAGTTATACAAAAGTTAATACCGAAAATATTTGCTTGCCTTTTTATATGTTATGTATAATTCATAATATAATTATGTATACATAAATTATACATATACATATACATAATTATAAATATACATTATACATATACATATACATATACATAATTATAAATATACATTATACATATACATATACATAAATTATACATAATTATACATAATATAATTATGTATAATTCAACTATATGGAAAGAGCATAAATATAAAATTATATTTGTGCACAAAAGAGTGCGTCGTAACGAAATTTTGTAAGGTTGATTGCCAATGCATAATAGTTATAGTTATAAGTCATTACCGCGAAGAAAAAATAATTTGCATAACAGGAATAGATCGCGATCCAAATATTGCATTGAAAGTGTTTTGTTTACAAATAAGAAAACGTACCTCAGTTCTTAAGGCGTTCACGATATTATCTACCTCATCATCGGCGAATAATTCGGAGATTTCGCCAAAAGCGAGCATATCGTTTATAAGTACCAGAAATTTTTCATCCGCGATATGAGAATCAGTCATCAAGAAAGTTATTCCGATTCCTTTCAATCCAGATTTCAGATATAAACCTGATAAATCGCTTCTTAAATCAGTCATCGAATATCCTGTTCGTAATTGTATCTGAAAAACCTAAAATGTAAAGGACTTTGATTAATTTTTATGTAAAGAGATCACTTACATGTTATGTATACGTGTTGATATTAATTGGAAACTAATTTTTAAAAAATGTGATCTATGAAAGTTCACAGTTAATTTTTATTCTCCGTCTATCTCATATTCTTCAAATAGCAGAGATTAACCCAAAATTTCACCTCAGGAGCATTAAAAAACTATTTAAACATCGTTTAGGATACCTTAGTTTCAATTAAAAAATAATAAAATTTGATCTCTCCTTTGCACTCTTGTTATGTCTGTTATATAACAATTCCTTACTTAATGTTATTCCAGTACTATCAAATTCTAATTTTCACTTTACCTGAGATTTTATGGAGCATGACATAAACTATGTAGGTATAATTTCTTCAGTTACTTTTTATCGTAGTAATGAAATTTTCTAATATGATCCTATTTTTATTAGGAATTCAAAGAATGTATTGTATACATGTAGTTCTTTGATGAAAACTATGAAAACAAGACAATAGTCAGACAGAAAAAGGGCGATATTATTGCTCGTAAATCAACTGATTTAACAATTAATATTCAATATATATACAGTTTATATATTCCAATCTAAACTTAACTTATTGATGAGAGATGATATAAACAAAAAAATATGAATGGATTTAGGCTACAGTAACTACTAGGTAGCCAACAATTCTAGCGTGAAATAATTTTCAATGGATCTATTGCTACAGAAAATATTGCATTATCTCTTATCTGCCTGTTCGTCATATACTAATAATTATTAGAGGCAGAAGATATATATGAGGGTGAGACAAAAATTATCCGCACTGTCGCTGTAGAATTTATTTTAGGCAATTTTCAGAAATGACATACCTCATTTTTCTACATAATCGCCTAGCTTTTCAATACACTTTGCCCATCTGTTAAAGAACTCTCGCATTCCCTTATTAAAAAATGTTTTCGACTGAGCTGCGAGCCACGAATGCAGCGCCGCATTCGCCTCTTCGTCAGTTGTTTCGGTATCATCTCGTATAAACTTTTCGAAACCTAACTATGCCGCGGAGTACAGACTCAAATGCTCAAACAGAGCCATGACTGATTCGCAAATGATTTGTCGTATCACTCAATGCCACCCGTCTATTTGACAGAATCAGTTTACGTGCACTTTTGATGTTTTCATCAGTCGTGGATGCAGACGACCTTCCGGTCCCTTCTTCATGACTGACACCTGTGCTACGTTCTTTGAACTTCTATATCCATTCAAACACAGTTGCTCGTGACAAAACGCTTTCGAAATACTGTGCACAAAGTGTTCGATAAATATCCGCACCAGACACGCTTTCCAATCACAAAATACGAATCATTTCATACTGCTCTTTTTTCGTGCAAATCACAAGTGGGGCATCCACAAATGAATTGACGTAACACGTTCAAAACCTGAACAGCGTTGACTTAAAAGATAGTGATGTTATACGAAAAGTGCAGATAGGACAGTACAGCCAACAGAAGTTCTAAATATAACTGGAATATAACCGGAGTGCGGATAAGTTTTGACTCGCTTTCCCCACACACACGTAATTATTATTTTTTAATTTTAAATGTAACATGGAATATTGAATAACATGATAATAACTATGCACGGTCTTAGTTTTTGAGTTATATACAAACGTATATTTGATAATATATATAAATAATAATAAGTAGTAGTAATCTAATTTACGATACACTTACAAAATCGCATGAAATAAGAATTAAGTCATACTAGCGTTACCAGCAGCCCTATGGCAGCCGAATATTAATCTAATCTAACCTATAACTCATTGATTTATATTTTTCTACTTATATCGAAGATAATTAGCATCAATAAGTCAAGTTTAGGTCGGGATATGTAAAACTATGACCACCCATGTGCCAGAATGAAATGTAACGAAAACTAGATCTAATTGAAATTTTTTGTAAATATCTCGGAAACGAACATCGAGCGGCGATTTTGTGTATAGAAAAACGTTGTTTAGAATTTTGATCTTGATAATATATCTTTAGCTCGTTGAAATTTTCTAGACGTATAATTACCTTTATTGTTCTATTACTTTGTTAATTGTTCACTTTTTACATTTCTTTCATAATGGTAAATGTTTCACTTTTCGTGTCTGAAAAGGTGGTGATTTTTATAGAAAATTCGCACAGGTACTCAACTTTTCTTAAAGATAAGGATTAGTTAGAATTGCATGGTGTTGGGAATTTTACAAATAATTATTGCAGAAGTACCTCTAAGCCCGCGATGAAAGACGCAAGGCTAGAAAGAGATTGCTTTCCGCTTCCTCCAACACCAACAAGCAATGCGTTTCCTCTTGGTGACTCCAGAATGCGATTTATTTGACAAACCTGGTACATAGCATCTTCGAATAAAACCAGATTCATTGCCGCTACCTACTCCAAGGTAAAAAAATATATATTCGATTAGAAAAAAGAAATAGTAACATATATAAAAAATTCGAATATTCCAATTAGAATAAATATAGGTTTTACTTGTTTTATCAATTAATATTAATTCAAAAAATATATAAAAACACCTTACTCATGAATTAGAAATTAATGTACATTAAATTTTAATAGTACTGCTATATACAATATAAAATAAGTTCTTATGTTATCTGTTTTTACAATCGATGAGTGCAAGCAAAAATAGTTGTGTGAAAAGCAATATTTCATGTACCAAAATATTGTATATAAATATTGTCTATGTATAGCGTGTAATCTATATTTCAATATTAGCAAGTATGTTGTAAGTTTTATATTATCGATAAGAAAAGATCTAAATTTAACCTATCTTGTAGCAAACAGAATAATAAACTGTCTTTCACATCTGAATGTGACATTATTTTGTTTATCACATTCTATACCGAAGGAACGTTGATTTTGAGCTATAGTCAAAATAGTTTATTTTTAGAATGACTATGATTTGTTTTATTGTAACATTTGGAGAAACTATTATTTATTAATATTATTTATATTTTTTTATATGATATATTATATAATTTATATTTGGAATATAAACTGTTATTACCAGTTCGTTATAATTAACCAGAGCTTCATCTAGTAACTTCGTCAATTGTTGCCAATCTTTTATTGGCATGTATTTTGGTTCACCGATTCCTTCCGCAAAATGACAATATATTATTGGTCCAGCAAATACAATATTTTCGTCCATTTCCTATGATAATAAATGATATTATTAAATTTATCATTATCAAAAATTAAATTAAGAATATACGTAACAAAGACCTATTTACTTCTCTTTTATTTATTTATTTATAATAATTATATAATATTAATAATTATATAATTATATAATAAATAAATTATATAATTATATAATATATAAAAATTATATATTTATAATAAATATAAATACTACTGACTTTTTTAAACTTACAGAAATATTTTTGCGAAGCGACTCCTTCAGCAATTGCTGAAAGGCTTTTTCATCTTCAGCATTGATTAATTTATCCGAATACACTCTTGTTGCTTCGTGAACGTACAATCGGATCAAATGATTTCCAGTCGGAACAGTCTCACCGTGTGCAAACAGTATGCCCTTAAAGAAGGAGTAAATCTTTTTTATATCAAATATTTATTATTAAATATAATATTAAATATTTTTTAAGAGAGTTAATTATAACGTCACGCGATTTTTATCTCAATAAGTTGAATTTCATGGTAACTACTTCAGTTACTAACTGCGTTCGACATATATACACGTCAATCGAAAACTTTATTTCGGTGCGGTTGACGTGTATACTCGTCGTGTAAAATAAAGAATTACCATTTGATTTAAAAACTCAAAATTTATATAATACTTTACTGTGTATATCGGCTATTCTCCGAATTCTTTTGTGTATTTTATTTTATTATCTTTTGGCAATTTTTCAGTTTTTAATAAAAATAACCTTTTCAACGATCAGTGAATTGTTAATTTTGTAGTCCAACGCAATTTCCCCGTGAAGATATTTAGTAAATGTGGAATAACAAATATACATAAAGAATATTTCCGGGCACGCGAAAATTCACAGACATTAAGAGATAGTTCGTGCAGGATAGTGCACCACCACATTCTACCAACGCCGTATAAGAGCGTTTGACCAGCTGTTTTGGAAACAGGTAGTCGGTCGAGGAGGATATGTGCTTTAACCTGTTCAGCCCTAAGATTTAAATTCTCTCTACTTTTAGTACTGGGGATACACGAAGACACAATACAGTAAAATTTTAAGAGAACAGTCAGGCTCTGTTTACAAGAGAACAAAGGACGTATCGAACATCGTAAGTTGTAAGTTGTGTTTTTTGTGGACACTCGCAGCCGAGATAATCGCGGTGCGCGTGTGGTTTTGTTATGGACGATCCCTACGACTTGTACGAGATAAGCTGCCGAAATACGTATCGTTCGGATTGAGGATCACCAGATCAGAAAGATCTATCTATATTAGATTTCGAAATTATGTTGGATAAACTAAATAAGATAAAATAGCATAATGACCGATTCGGTGGAGATATTAATGGTGCATAAATATAAACGTAACAAAATCCACTCTTTTTTTTTTATACGTGGAGAAATCCTCATAGCCATCGCGCTTCGCATCTACCCACCCATTTTACAACGTAGTCAAGTGTACGCTTGTTCGAAGAGTCTTTAATTTTGATTTACTCAGTGATAAAGCTTCCTATGGAAAAATATTACTGTACTAACGTCACCAGTTTGGAAACACTTTACACAAAAAAGCATATTAATTTTAAAAGGTAAACTGCAGCAAAGAGCGATAAATTTCTATGGCTTTAATTAAGCTTTTGTTATTTTAATTACTTGCTTTGTTAAAATAAGTCTTACTTGAAAGATGTTTGAGAGATCACGTAGATTAAATACGTAATGAAATTTGACTGCCGTTGGTAGGAATGTTGTTGAAATTTTGTGGTGACAGTACAATGCCGCATTTAATAATGATTCTGCAATTTTTGTCAGCGCTAAGTTAAATTTGTTGATAGGATTCATCAGGTGTTGGTCTAGCATTTGGCTGTAGATCAATACTAGATTGTCTTCGGTTGGAAAACTGCAATAAAAGATTTTCAGTTGATAGAAAAAGATGTTTGTAATAATAACGTACATATAAGTTATATTTCCAGAAATCTTATATACATATTCTATATCATATACAGGGTGATGCACGTAAATCATGACAACTGAATATTTTCTTTTTTTATTATTATTATTTAATTTGTACTTTACAATTTGTCCAGGTGAACATTTGTTAAATTTTTCTAGTTTTATTGCTATGTAACACGTGGATGGCTACCTCCAGCAGGATACCACCTTCCAGTTTGTTTATTTTATTTCTTTAGCGAGGTCAGTGGGATGTTTTCTTTTCAGTCGCCTTTTTTATATGAGTTTCGCTCGTGTCAGCAGTCAACTTATTTGAACGTGTTGCCGTTATTTTCTTGTTTTTTTTTACGTACCTGCCGATTTCTTTTTAGACCGTTGGTATTTTTAGGTCTTTGCGTGTATCCTCGTTTCTGATATACCATGACTATCTTGGGTAAGCGTTTGAGCAAAATGTTCGAGATGTCGTCGATACCGGATGATTTTTAATTGTTTAATTTAGAGAAAATGATTTTTAGTCGGTTATTATTTGTAAAGTAGTTTATTTCTGTGTCTGATTGTTTGGGTTTGTCCGATGTGTTTTCATTAGAGAATATGAAGGTTGTCTTATTTATCGATATGTCTCGCTCTATTTATTTTTCAGTTTGTTTGTTTCGGCAATGATAATTCTGTTTAATTGTTCTCGACCCATGTGTTCGCGCGCGCGTGTGTGTGTGTGTGTGTTTTGGAAAAGTGAGTGCCGATAACATGTAGTTTTTCCGTTGTTTTACAAGTCATGAAATAACTAGACTTCATGCTTTTATTGGTGTTCTGTATCGCTATACCAGCATCTTGGAGGAGGGGAGCTTTCTCTGGAGGCAGTTTAAAAGAAGAAATAGAGTTTGGTTCTTTTAACCTAAAAATTTGATTTGTCTGTGGGAACATGCTAGTTGAATTTTTTTAGACATACTTTTTTTATTTTGTTTGCCCATCTTCTGTTTTATCATAAAAATAGTTGTATTTTAGATTGTTTACTTTGGATAGGATGTAGCTTTTGTCTCGTTGTAGCTTGCTTTCGCAGTCAAGGCGTTATTTTGGAAAGGTACTGCAATAGCTAAAACGATTCCCTTCAACATTCGTAACAGTATTTCTAATTTCCTATGATATGAGTTTCTTGTAAGGGTAATTGACGGATTTTAACGGTCCGAACGGTCGAGCGCCACCCTAACTCAATAACATCGAAGCCACCCAATTATCGTCCACGCTCTTTTCGCGAAGGATCCCCCGCACTTGGAACGCCTTAACGCAGTAAACGCCATCTTGCGGGCGAATATGCCGTTTGACGATTATCTTGAAAACCAATCAGCGTTCGAATTTGGGGCCCACCGTTTTGATCCTTGTTGGGGTCTAATACGTGTTGGGCTCGCTCGAGTCTAACAACGGTATCGGTAGTCTCGTTGGAGTAGTTCAATCGTGAACATGTAACAGGGAGTCAGTTTCCGTGTCTTCGAATCGCTAAACGTGGACTAAACAATCGTTTTGTCAGTCGTAACGATCAGTGGACAGTCCTGTGCAAAATCTTCAGTTGTGAACAGTATCTCCAAGCATATGTGAAGGTAAGTATCATTTTAGAGATCGAACGATTAAACGTCTCATGCGGGTCTTTCAAATGCGACCGACATCGAGACATGTTTGCGAACGAGTGTATCGTTAATCATACGTGTTTATAAAAATATAGATGTATTTCATAAGAATAACGAATATGACGAGCGCTTTTGTGCCGCTTGTTTCTTTTCGGAATCGATTAAGAAGCTATCGTGTCGTTCGGGACTTTTCGACCCTGGATTTTCAAAATCCCCGGGGCTCAAACGGTTAAATTATGTCAATATTGTCATAAATAATTATTTTTCTATTTACTCTATATGATTTTCGAGACATTAAAAGATTATTATTACTCGACTATTTCAATATTGATTACGATACATTTTTAATTACGGTTAAACTTGTCGCTACTGGTGTGAGAGACTGTAAAATTGATTCGAAACAGTATTTTACAGAGACTAATGAAACCAACGAGTTAGATATTTATATAATTAAAAGTTATTTCTATTTCTGAATTTTCTTTGCGAATATGTTAACTGTGCTTGAGCAGCGCTGCATAAAATATATAAGAAACATATTTTAAATACTATTTTAAGTAGTTGTTGGTCTACAGTACGAATAAAATATTTTATGTATTAAAGAAATATGTAGTAAAGAAGAAACTATCTTTATTTTCACAATGTGATACATAAAATAAAGTATCTTATCATTGTATTGTGGATAGCGTTTAAAATGTTTCTTAACAAGGAAAATTGATTAAGTAGGAGGTTAATACAAGAATGCAAGAATCCAACATATTTACAAATTAAATTCATATTCTTTTTTGTTGAGGTTATTCAGTATATAAAGAGAGAAAAACGCGCGAATAAAGTGTAAGATACAAAATATATATATTTGATTTAATAGTGAAATACAGGAATACAATTTGAGCCCCGAAGCCAACGTCGCCTATCTTTTGTCTATATGCTGTCGATGGCTTCGGCGCTTGAGAAAGCTAAAAAGATCAGATGTGGAGTTTTCCTAGAAGTGGTGACCACTTCAACATTTTTAACCCTGCTGCAGTCTCCGTGTCTCTTTGTTCTTACTGCTCTCCTTTTTTTCTCTAAGAACTTCTGTTTTCTTTAAACATTTAGAGCAAAATGTTATCCGATTGTTGAAACCGATATATTTGAGGAAAAGACGTGCGATTATAGAAAATTTAGGGAACGCACTAATACAAAATTATATTATAAGATGGTAATATGACCCGCGTAGGAAAGCTGCAAAAGAAATAGCAGAGAGTGTTATGAATACATCGGAACATTTCAAAGAGAAAATAAGAGTTCGTAAAAATTTTACTAATGCCAAAATTTTGTTTGCTAGAATAGAATGTACTGGTTCTTTGCAATGAAAGTGTAGAGGACTGGTAAATAGGATATTTGACCGTGAGATTTACTAGATGTTATTGCTTGTTGTCGTAACCGTCGAATATATTTAAAAATGATAAATACATATACAGATTATATTCGCTGAGTCGCTCGTACACAGTATAAATCGCAAAGTAAAATTGCTAATTAATACTCAGTAAATGCTCGCTAGATAATCGTCGATAACTCGGTAGATAACTTGTGATAACACTTAGATAGCTCGTCGATACAGAAAGATACTCGTAGATGCTGATAGATACTAAACTCTTTTCTATTTGGGTTTCTATTGGGTTTCTTATTGGCTGAGTGGGAGTCGGAAAATTCGAATTCAAATTCGTCTTCGTCGACCGTTACACGTAGCGCCGACGCTGTTTTTGGCCGGACTATTTTTATTCTTACATTAAATGTGTCCTAACGATCTTGATATTCTGAGGCAAAATAATAACATGATTTGATTTGTTCTCTACTCATGTGCCCTTACGAAAGTCATTATGAAGGATATGATAAGTAACAAGTATTATTCAAAGTTATGATCATTTAGATTACTCGTTTGTGACCAAACACGCAAAACATTTCTTTTTTTTTTTATTTAATTTGTACTTTACAATTTGTCCATCTGGACAGTTGTTAAATTTTTCTAACTGTATTTGCAGATGGCTATTCTTAGAAGGATACCATTTTCAAGTTTGACTACTTTATTTCTTTAGTGAGGTCAGTGGGGTGTTTTCTTTGTAGTCTTCTTACTATTTGAGATGTATGTGCGAAGAGGACGTAGGTCGTGAGGATTAATGACCAAATTACTCGTTGTTGTAGCCGTCGAATATATTTAAAACAATAAATTAATAAGCCGTAGACGTTAGTCGTTAGTACGAAGTATAAATCGTAAAATAGAATCGCGGAATAAATACTTGCAAATGCTCGTCGCGTAATAAGATACTCGGAGATACTCTAGATGCTGTTAGATACTCGATATGTACTGTCGCTCGCGATCGCGTCCGTTTATTTATACTGGTCGGAAAAGAGTCAGATAATTCAAATTCGTCTTCGTTCGACGGTTGCATGTAGCGGCGACATTGTTTTGCCCGGAGTTTATTTGTCGTTATGTTTCATGCGTCAAGGTTAAGTCACTGTCCTGAGGCAAAACAATAGCACGAGTCGCTCTCGACTAGCGACGTCCTTTGATTCCTGTACCGCTACACTATGAGACTTTTACACGCTTCAGCAGCTAGTTGGTTTGGACGTGTTGCCATTTTTTCCTTGTATATTTTTAAATACCTGCCCATTTCTTCTTTGAACGTTGGTATTTTTAGGTATTTGCATGTATCCTGATTTCTGATATATCATGGGGCGTTGAGTGCTGTTCTGAGTATCTCTGGAAAGCAATTGTGGTTTATTTACCTGATTCATTGCTGCTGTCCCCCATAATGGTATTCCGTACGTGCAAATTGGTTTTATTATCGTTTTGTAAATTTTTAGTTTATTTCCCATGCTGACTTTAGAGTTTCGGCTAGTTAGCCAGTACATCTGTCTTCTTTTTATCCGTATTTCGTCTATATTTGATATAGTATGTTGCTTTCACGTGAGTTATGAATCTAAGTGGAGTCTTAGTATTTAATTTTGTTTGTATTATGTGCATGCCATTCAATTGGGTATTAGGCGGTTTCCGTTTAAATCGTCTGGGGTTTGCTTTTATCTTGCAGTCATTTTTCTATTTTTCTGATACGCTCTGGTAATAATATGACTGATGTTTCCGGATTAGAGTGCTTGTGTTACGTCGAAGGTGTCACGATCGGCTCAGTTCAAAACCGGAGATAAAGATGTGGCGGCACTCGGCAACGATATATATCGCCGAAGCGAAGTGCCTAATGAACCATCAATATCCTAATGTTTATTCCGCCTATTGTTCGAGAACAAGGCGTGCGTGCCTATAATCGCGGACGCCTAACAAACTGGCGGACAGTGGGGATATTGAGGGGTGACAAAAGAGTCTCTTTTTGTAAGAGTTCCTTTTTTTTATTTTTCATCATGAATTTCTTTTTTCCTTTTTTTGTTATTTTACGCGACAAAGGCACGGGGAGCAGTGAAACTAATAAATCACTGAACGTTTCCTTGCGTCGTTCGAATGATTTCGCTTAGGTTTAAACGTTTCACGAGCAAAGTAAAAAAAATTCAGGCTTTAGATATGGTGGTAGAGTTTATTATGTGAATTCAACAGAGTGAAGGTTAAGAATGTTTGGAAAGAGTGTGATATAACTACTCTTGACTCTTCGGTGGTTAACTGAGGATCAACGGCTGCGGTTCCGAAATATATTCATGGCCGTCAGCTCTGAGGTGATTTTGGCGTAGGACGTGTACGGTTCCAAAGAAATACTCGTTGGTATTTAACAATATATTTATTAGCAATTCTCGCTTTCGACTCTTTACTCCCGATTCCAACTGACGATTCTCTCTTCTCAGTTACAACTCAACTGTTTTGTTGATCCGATTCGTTTCTTTTTGTCATCCGTCAATATCCCTAGTACGCACGCGTTCGTTACGCGTCCACCACCGTTGCCACCTACTCCCTCTTCCAAATATTCGGTGGAAGGACCGCATTGATATCAATGGCTCATTAGGCCTGTAGAGGATAGGTTGGCGTGGAGTACTACATAGTAACGAAGCAGATATTACTTGCAACCGATCGTCACGTATATTTAAAATTAATAAATAAATACGCTTCGTACAGAGTCCTTGAGATGCTCGTCAATATCAATAATTGGCAACTAATCGCCTTGATCACTTATAATCGTCAATGTCGCTCGCTATTGCGTCCGTGTATTTATATTATTTGGGGGAGAGCCGGAACATTTGAATTCGCCGTTGTTCGACGGTTGCGCGTAGCGGCGAATTTGTTTTCCCCGGAGTTTATTTGTTTTTACATAACACATAATTTAACAGTCTTGTCAAATCGAGGCAAAACCACAACCTGATTCAAAATGTCCGTTGACTCATGTGCCGCTACATATCTGAATGCACCATTTTTCCTCATACATACATGTATGTTTTCTTAATTATTTTGTCTATTGGATATCATGAAATAACAAAACAGACTACTTCAGCTAACGCCCATACCGCGTTGAAAATACTCGTTCTCGTCCGATCACGAAAGTCAAGCAGCGCTGGGCACGGGTAGTACTTAGATGGGTGACCGCTTGGGAACTCCGTGTGGTGTTGGCTTTTTTTTACTTTACCAGCGCGTTTTCTTTTTTGTTGTCGTTGTTATTATCAGTTATTGTTTATTTGGGATTGTTTCCAGTCGATTGCTATCTCTTTTTCTGCTTTTATAAAGTGCAGTATATAATAAAATACAGCAATTTAGTGGTCTTAAAATTAATTAAAAAGTTACGCTATCAGTTATGAATAAATTGTGTTATAATCGAACGATACCACACTATAAACAAATATTAAAATGGATTATGAATTTTTAACTTCGCGTTCACTAGGCGTAAGAATTGTTCGTGAGTTTGCCAGTTTATACAGTGATATTCAATAACGAAAAGTGATAAATAATGCTCACTATAAAAACAATCAAGAAAATAAGAGAAGGGAAGAAGATAGAATGAAAGAAGCAACCAAAAAGAAAATACTGCAAAAATGGATATTTCAATTAGAATGAACTTTCGACCGTTTGCGTGGAGACGCGATTTCGAAGAAGCGCGCCAACGGGAGTCGTAAATTTCCGTTACGATTTAACTAATCCACGCCACGAATCGTTCGATCCTTTATTTCGATTCAGATAATAAGGATAGTTGAATGAATATAACGCTGATATTAACAGGTTAATATATATTTTCAACGATCCAACAACTTCAATGAGATGCAAGGTTACGTATATGGAATGACAAACTACGAATGAGTACGACCCTGAGACTCGTTTCGTGTTGGCGACTGTGATGATGTATCTTCTGTCGATTGATTGTCTTCGACTTGGCGATTCTGCTGATTTGTCTTCCGACTCTTGCTGTTCCTTGAACTGTGTTTTAACTCGAGCTGGTGTTAACTGTTACTGGTGAGACTTGATTGTTACTTGAATGGTACTGTTTGTGACAAGTCTAGTGATCCAGTATAGAGATGAAGTCGTGAGCACAAGTATAAAGATGAAGTCTACGGCACAAGTTGACTGTTCCGTAGTCGTGAGAACAAGTATAGAGGTGAAGTGACTGCTCTGTAGTTGTGAGAACAAGTACAGTTCGTTCTTGTATGATTACGGAGGATAACTCGGAGTGGGTGTCTTTTTGCATGAAGAAAGTGGATTCGTTGCTCACACTTTTCGTTAAGAAAGTTTACAAAAAACTTTGCGAAAATGTCAATAAATGCAACGAATCAAATATGAACGCGTTGCTCAAATGAGCCGCAAATTCATCCCGTGGTTAAAGTTCTCAGACATCCTGAGACAAGGAATAAGCCGAAGCCATGTCTCCGAAAACCAATCACATCAAACAAATTTATTACCGCGCGTAATTCAAAATCCAAACCCAATTAAAACCATACCCCAACTGAACGTAATAAACTTATCGAAGACTTAAAAAAAAAAAGCGTATTCAAAGCCCTAAATGAACAACAAACACAATTAAACTAACTAAAACAATCATTAAAAACGCACGAAGGAAGGATTGACTGTTGTCCAAAAGGAGGCTCCTACCTATTATGCCTTGGAGACACACAATTACAATTCCTTAATTTATGGGCAAATAACACGCTCAAAACCATAGACTACGATTGCGACTATAACGCAGATAAACAAAAATACATCTGACTTTCTAACCCTAGAAACACGGAGTGACGGTCCCAGGTACAAGTGCAAAGATAACACACTAGGAAAAATTACAAAATCAGCTCGAAAAGAACTGCGTCCTAAATATCCGCAACAATGTCAACCTAACAAAGAGGCAAATCGACTCATTTATAGACGAACTAGAAAAACACGTACAAACCGTCCTTCAAGAATTCGTATTAAAAATAAATCAAAAGTCGGCTTTCGAGCCCTATATTCATAATAAAAGAAAATTACGAGACAAAAGCTCCATGCCATCCAACATAAACAATCTAAAATAAAACTATTCCTGCGATAAAAGCGAAGATTTAGTATTATTAAAGTACCTTTTGCACAAAACACAGTTGTGTCTAAAACAAGAATTCGCAAACTCTATAAATCAACACTGGGCATACAAAATAAAAAATATCTCTAAAAAGGACTCTGCTAGCATGTCCCACAGAGAAATCAAATTTTTACATCAAAAAAGCCAAACTCTATCCCATCTCTCAAACTGCCATTATACGAGAACGATTCCATACAGCGCGGTATGAGCTTTAGCTAAAATAATTTGGTTCTCTTATTTGTCTTTGATGTTCAAAAAAAGAATATTTGAAATATATAAATGTGTGCAAGAGTGAGTGATATATGGTATTAGTCGCGTAATACTAAAACATTTCTATTTCTCTATGTTTACATTATAGATTATTAAAAATAGATTATTAAGGAAAGTAAGAAAGATTGGAAGAATAAAAAGGTCAGCACCACGCGGAGCTCCCAAGTGGTCACCCATTTAAATACGTTCTTCATCTTAACTTTCGTTATCGGACAAGAAGTGCTTTTTTAATTTTTAATTATAACATTTATTGCCCAAGAAAATACTGATTACATATGTTACATACTCAATAAACAAAGAATTTCAGGTGAGAAGTGGCTCTGGCAAAAGTATCATTAAACGTTACGGCATGACGTAGTTATAAAATATTTGGTATAGGATTTACGTGTTTTTTACATTACAGTAATTGATTGTATTAAAGCTGCTCATAAGCGGTACTTGTATACAATACTGGCCTTTTCTCTTCTTTTGCTCTGAAGGTTTGGTGATAAAACTGAACAAATCGGTAGTTTATTTTTGGTTTTTGTGAAGTTGATTGATTGTTTGTGAAAGGAGGTGGAAAGAGGACAGAGTAGGGAAGAGATGGAGAAAGATTTCGATTAAGATAACAGAGGTGGTTCAAATAAGGTTAACACTGAATTAATATTATTAATATAAAACTTGTATATTTAACTATGTTTCAAATTATAATGAACACGTCATAAATTATTTAATGATAAATACAATTAGTTTGTTAGTAATTCGACCCGACTTTATGATATTTCTTGATATTTTCGTTAGACTAAGCGATTTTAATTTTATTCGTCTGAACATCTCGATGTATCCGTTTGAATCCTCAAATGAAACTGATTACCCTTCAACTTTTTTTTGTCTTTTCTGGGAGACCACTCCCACTACGTTCGGATCACGCCACCGTTCGCGGCTACGATCACGTATGCCACCTTCTTTGTGTTCACGAAATAACGGACCGAAGGTGAATCGACGTTTCTAGAACTCGCTACTTGATGAAAACTATGCGCTACAACATTGTCGCTACAATGTATATATTTCGCCGGTCATGTAAGATGATCTGTCTGCGACGCTATAGTACCACGAGCGACGGTTAGGAATACGGCCTATGGTAAGCGTCGTGGCGTAACACAATGTATTTTGTATTTTGTTAACTCACTTAACAACTTTGTTACATTAACTCGAATCGCGACTTGTGGGGACAATTTATTCACGATTTTCTATTTCGACTGATCAATCACGCTTCTCGGTCACAACTCAACTTATCTCTTAAGCCATTTCGTTTCTTCTTGTCGCCTCTCAATATCCCCACTACGCACGCGTTTGTAAGGCGTGCGCGACTATGATCCCCTAAGCCTTCCAAGTATTTGGCGGAAGGACCGTATGGATATTGATGACTCCTCATTAGACCTGTCGACACTTACGCTTCGTTGCGACCTTGCTTGTGTTTTGTCGGTCTCTCGTAAACACAACTCTCTGTCAACGGGTATACTGTGTACCGACGAAACCGTTGGAAAGTTCTTTGTTGTCGAATACTGCTACAGAACTCTTTCCATTAACGAAGCTGGTAAGTTATATCTAGTTAAATATACATTAGTAATTACCAAAGTAATTTAGACGGCCAATTTTTGGTACGTTACTAATATTACTCTATAAAGAAACACGCATTATGTAAATTGGGAGCAATGCGTTGTTCTCTATTGATCATTTTGTTGAGAAGCGCCAATCTTTGGTCAATTGGATGTCGAACATCTACAGTGCTTGCAGTTCTGCAAGTATTTCTGTCCCGGAAAACCTATGGTTTAGACCCTCTAATTGTTTACCGCGCCTTCTTTTCTTATTTTGCACTCGTCAGGCCCGTGCGATTCGATGTATTTTACGCATTGATAGTTAAGGTTGCAGTTTTGTGAAGTGTGCCGTAACAATTGGCATCGTGGCATTGTGTAATGTCATTTTATCTGATTTTTTCCCACTTTACACTAAAGTAATTTAGACGGTCAATTTCTGGTACGTTACTAATATTGCTCTGTAAAGATACTTGCAGTATGTAAATGTGTTGTTCTCTATTGATCATTTTGTTGAGAAGCGCCAATCTTTGGTCAATTGGATGTCGAACATCTGCAGTGCTAGCTGCTCTGCAAGCATTTCTGTCCCGAAGAAGCTATTGTTTAGACCCTCTAATTAGACCGTGTGGTACTTCTCTGATTTGGGTGTATATGCGTAAAAGGCTATCTTAGCTGCGATTAGGATTTCTTTCGTCTTGTTAATGGTATACTTCGTATGACTAGCACGTGTTTATCTGCGTATAGTCATTTAATGTCGAATGACTTTGTGTTTAGAGTTTCTTTAACGAGTTTGACTACGTTCTTTGGGTTTTGGTTGTAATGTATTTTGGGAAGGTTTGTCTCCATTTGAGGGGGCTGTGATGTCAACGGATTCTTCCTTGGAGAAGCTGGTGGCCTGTCTGGGATATGTCTGGTTTTTCCGTATCCAGGTTGCAGGAGATATGGGCCCCCTGCGTTGTCCATTTCGCTGGGCTGCACCTGGGACGTTGCGGGTGTCACGTAAAATAAAAGGAAATTTTAAAAGAAAGAAGAAAACTTTATTTTTCCTTCGTTTATACACTTATAAGACACTTCCGAGCTCTAGCCGTGACCGTACGAGAGTGAGACTCTTACAATCTTTTTACTTTCGGTCATCTGTTCTCTCATTATCTCCACTACCCTGTAGGCGTACGTGACCGTTGCTACGCTTCTGGAACATTTGGTGGAAGGACCGTTAGGCCATAAATGAATCCTCAGGTACTCCGCCAATATACATTGTCGCCAAGGTCGCCATGTGTTTCTCTCGTCGGTCCATCGGGTGCGAAGTATGCCGACCGGGACACCATCCTGCCCGCGGTGTGTGTGTGTCCTGGTCTCTGATGTGATTTACGTTACACGGGTTTCGTTGATGTTGGTATACCACTCGGCCCGCTGTTTACTCTTTTTTAATTTGTGATTACTCGTCCTAAGAGGTCATATGCCCACTTGATTTAATTTCTAGGTTTTTGCTCTTTTTCCTTATCAGTTCTAATGTGGAGTTTGCTCATGTGGATTCTTTTATTGTTTTCATTTTAGGGAATTACTGTGCTTGGATTCTTGTAATTGTAATACGTGCAATCTATTTTTCGTTGTATTGCTAATAATAGGGAGCTTTCTGTCGAATTCATGATTTCGTTTCTTTTTGATCGCTTCTCCTGTTATGCTCTCTTCTTATCTTTTACTTTTTTGCCTATATTCTGCCCTTTTCTTCCTGTTCCATCAGATTTGGCGGAGGCTTGAGTTTCCACGTCTTTTGGGAGCCTTGTGTTGCTAAGAAAGTTCTTGCTCGATTTTTATAGTAGTATTTTGCTCCAGATTGCTCTATATATGGGAGGTTGCGATTCACTGCATTGAGCAGCACTATTTGAGCGAAACGATTGCGTTTAGAGCAGTATAATCGTTGCCTGAAATAACTAGTTTTCTTATTTGTTTTTGCTGGCCAAAAAATAGAATATTTAAAGAACTATAAGTGTGTGTCAAAATGAGATTGATACAATATGAGGTAATAGTCGCGTGATATCAAAACATTTTTCTTTTTCGAAATTTAGATTATAGATCATTAAAAGTTGATTGTTAAGGAAAGTAAAAGAGATTGGGTACTCATCCAAGTATTATCTGTGCCCGGCGCTGCTTAACTTTCGTGACCGGACGAGAACGAGTGCTTTCTTTTATAATGTTTTTTTTTTTTTTTTAATAACGTTTATTGCCAGTACTTGGGTATTACATTGGTTTGTTGTTTTCAATAAACAATGAATTTCGGTTGCGGTTTAGGCAGAAGTATGATTGTGGAGGGTTCTCGATGGCCTGGTTTAGACTTGTTCCTTGTTTTACTACATCCGCGAACTTCAGTTCTTATTTGTAAAGCTTGTAAGTCTGCAAGTATTTCTGCCTCGGTATAACTATTGTCTAAACCTTTTAGGAAATATGTGTGGTGTTTTACTGATTTGGGTGTGCATGTGTAAAAGGCAGTGTTGGCTACGATTGGTCGGGTAGGCTTTGGAGGTATAGCAACATCAAAAGATCTTTTAGCATCAGTGATGCTAGTTATACCATGCTCAGCCCCGGTATTACTACGCTCAAGAGCTCGGTCCGGCAAATCGACAGCACCCATAAGTTGTTCAAAGTATGAGCGCAACGGCCCGCCTAACGAAACGAAGAAATCATCCGGGAAACGCGCCGTCAACGAAAACGGCGCAGACCACGCAACTTAGCGTAAGCTTCGCGGATCCTGTTCCGGTTGGCAACGACGTGGAAACCAAGAAACTGATGATCGATAACAAATTGAGCAAAGTCAGCGAAACTATACCAACCCTGCGCAACAAGCAACCTATGCTTCACAGAAAAATTGTGATAAACCATCCTCTTCACAACCTCACAACCTTCGGTCAGCAAATCACTCGCTCTCAAGGTATTACTGGAAGCGAGCGTTCCAGAATCGTCCAAATTTGGGAACAAATCAGCTATATCAATCTTTAAAGATTATAGCAAAGTAGTGTTTCACTCACACTCTCATCGAGTATCGACATGCCCAAGACCTCACCCTCCTGGGCTATCGACACACGCAATCCCTCAATCTCCCCAGTTGGTTTCGGCGACGGTGAAGAGTTAGTACGATACTCCGGCTCTGGAGTTCGTCGCGAGTATTTACTCTTCGATCTAAGAGTCGAACTTTTCGGAATCAAACTTTTAGCCGGCGATTTTGTTGGGGCCAAGAGTCCCGCAGTCGACAAACCCTGTGCAGTTGGCGAGCGGTCACAACTACATGCACTCGTTTTACAAATTCCACACACAGTACTCATTTATCGAATATAACATAGTTAGTGTTATCTTAACCTATCGTCAGATTAATCTAACTTACTTCGAGAGGGGTCGTAGCATAATTTCATTCCTTCCTCCTGGACAAATAATTTTGAAAAAAAGCTTCATCAGAACGCAACGTTTTAAAAAGAGAAATAAGTTTCTGGACGTCATTGATACGTCCCTTATATCTTTCGGCCACACCCAAAGAAAGCTTACCATGTATTCTGTTGTTAAATAACGGAGACATCGTATCAATACGAGACATACGATAATCTTCCACATGATCATAATTCGACATATCTCGTCGACCTAATTTGGTTAAAAACTTTACCGGGTCTGGTACAAAATATATCCAATCATCTGTTACTATAATAAATTTAGAGCAAAAATATGGAACCGACTAACGTGTCATAAGTTTACTTCCCAAATTAAACAGCTCAGCTACCCTGGAAGAAGGGTCATAATCAATGGTAACACCAGATTCGAAGAAAACAACAGAATCGTCTCCAGCAGCCAATAACAAGCTAATATCGTTAATATTGTAACATGATAAAAGAAAGTGTTGCCGAAAAATATGCTCGCGTCACCAGATTTATGCTGATAGTCTGTCTCAAACTTCAGCCCTGTCTGTCTATCACGCAGGGTCGATTTAACATGCGAGTTCTTCCATATCTCTAGCAACTCCTCCGGAAAACCAAACAGACGCAGTAACTCATCCTCTAAGTGTCGTAAAATTTCCCCTTGCGCTTTATCATATTTCGACATGTCATTTTCTATTTGTCTCATTATGGTGACTTCGAACGAATTCATCCTTCGATTCATCTCACGTTCAAAATCAACATTAGACTTGTTAATCAAAATAAGGATTTTTTTCCTCGTAACAGAAAGAAGACGTTCCGAAATCAGATTAAATATGGGACCAAAATAACGTTAAGACTTTTCGCGTAATACACTATTGTCTGAACGCTCGCATATTTAAAAGCCGCACCAATCTAAAATGGTGGTTTTATTTTAGATTTAATCATGTAATTATACTGATTGAAAGTCTCAAATGCAGGGGCACGTCACTTACAGCGTTTTTTCGAACAGCAGGCGGTTGTTTTGCCAGCCACGCATCCACTATTTGAACATTTAATTCTATCGGATTGTCCTGAAAACTCTCAAACATTGTTCTATTTTCTTCAGGTATAGCAGAGTTAATAAAGCTTTTCACCATGACCTCCGCCAACCTCCTCGGCGATAAGTTTTTATTCACCAATTCTGGTACATCAAGATTTTTCTTAATCGCCCCTAACAATGTCTTGGACTGCGAGGGCACTCAGTCCGCTGGGAGCATCGTCCTCAATACTGGCCGCAATTTATCAGATTTAGGTTGCTTCGTCACCCCCTTCGCTGATAACTTCGTAGACAACTGAATATCGGATAACTCAACCACGAGTTGATCATTTTCAAATACATTGCATGCCACCTCCGGAAACTTGTCGTACCATAATTGCAAATATCTGATGTCCTCCGAATGAATTGTTTCCTCCCAAGGTCTCTCCCTCAATTCATTGGACAACATTGAACCGGTGGTCGTTGGTCCCAAGAGCGAGTGACTGGCATGCGGCACATTCAACTAAAGTTCTTCATAAAAGAACGGCAACATCAAAACGTCACTAGGAAAATAATCGCAACCTACCGGTTTATCCTCCATCTCTCTAATGAGATTCTTCTTGAGATAATGAGATAATGAGTCTTCAAGGATTGTTCATCCATCCGACTCATCAGTATAATATATAAAATTTATCAGTATAAAATACGACTTTCTCAAAGAAACCAAACAACGGAGATAAATCTAATTTAGAGAAATTTCCATGCTTAACTTTCATAGTCCCACCAGGAAGAAGGGCCTGCTTCGCTTTCATCACTTCCAAGCCAACAAGAAAAATCATGGTACGATTCGGCGTTTCCACCATCAGCCAACACAAAATCATAATACAATTTTTCTCGATTAGATCACTCACTACAAGAACCACATTGTCATGAGTGATCAAGCTCTCATCGTACTTTCCCAACGAAACAGAGGAGACATACGCCGCCTTTTCCTCCAAACCTGGACGAAACCGTCCGGAGCAACGCAAAGCTCCAATCCAATCCTTTTCCCTCCCAACTCCAGGGAAAAATTCTTGACAATCTCCCTAAGTTTATAAGCAGAACGATTAATATATCTGTTCATCTTATTACAGTCACGCGTTATAGAAAATCTCTTCAGATTCTTCTCGTGAACGTAATTATACACAGCGTCAATCGGATCAATAGTGTCATCCAACTCATATAACGGCACGTGTAGATCATGATCGAGCAAAAATTGCTCCAACGCCGAACCCTCATTTACTTCAATCTCACGTCAACATGACCACTCCGTCCCGTCACGATTCACAACAAATGAATAGTCCTCTCGTATCTCTGTTCATGTGAATATGCCTCGGTTATAAAAGGCTTTCCATCCATTACGCCGTGCACGTACACATTAAGACCGCAACCACGAGAAAACACACGCAAACAGTCAGTCTTACCCAATCTTCAAACGATCCATCAAAAATATTAACGAAGGGCATCTCTTCCTTCTCATTGGTACATAATTTCCATAACTCCCTACGCATATCTATCGCCGTCAAACCAAGATGATATCCAAGTAACCAAAACAAACAATGACCATCGCCGGGCATTTTAATTACTTCTCCGGCAGAGCATGTTTTAATCAAAGGTTCTTTTCGTGCAACTGCCAACTCTTTCGTACTAGCCACCGAACAAGTAGCCATCACCTTATGAAAACCGTACACACTCTCCTTTCTCTTCTTTTTTGATGTTATCGGCTTAACAACAGCCTCCTCCGCATCTGCCTCAATCGATTCAGTCGGAGTTGGAATATCCATATCCTTTTCCGCCTCCTTCTGCAGCAGACGTGTCGACCCTACTCGTTCCTCGTCTCTACTGACGTATTTCCGACGCGTATAGTTCACAAGGGTATCAAGAAAACCCTCGCGCATTTGTACATCAACAGTATCAGTACTGACACTATTAATAGTCTCAGACTCAACAGTATATTCCCCTTTAGTCTCCATGAACTCCTCGATCTTAACGCATCGTATACTCTCGAAGAAATCCGCGTCCAAACTATCCACCACTCGGTTCCAACACTCCTTAAAAGAATCAAGAACAGAACTACGGTGGAAAATCTTTACCAAACAACGCGTGGCATCCGAAAATCCCACCCGTCGCAGGACCCGCTTTTCCTTCTCATCATTTACAAACCGCTCAATCTTCTTCCCAGCAGCATACCTCTCCCGATACGCAATACGATAAATTGCCACAACCACATCCATCAAGTCAGTAAACGGAACTCTGTTCAATGTACGGATGTCATTCCCGTTTATTGCCATACGCGTATTGAACGTCAACGAAACCGAGAAAATTTCATTTAAATTAAAGGAACGATCACCAAATCTTAAACAGTGACCATACAACAAATCAAAAAATCGATTATCTATTCGGATATATTTCCTGGTAAAACTAACAACCGGGTTATCACGCGTTTTAAATTTACTTTCTGAAAAAAGAAAAAGAGTCAGAGTGGGACTACTGTCCCATGTAGCGATGACAGACACAGTCGTGTCACCAGTCCAGTATCCAAACCCGGCGTTCAATTGTTTCGTCATTGGCGATACCCTATAATACGTAATCTTGATAAACATGTTACCACATCTGATGTTATTTCTCTCTATCAAGTACACTCTATTGTATGTGTCTTTTTGAAGCATCCGCGAGCGCCGTTTCCAGGTTAAGACCTTCCGTCTCGCATAAATGAGCGTAAGTGACCATCCCCTGATTCACGCAGATAGCTTGATCATCGTTATCCCCCAAATCGCCCACACGCGCATCCAAGAACATCACGGAAACCATGTTATTACTCAGTAGCACAGGCTCGCCAAACGCACTAACATGGTACAATCCCGCGTGTACACAGACCAAGTGTTTGATATTTAGGGCTTTTTTTATGAGGGCTACCTTATCTTTTGGATCCTGTAGAGTTATGTTAATTAAAGGTGGGCTGTTTCCCCTTGTGTTGGCTGGGACGTCCGTGTGCTCCTCCGTTGCGTTGTTGGTAGGGTTCCCGTTGAGTGTCTGGCCTCCCTATGGCGTTGCCGGTGAGGGTGAGCCTTTTGTGTTGTTCGATAGGGTTTGCCGCGTTTACGGTGTTGAATGCTTCGATGGCGAGGTGGGTGTGTGTCATCCCGTTTTGCTTCGTAGTACCTCATTCTTTTTTTTTTTATTAATGCCACAATTGCATTTGGCGCCGTGGTCCAGGTTATGGTTGTGACTTGATGGTCTCTTGGCGTTGTAGTATGTCGAATCTATTTTTCATCGGGATAGTTGTGAATGGAGCGGTTTTTGTAGGCTTCGTGGTTTCGTTTCTTTCAGCCTTTTCGACTTGGGTGTAGTACTTTTCTTCGTCTGTGCTTTCCTAGATGTTCACCAAGTTTGGCTGCGGGTTGAGTTTCCGCGTCTTTTGCGCGGAAAGTCTTATGATGGTGTTAGTGTCTTTGATTATCTTTTGTGTTGTTATTTATCGTTTAACTCCTTGTTTTATTGAGTTTATGGAGGGTTCCGCCTGCTTAATTTCAATTTCACGCATCTTGCCTTCAAATTTTATTTTTGTTTATAGCGGGGGTAATACGAGCACTATTTTTACACTGTTTTACACTTCTTGCCACGCTTTTTTTTTTCTCTCACTGGATACTGTGTGGATGACGCGCTCACTGTCAGGACCTACGCCTGGTATCCATTATTGGGCTGAGAGGTCCGTCCTGCTCGGAGGTTTACGTTCAAGTCGACGAGGTTGTAGGGTGAATCAGGCAAAAGTACCGATACGTGACGGTACGACATGCAATACTTTGTGTCGGGATTACATTTTTTTAGGTTTACAATTTGTAACTTAAATTTAAGTCGCTGTAGAGCGGTGCTTATATATGATATTGTTTTTTTTTTCCCTATCTCTCTTCTGTAAATCTGATCGCAAAAATAGGACAGTTCGGTAGTCTACTTTTCTACCTTTCTTCGTGCGTTGATAACGATTTTTTTATTTCGTTTAATTGCATTTGTTGTTCGTTTAGTATTTTATGTTATGGTTCTTTGAAATTCTTCAATGACATTTATAATGTTTAGTAGAGGGGTGATATCGGTTGTGATTAAATTTTGGTTTGAACGCAGAGCTGAGTTTGTTGTTTGTGGTGGATTTTCGATTACCTGATTTAGGTTTGTTCGTTGTTTCACTACGTCAGAGAACTTTAGCTCTGGGGCGTATTTGCGGCTTATTCGAGCAATTCGTTTGATCCTTGTTTCTTTGGCCTTGTTCATTTTATGGGCTAGTTTTTTCCGCAGCTCTACGAGTTTGGGGCACCCCTTGCATAACGCGAGGAGTCCGTAATTTTTGCAGTTAACGCAGAATATTTTATCTTCGGTTACTGCGTCTTCTTTTTTTTTATTTTACACTTGCCTGCAAGTGCTCAGTGCATTTTATACAGCGGTAATTTAGGTTACAGTTTTGCGTTGTGTGACCTATTTGTTGGCATTTGTGGCATTGAGTAATGTCGTTTTTTTTATCTTTTCCCATGATACTACATGATACATGGTAATTGAGTCTATTTATTTTTAATAGTTTTCCAATACTGCTATTGGGGGATATTTGAACTATGTAGATTGGGAGTAGTATGTTGTTCTCCCTTGATTTTCTTCTCGAGAAACGCGACACTTTAATGAAATGTATATCGTCTATTTGTAGAGTTCGTAGATTCTTTTGAATTTCTGGCTCTGTGAAGCTACTGCCTAGACCTCTTAGCAAATATGTATGCTGTTTCTGAGATTTGGGTGTGTAAGTAGTGTAGAATGCCGTGTAGTCTTTTAAATTTTGTAGGTATATCACGGACTTACTTGTGTGTATCCTTTTGATGTGGAAATTCCTAACTTTTAGTAAATTCTCCGATAGTATCTTTCGGATCTTGTTGTTAATTGTTGTTAATTGTTGGAAGGGGGGCTGATCTCTATTGCCGATGCGGGGGCGTCCGTGTGGCCTTCAACGGGGTGGCTGGTGAGTAGTCCCTTACGTGCCTGTCCCTTCAGTGGCGATAGGGATAGGCCTTTTAATTTGTCCGATTGAGTAGGCTGCGTTTGTGGCATTGCCGGCTTCCTCGGTGGAGCGGAGGGGATGTTTATCCGTACGCCTTTGGAGGGTTGAGTTTTCGCGTCTTTTGTACGGAAAGTCTTGTGCTGCTGTTACTGTCTTTGGTTGTCTTTTGAATTATTATTTTCCTCTTAACCCTTGTTTTGTTGGGTTTATGGTGGGTTCCGCCTCCTTGATTTCAATTTCATTACATCTGTCTTCAATTTTTATTTTTGCTTATAGCGAGGGTAATACGAGCACTATTTTACACTATTTTTCACTTTTTGCCACTCTTTTTTTTTCCTCTCAGTGGATACTGTATAGATTAACGCGCACACTGTTAGGGCTTACGCCTGGTATTCCTTTAGGGCTTAGAGGTCCGACTTGCTCGGAAGTTCACGGTCAACTGACGACAAGAACGAGTGCATTCAGCGCGGTATGAGCGTTGGCTGAAATAACTAGTTTTCTTATTTGTCTTTGCTGGCCAAAAAAATAGAATATTTAAAGGAACATAAGTATGTGCAAAAATGAGATTGATATAATGTGAGGTAATATTCGTGTAATACCAAAACATTTATTCTTCTCGATGCTTAGGTTATAGATTTGAGGTGGATAGTTCGTGATATATGCTGAAAAAAACTAGAGTATAGTTAACAATATATTTATTCACAAATACTCTCGATGTACACTTTGAGTAGAGTTCGCGATTACAATTAGCGGTTCGCGCTTCGCGGTTACAAGTTGGACTTTTAGTCGGTGTGTTACGATGCGCGATACTAGTTCGGATGATCGCCCAAAATGTGTCGAGGAGCTCTGGTCAACTATCAACTACTCACTGCTAACTACCAACTGTATAATTTTTCTCGCCTCGTTGTACCACCTTACATAGCCCATCGTCCACGTCATGGCGTAAAAACACATAAGGCGACGTTTCTAGTTCGCGACAAACGAAAGTTTTCTTCGCGCCGTGTCGTGTGATCAAGTGTGGCCTGTTTTTCTTTATCCGTTCTTTTAAACGATTGCTGTTTAAACGATAGGCTGTTGTGCATAGATGCTTAATGCCGAGCAACCGGCATAATTCCTTGAATAATTTTGATTCGAATTGTCGTACTTTGTCAAATGTTATTTTAAAAGGCACGCCGAAACGTGATATTCACGTAGAAAGGGGAGGGTCGAGGCAACGGTTGTCGCTTTCATATCGACGATGGGAATGGCTTCGGGCCAACGCGAATGTTATGTGTATGTGTTCAAATCGTCCTGCTAACTCTCTGAATGTTCCGACGGGTGAGAATACGTGTCGGGTGACCTTACGTCGCTGACACGGGATACATACATACATTGCGGTGTCCGGTTTCAACAATCTTTGTTTATCGATGGCCAGACGGAACGCGTCGTCACCAGTTTTTGTGTGGCACGTATCCCTGGATGGGAAAGTCCGTGGAGCAAATTAAATGCGTCGCGCCGCAAGTGTTTCGATACGTACAGTCGTACAATGTCGCCTGATACGTCACAATATATTTCTACGCCGTGATCAAGGAAACGTATATCATTTAACCGTAACGCGGGTGTACCGGAGTTGACGATGTCGCGTAGTTCGTTGTCGTTTTCTTGCGCAGCAGCGAGAGCTTGATGATCCACGAACTTCCCTATCGTTGGCTACGCTATTATTCAGCCTCTTTATGTATCGTATGTCGGTGGTGAATTGTCCGATGTAATCGAGGTGTCGGAATTATCGCGGCGAACACTTATCGAGGTTTTGATTGAACGCATATGTAAGGGTTTATGGTCCGTAAAAATTATGAAATATCTCTTTTCTATGGCACGTCGAAATCGCTTGACCGCGGTGTACTTTCGCTGTGCGGAGTTCAAAGGTTTGGTAAGAAAGCCTAACGGCTGCCAAGCGTCGTTGACACGTTGTTGCAGGACCGCTCCTAATGCATAGTCGAATGTGTCTACCGCGAGGCTAACGGGCGCGCCGGGTATCGGATGCGCTAACATCGTGGCGTTAACGAGGGCGCGTTTCGACTCGCGCAAACAAGCTTCGGATTGCTCGATGGGCGCGTTGCCCTTTTTTCCTTCTTGTAACAGGTCATTGAGAGGTTCACAAATTTTTATTTTTCTTCTGTCACCCTTCAATATCCCCACTATTCTCGAGTTTATTAGGCGTCCGCCACTGTTGCCACGCACGTGTCACGTAAAATAAAAAACAGGAAATCTCAGATGAAAAGAAAAATAAAATGTAAAAAAAATAAAAAGAGAACACTTGGTTTACACTAATTACGATTTGGTTCTGAACTCCAGCCGCGACTTTCCAAGACTGAAGCTCTTACAATTTAACTTTCGATCGGATCTGTTTCTTCAATATCCCCACTATCCACGCGTTTGTTAGGTGTCCGCGACTGTTGCCACGCACGCCTTCTCGAACATTCGGCAGAAGCACCGTTGGGATATTGATGGTTCATTAGGCACTTCGCTTCGGCGATATACATTGTTGCCGAGTGCGCCACATCTTTATCTCCGGTTTTGAACTGAGCCGGTCGTGACACCGACGTCGCTTGTTTACTGTTTATGGTCTGCCTTCGTACCAGTCTTTTGTTTATACGCTATTGATGGCTTCAGTGCTTGAGAAAACAAAAGCGACCAGATGTAGCGTTTTCTGTAGCGTATTCGGGTGTCGCGTATTCGACTACTTGTGAAGGATCGTCGTAGGTATTTGAAAAGATATTCCAGAGGAAATAATAAATTGTTATAAAAATAATACAAAGAATGGTTTATTAAAAAAAAATTATTTAGAATGTAAAACTTTAAAGCATTCTATACATAGCTGAAATTGGTCGGGACAACTTGCACAATAAGTTGTTGTTTTCTTTAAATTCGTTTGTGCCTTTGTTCGGTCCATTCGACGTCTTTTATTTGCATAATATAGTTTGCATGCGCGTCTAATGCTTCTTCCGTCAAAGACAAGGATTTTTTGTATTTTCAGACAACCCTAATAATTTTGCAGCTAACTCTAAATATTCTAATATTTATATCCTTCCTTGTTCCTTCCTCTATATCGAGTTTGACCGGTCACTTCATGTTGCTGCAATTTTTGCTCTGCATATCTATTAGTCTCTGTGACTAAAAGATTTATCACCGAACGAATGTCACATCAACGAATAACGAAAACACTTCACTTGCGCTAATGTCAGACGGCAAATCCATCAGAAGTCCGCTTTTTCCGGTGAACGGAAATGTCTGTTGCCTGTTAGCGAATTCATCCCATTGAATATTGTTCAATGAATTATCAATAGTCGAATTTCTCTTCTTCGTCTATGGCAAGTTCTTCCAACATGTCTTCGAGGTCTTCGCTTGCACATGCTTCCTCAATATCCGAGCCCGAACTCGATGACATTCTATTTATAACTTCTTTTCTAAAATTCACTACTTCGTCGTCACTACTCTCCTCACTTTTAAATATATTTTCACGTTGATCACTGAACATTTTGAGGATGAAAAAGTCACTGATATACATCTCACAAGTATGCTTCTCGGCTAAATGAGAAACCTGAGACATCTGCCATGAGATCCCCCGGAACTCTAGCTGGGAAGCTTATCGCTTTCTCCATTTCAGAACTAAATAATCTTTTCTTTAGAATGAATCGAAGGCGATAAACAATGAATTCCCACTTGTCGCTCTGTTTACGTCTGCGTACCGGCGGTCGGATTTGGGCCCCGCAGGAAACATAGTCTAATCACGAACGTGTTAATTGTACGTGAGAAAAGCAGATTTCCCGTATCTTCCCGTAGTTGGAACGAGGACTGTTTGCCTGTTTGAAGGACTTTAGTTAACTAAATCCATAATTCTTAAATTATCTATAATTCTTAAGAATCTATAATTCTTAAATTATAGCGGGTCCTTAAGCTAGTTGAAAGTATCCTATGAAGATGTTTTGATCTGATGATCATATTGCCCGAAGGATAGGTTCTTTGCGTAGCAAGCCACAGGATAGAAACCATTGGAAGGTTTGCTGTCGAGTGCCGCTACAATGTCGGAGTTTGATCTGGTTCTACCTGGTGGTTGGTGTTCTAGAATGATAATGTAATCTCGTCTAGGTGAAGCAGTTGACTCCAGGTATGTTACTTCTGGGATCTTTGTTGTGTGGTTCACTCGAGCTGAGACCCTTCCTTGGTGGGTGAATGAAAAATTTCGAAAGCAACAGTTCTCGCCTGTGTGTCAGATTCATGAACGCTTGAAATATTTTACTTTCGCTCGTTCATTCGGAAGCTGGTTATTTACCTGTCCGAACCTTCCTTTGGCTTCGTTCGGTTTGCGTGATGCCAGTGTTATCGCTGGTCTCCGTGCTGCTTGTTTCTCTCTGATATATAGCTCCATTTCCGACGCGAGATTCTGAGCTTTGGTCAGTGTAACTGGTTGACTTAGATAACTTACTGTCCGATCTCTTCTTTCAGGTTCATGATGTACGTTTTTATTGTGTCGGTTTTTTCTTCTTCTATAGCGATTCTTCTTCTTACAGGTTTTAAATGTTTGTGTCGAATGGCATAAATTAGTTCGTTTAATTGTTGTCGGAAGCGCATATTTTATGATTGTACGCTTTCCGTGTTTCCCTGTCTAGTCGTTCTAAGTTTGTCGCGGCGAGTGGTTACTGTATTTGGGATTGAAACGCTCTGCCTTAATGCGGAGTACCATTCTTCATAATTTTCGATTTCAACGAAGCGGGTACTTCTTTTCTTATCTTCAACTATTTTCTCGACAAAAATTCATTTTAGAAGCAATGGTTTTTAGTAGCATTGGTTTCTCACGTACCTGAAATTCTTTATGGAGTTTTCTACGTCAACGTCGTCTCTTCCTTCCATGGTTTCTATTTGTTCGTTGGCAGCTTTAGCTGGTAGATTGCCTTGGTTTTCCGTAGAACTCCTTCGTGTTTGATAGGATGGTCCAACTGTTGGTTGCGCTACCAGTACAAGTTTTGCTGATATAACTGACACATCTTCCGAATCGTCGGATAATGTGTCTGATCCGGGGGTTCTAAACGAACATCCACCAGATTCGTCTACAGTGAGCATGGTTAGGCGTAGAATTTTACTGAGTATTCCTATTTCTTCTGTCCATTTCCTATTTTCTGTAGCTAACATTTTCAATTAATATTTCTTTCGCTTTTTTAAACTCTCGTATGTTATATAGATTCAGCACGTGTTTATCTGCTTGTATTCGTTATAATAGAATGATTCCTTGTTTGGAGTCTCTTCAGTGAGTAGTTGTACAGTGTCCTTCGGGTCTTGAAGGGTGATGTTTATTGGGGGTTTTCGCCTCTTTTTATTGAGGCTGTTGTTTTGTGGGTTGTTCCGTAGGGAGACTGGTGGCCTGTCTCGGATATGTCTGGTTTTTCGGTATCGAGGCTCTTGGGGAAAAGCTCTCTGCGTGATTTGTAAGCGCTGCATCTTGGACGTTGAGGGTTTCGTTGTTGATGATGTACCTCTTGGTCTGTTTATTATTCTCTCTCGTACTTATGATTTCTCTACCTGACTTGCCGTATGATTATTTGCCTTATTTCGTAGGTTTCCTTCTTTTACTTTATCAATTCTAAAGTACAGTTTGGCCTTATAGTTTCTTTTATATCTATTGTTTCGGAATGTCGCTGCATCTGCGAGTGTGGAGTCTCTTGTGATAGCAATACGTCGAATCTACTTCTTGTTGGCATTTTTACTATTGGCAAGCTTTCTGCTGAGTTCATGATTTCGTTTCTTCGTCTATATGCATCTCACATTGTGCTCTCCTCTAAAGTAGAAGCATCTACTTTCTTTACTGCTTTCTGCCCTTTTGTTCCTGTTCACCAGGTTTCGCGGAGGGTTGAGTTTCCGCATTTTTTAGAAGCCAAGGCTTGTATCGCTAAGAATTCTTGGTCGATTTTTGCATTTTTCTTTTATTGGCTTCTTTCACTCCGCTTATGGAGGGTACCGATTCATTGTTTTGGTCACCATATCCGTTGTCTTCTATCTTTTCTTCTTCTTTTATTTATCCGATTGTTTTCATAGTGAGGATAACACTTGCTCTATTTATCATTCTTATTACCAAATGGCATTGAGTAATTTGACTCACTCACTGGCAAGTCGTACGTGTGATATTTTTTTGGGTACTGCAGTCCGACTTGTTCGGCTTCCACAGCTAACTGACGACAACCAGTGCACTCAGAGTGGTATGAACGTTTCTTATTTGTTTTTGGTGCCAAAAAAATAGAATACTTAAAGAAATATGAAGTGGTGTAAAAATCAGTTGTACATTCAGATATATAAAAGTATGCGTGGCTTCAGTTTCAAAAAAGTAGCTATTGCTTCATGTACTTGTGGACTTGGAAGATAGCGAGGACGAAGCGGACGGAACTTCGTAAATTGATTTTGTTGAACCTGAAGTTTTGTATTTAAAAATTATGATGCTGCATTTATGACATGCTTTGCGCCAAAAATAAATACGGTTTCTACCACCGAATTGAGTTCTTAAGTTTACAGGAAGCTTCCCGTGTCTTCGACGTGACAAATTTGGCGATCCCCCCCAGGATACTCATTCTCAACAGGAAAATTTCCAACCAACTCTACGGACGTTTGGCAACCGAAGGACTACGATCATTCCAGTTGACACGAGTATTCTACGAGCTCAGGTAATATACCATACTGGCTTTCATACGCCATAGAAATCGAAGACCTAATTTCGATCCCAAATTTTCTCACATCACAATGACCCAGCCAACGACCACACCTTCAGCCGACATGAATTTGTCGCAACAAGTACTAGACCGACGATAAAAGACAGACAAGTTCAACCGGGCTCAATCCGCAATACAATGTTATGATGTTAGTATTTTGCTGTTGGTAGTTGGCGCAATGCAGTGAAACTCAGTGAAATATAGAAGAAATATTCGAGTATAGTTAACAAAATATATTTATTAACGTTTTGCGTAGAACTCACGGTTACTATTAACGGTTCGCGATTCACGATTACAAGTTCGACTTCTAGGCGATGCTTACGATAAAAATTTGGATAATAATTGCTCAAGATTGGTTGTGGAATTCTGGTCAGCTATAACTGTTAACTATAAACTATTGACTATCGACTCGCGACTGGCCCCTAACGGCTGACCTCTAACGACTGACCTCTAACGACTGACTCTCCGTCACGATGATGTTGCAGGGGAAAACTATGATGGGGTGTGTTTAAGGATACGAGATCATCGGATTTGTCGCGGAAAATCTTCGTTAGGAAAGTGGGGGAAATGGG
Organism: Bombus affinis; assembly: GCF_024516045.1. Classification (NCBI taxonomy): domain Eukaryota; kingdom Metazoa; phylum Arthropoda; class Insecta; order Hymenoptera; family Apidae; genus Bombus; species Bombus affinis. The sequence continues at coordinate 5,312,545 of NC_066360.1, read as the reverse complement.
TGTTGCTGTTAATTGGTTGATTTCTAGGTTGGTGGTTGAAGAAGGGGATGGTAACCGCCTCCGAGAGGAAGTTGCTAGTGGGAAGCATCGTGCGTGAGGAAAGCAGATTTCCCGTATCTTCCCGTAGTAGGTGATAGATTTAGGGACTGTTAAAAAAAGTTCTGAAAAAGTTCTATATTGTTGAGAATTGTGGATCTTGATGGCCGAAATATTGTTATGAAAACTTTGAATATACATTTGGGATTAATATTAACGTAGACATATATTTATTTTATAAATTTCTAGAATATTCATCGATGCACACTTGCACGCGTCTCAGTACTTTCTTCCACACCCGACCTTTAATCGACTGTTAACCGACTGAACTGTTTACATTCGTCTTTTTTTTTTTTTAACTTTGTTTATTAATTCCAGGATTTTTATATATTTGTTTTTACATAGTTTTTTTCCAGAATAAACGCTGAATTCTAATGGTACAGGCAAAAGTACCGATACGCGACGGTACGTCATAGCCATGCATTATTACTTTTTTTTTTTTTAAGAATGTTATTGTAACTTAAATTTAAGCCGCTGTTGCGCTGTGCTTATGTGCGATGTTTTTGTTTGTGTCCTGAAAGCCTGGACGCAAAAACAGGACAGTTCGCTAGCCTATTAGGGGGATGGGATGGGAGGGGAGGGGAGGGTATTTACATTCGTCTGTTTTTTAGACGCCGAGCGCACACATACCTCCACACACTGATACCCGCATACAAATATCTCTACTACGCATTTAAGCTAGTCCAGCACGCAACATTATACATATCTCAATATATATATCTAACTGCACGTCTCAAAATACCATTTTTCCTCATACATACATGTATGTTTTCTTAATTATTTTGTCTATTCGATATCATGAAATAACAAAACAGACTACTTCAGCTAACGCCCATACCGCGTTGAAAATACTCGTTCTCGTCCGATCACGAAAGTCAAGCAGCGCTGGGCACGGTTAGTACTTAGATGGGTGACCGCTTGGGAACTCCGTGTGGTGTTGGCTTTTTTTTACTTTACCAGCGCGTTTTCTTTTTTGCTGTCGTTGTTATTATCAGTTATTGTTTATTTGGGATTGTTTCCAGTCGATTGCTATCTCTTTTTCTGCTTTTATAAAGTGCAGTATATAATAAAATACAGCAATTTAGTGGTCTTAAAATTAATTAAAAAGTTACGCTATCAGTTATGAATAAATTGTGTTATAATCGAACGATACCACACTATAAACAAATATTAAAATGGATTATGAATTTTTAACTTCACTTTCTAGTTGTGTCATTTATCTTCAGTCATCTTTAATGTTTTTAATTTTACCTATATCTTTTTATACTTTTAATTTGATGTTCTGTATAAACAATATGTGAAATCATTAAACAAAATCATTACCGTAAAATATAATAGATGACTTAAATAATTTTTAGACTTTGTTTTTCAAGTATTTGTGAATATTAGTCCTCCTTACGTAGAAAAATCCACGGTGGACAGCGTATAGGTTGACCTGTGCGCGCTGGACAGAGAAGCGTATAGCTCTCGCTCTGGCGCGCGTGGTTGGCTAAGTGTTAATAAGCTATGGTCGTATACATCAAGAAAATATCTTTTTAGCATTAAACAATTGTCACTATATGTCGTATATACGCTTACTTATATTTTCCGATAATGTATTCAATATTTGGAATTCGGAATATGTCGTTTGAAAGAATGCAAAAATACATGTTCCGAAAATTGCGACACAAACCGAAGGACGATGATTCCCTGCGCACGGCGAAAATGAAGTGGAAAATGTAAAATGACATTTTTCGTTTTGTTTTCGCGAAAATCGATTATGAAATTGCCCCTACTTAACTTTATAGTCCATTTTCTTGAAAACGAAGCCAGGCAAGGTTTCACATATCTTTTTTGCCCTACAACATAATTGTATGTCTTGTAAATATTTTTTATTCAATAATATTTAATAACAAAATTGATTACTTCAAGCAACGCTCATACCAAGCTGAATGCACTTTTTCTCGTCAGAGTGTTGTGAACCTCCCAGCAGGTCGGATATCACTGGCCAAAAATACCAGGCCTAAGACTTGTTAATGAGTTTGCCAATTTATGCAGTGATATTCAATAACGAAAAGTGATAAATAATGCTCACTATGAAAAAAATCAAGAAAAGAGAAGGAAAGAGGATAAAAAGAATGAAAAGAGCAACCAAAAGAAAAATACTACAGCAAGAATGGATCAAGAACTTTTTTAGCGACACTAGCTTTGGCTCCCAAAGGAAAAGTACACTCAACCGTCCGCGAAATCTGCTGAACAGGAATAAAGGGGCAGAAAGTTGTAAAGAAATTAAAAGCAAAAAAGAGAATACAATAGGAGATGCATATAGTGGAAGAAATGAAATCATGAAACCAGAAAGCTTCACAATCGAAGTAGATTCGAAGTATTGCTACCACAAGAGGCTCCACACTCGCATATGAAGCAATATTCTCAAATAATAGATATAAAGAAAACTACAAGGCCAAACTATACCTTGAAATTGATAAAGGAAACGAACGAAAACCTACAAAATAAAGCAAGTAGGCATACGGCAAGTCAGGTAGAGAAGTCACAAGTACGAAAGAGAATAATAAATAGACGAAGAGGTACATCATCACCATCAAAACCCTCGACGTCGCAGACGCAGCGCTCATGAATCAAGCAGGGAGCCTTTTTTCAGCAACCTGGATACCCAGAAAACCAGACATATTCCAGACGGGCCACCAGTCTCTTCACGGAAGCACGCACAGAGACCACCGCCTCAAGGAAAAGATACGTAGACCCCAGTAAACATCATCATCCAAAACTCGAAGGACACTGTAAAACTCATTGAAGAGACTCCAAACACGGAGTCATTCCATATTAAACGAATACAAGCAGATAAACACGTGCTGTACCTATATAACATACGAGACTTTAAGAAAGCGAAAGAAATATTAATTGAAAATGTTAGCTATAGAGAATAAGAAACGGACAGATGAAATCGGAAAACTCAGTAAATCTCTATGCCTCATCATACTCACTGTAGACGAATCTGGTAGACGCTTATTTAGAACCTCCGCATCAGAAACATTATCCGGCGATTCGGAAGAAGTGTCAGTTATATCAGCAAAATTTGTACCGGTACTGCAACTAGCAGCTGGACCACCTTGTCAAACACGAAGGAGTTCTACGGAAAACCCAGGCAATCTACCAGCTAAAGCTGCCAACGAACAAATCGAAACCCTGGGAGGCAGCCACGACGTTGCTGTAGAAGACTCCATAAAGAATTTCAGGTACATGAGAAACCAATGCTACTAAAAACCATTGCTTCTAAAATGAATTCTTGTCGAGAAAATAGTTGAAGATAAGGAAAGAAGTACCCGCTTCGTTGAAATCGAAAATTATGAAGAATGGTACTCCGCACTAAGGCACAGCGTTTCAATCCCAAATACAGTAACCAATTGCCGCGACAATCTTTTAAAACGACTAGACAAGGAAACGCGAAAAGCGTACAATCATACAATATGTGCTTCCGACAACAATTAAACGAACTAATTTATGCCATTCGAAACAAACATTTAAAACCTGTAAGCAGGAGTATCGCTATAGAAGAAGAGATAATCGACACAATAAAAACATGCATCATGAACCTGAAAGAAGATATCGGACAATATGTTATCCCAAGTCAACCAGATTCACTGGTCAAAGCCCAGTACCTCGCGTCGGAAATGGAGCTCTATCATAATCAGAAGCCAGAAGCAGGGAGACCAGCGACAATACTGGTATCACGCATACCGAACGAAGTTGAAGGAAGAATTGAACACGTAAATAACCAGTCTCCGAATGAACGAGCGAAACTAAAATGTTTCAAGTGTTCATGAATCGGACACACAGGCGAGAACCATTGCTTTCGAAATTTTTCATTCACCCACCATCCAGTTCTGTACGTAATAATTGATCGCCGTGGAGTCCGATTTTCCACCAATTACGGAGAAAATTCTGTACATCGTTCGTTGCAATCATTAAGTTACTACACTAACAGCGCTTCGTAATGAACACTCAATACATTGATAAAGAACTCTAGCATAAGTCGAAATAATAAATTATTATCGTTAAGTCTTTTCATTGACAAAGATGGCATAATAATGGTTAGAGATGATTAACGTACGCGAAGCTGCCATCTCATACAGCTAATTATTCAAAAACAACATAAATCGCGGGTACACCGGGATTCAGGACACACTAAACGCAATCTGGCAATCCTTTGGGTCAAACAATGGCGACTATTATAGAAAATTATATATATTATATATATTATTAAAATTAATATATTAAAATTATATATTATTATTAAAAATATTAAAATAAAATAATAATATAAAAATTATATATATTATAGATATATATTATAGAATATTATAGAAATTGGGAAATATATATATATATATAATATCTGAATATATATCATATATAATATAATGATATATATATATATGTCGGAGATAAAAGAACACCGGAACCTTCCCTTTGAAACTTTGGGAAGATCCCTCAATACTGTAATCCAGATTCCACCATAGCCTTATTAAGAAAACCGTTGTCATTCGATCCGACTGTACTTATTCGAGATTTATGATAGTGAGCTCGGGCTCGAGGCGACAACCAGTCGTCGAACGTAGTCGCGGTCAAGGGGATGAACGTTTTGTTTAACCAAGGCAGGAAGTAACTCTATAACTCTCCTTAAAAGAAATGCTTGGGACAGGGTACGATGGTAAATGTCTCAATGGTTTCTGTCCCGTGGCTCGCCACACGCAGACTATGCTTCGAGTAAGACGATTACCAGATGTTGATGCGTCTCCACAGTACATGTTCGGCTAGCCCGAGGACCCGCTATAAATCTTAAGATCTATTTAACGAAAGTCCTTCAAACCGACAAACAGTCTTTGTTCCAACCACGGGAAAATTGGAGAAGTCTATTTTTCTCACGAACGACGCGGCCCGATGGCGACTTTCTCTTAAGGGCGGCTAGCACCCTTCCCTAACCACCAACATGGAAATTGACCAATTAACAATAACGCCAATTTCCCTCACTTTCCGAATGAAGACTTTTCTCCACGAATCCGATGATCTCGTGCCCTTAGACACACCCATCATAGTTTTCCTCGACAGCGTCACCGTGATGCAGAGATACTCTTTCGTACGATTTTAACGACGATACAAGTAATTCTCCGGTACGTAGTGCTTGTTCTGTGGCGACCTGGATATAACTTAGACTTCCACGAAGTATACACGTTCGACATCCCGTTGACCGCGGATTCGTTACCGGACCCGAGGCCATTGTCATAGCGCCGCGAGTATCTAACATTGTGATTAATTACCAACGCTGTAATACCACGCACTTGTGCCAATAAACTCTACCATTGTTACACCGCATCGATGGCCAATATCAACGAAGATTCATCGAACACCTCCACCCCCAATCCTATCGTCCAGCCGACATATATATATACACATGACCTTGTAATGTTCTTGACCGCTTCACGTAGAAAAAATCCAATTACGCGAAAGCCAGAATTCATTTTTGAAAATATTCAGCTGTGACACTTTACGTGTCTCATCCTGTAAGATCTATGTTATTTTAATTATAGAAAACATAATGCTGACACATTTTGCAAGTTTCTGCGAATAAACATATCGTCTCACGAGTTAAGGCAACTCTGTACAGCAATTAAATTCGTTTCAGCTTACCTAACTGCAAAAACAGCGAAATGCCTTTGTAAACGTGGATTGATTGTGAAACTTCCAGCAGTAGGATTCATACAGGATACGTATTGTGTATTCTGAATTTCTTTCAACGTCAATTTCGTCCTGTCGTACCTAAAATTCCATCAAATTGTTATTTCACGTTATTAATTTACAATAGCTGAGATTATGCTAACCTACTATTAAAAGCTGTAAAAACATCTGCCTCTAACGCATATCGTATAGCGAGAAAATAAAGAACATAGATAAAACTTCAGATGGAAATTAAGAGTCTACAGTATGATATTGAATTTTGAAAAGTAATAAAGGTAATGATAGATCTCAATTAATTGATCTTCTTAACATGTATTTTTAAATGAACGAATAAATAGTAAGTGTTTCGTTTACTTTGAATATGTTAATATGTTGGTTATATTTGCCAATCTAAAAAGTTGTGTAAGGACAAAACTAATTGGTCCAACACGATGATTCATCTTCTTTCAAGGTCATTCCTTTAAACTTTCAACATTATTGTCATTCCTTAAAATAAGTCTGGATATTTTTAGATACAATCATTGGTGTATTTATAATGCTATGGTACTTGCGCTAAAACCGATTAGTTTAAATAACATTTTAATCTTATAAAATTAATCGTACGTAATAGTAAGAAAACCAGAGCTCGTAACTATTACAGGTCAGCTTTTAAAAATTGTGATATAAGAATTCATCTTTGCTAAGATGATTTTGGTTACGAGTAACCAATCATTGTTGACAGGAATTCTTTTTACGATGGAAATTTTATTTTGATTATCAATAATCATTACCAATGGCGAAAATTTTTGTTTATTACGTTCGACCATATAAATAATGATAATAATCAGTAAGTCTTGCAAAATTAAAATTGAAATATTCTTATGCCAGTTGTTTTCAGATCCATGTTCATTATAAATAAATAATGCTTTTTTTTATAAATAATGGAAGAACGCATTGATGAGAATACAAGAAAACTATATAATCCCATTTAAAAAAAATCCTGCCTACTAAAAAATATTCAAAACATTGAAAACTCGAAGAAGTAGTCGAAGAGTAGAGTTGTTAGCGTTGTCGAGTTGCGAGAGGTGTTAGCGTTGTTGAGAGTAGAGTTGTTAGTGTTGTGGAGTTGCGTGAGTGGTCGAATTAGAATAAAATTGTTACATTTAGTTCCATATTAAACAGTCGTCGTTTTCTGTCTAACTAATATCCGTATAACTAATTTATTGTAAATAAATTACAAATTATAAATAGTATCAGGAAAAAATTTATACCTAAATTTCCACGATACTACAAGTGAGACAAAGTAATCTTCAAGTAGGAATCATCAAGGATAACCATAATGTTTGTTGTTTCGATTAACTTTGTCCTCGTATAATTCTTTTACGGATAGAAATAACTAAGTATTCAAAAATCCAAGGTAAACGAAACACCCTGTATATGTTTTTCTCTTGTCGAAAAGTGCCTTTGATTCTTACTGTGAACCGTTAATCTTATTAAATTACAACTTTTTATGAACAGAGATTGCTATTCTACTTATGTCGAAACTTTCTATAGATAAAAATAAGAAACAATGAAAACATTCGTTTTGTGAAGAATACTAATCGTCCCGAAGATTTATTACAGTAGAACTCCATTTATCTGAGTTGCACAAAACTAGAGTTTATGCAATAGGATTTCACTGGCTCTCTCCATTACATTGTAATTTCTTGTTTAAATTAGGAATTAGCCGAAGTGAATGGATTCTATCGTGAGATAGTAGTTTACCAGAATAATAGAGTTTAGATAAATGTAGTTCTAATGTAGTTAAATTTGTCATTCGAAATAATATCTTGCCAGTAGAAAGTAAAGAAATTGAACTTTCAGCTTTAGAATTCTATCGTAATATTTACATTATACATAATATTTGTATATACCATATAAAATAATTGTATATATAATATATTATAATAATATTTATATATACCAGTGATTGTAGTCAATATGCTGTCTAATGAGTGTATGAGGTTGAACGGTTCCATATGTATCGACTTCGGGCATATTCATATCATCGATGAAATAAATTAACTTTTTCATACCAGGTGGTCCATAATTTCTACCAGTCTTTTTCTCCAAATGCTTTTCCATTATTCGTTGTAACATTTCTTGAATATGTAATTAAACTTTTAATTATGTTGTAAAAAAGAACTAAATAGAAAATGTGACAATCAAGAAACACTAATGAACAATATTTTGAAATCGAGAAACAATATGTAGCTTTCTTTTTTCTTTTTTATTAACACATTCGGTACGGATGGAATCTACAGTTGCCAACATGGGCGAACCTCGCTTTGGGAAATATAGTCCCAAGTCTTTTCAATCAATTGCCAATCTTTGAAACATTGTAGAGGGAGTTCATATGTCTTGTAAATAGATAAATACAGCCACAAGAGAATTTGCCTACACTAGTGATATCAGTGAGGACAGGGTTTGAAATTTGTTAAGGTCTTATCTTTAAATAGGTTTTTTGTAAACAACTATGATTATAATTATAATTCTGTAAATAAAATTTTGCAAATCATAATAATAATTCTACAAATAAAGCTGCAAATTATAATAATTCTGTAAATGAACAATGTAAATAAATATTTGTAAATAATAATAATAATTTTGAAAATAAACAGTTGAAATATTATATGTATAGATTTCATAACCTAAATGTATCCCACAGAAATATTTTTTTCAGAAACCATAGTTTATATAAAAGGCTTGTCTAAACGACAAATCCCACTCCCATACCAAAATGTGGCAAAAAGAACATTTTCTATTGTTAAATATCTTTTGCAATATCTTTTGAAATATAACGGCATATTGATGCTGAAAGTATAAAAAAAGAAAAATTCATTTCTCCAAATTCTCTTTGTCGGAAAAGTTACTACGAATGTGTTAAAAAAGTCTTAAAGAATCAGAAATATAGAAAATATAAAATATAGTTTTCACGTAAAACTTTGTTTCCAAGAAAATTTATTATTAAAAGAACTTGAGGAGCGTGTAAACGGGTAACACGTAGCTCGGTTTAATCGACTGTTTACTAACAGGTTTTTTTTGCTTTGATTCTCTTTCTTGTATCAACAGTTTGGAAGCGCGACGGTCGACAACGATTCTCACGTTATTTTTTTTCTATTTTTGAACCGATTTTTTGTAACAAGATGAAACGCAGACGTGAATAGAAATATTAATTTACTGTGGCATTTGTTGACACTTACGAGACAAATATTTGAAAGCGATGCATTGCGATGGTACATTGCGATGCATTCTATCGATACTTAGGTTTCATGGTACATGTACAAGGTGCATAGATCGGTATCGGCGAATCGTTATCAGATGTAACTTTGTATCGATGCAGGAATTAGGATACTGTCAGTTGGTAAGTAAGCCCAATTGGGATACAAGTTTCAATATGTAGAAGGCAGCACTGGTACCAAATATAATTTACGGTAAATTCTCATTATTATATTTTGTTTTTCAATCCTTGGTCAATTTTTACCGAATATATGTTAAAGAGCAGAATCACCCATATAATATAATGGCTCGGTTCTTTTGATCCAGTCTCTTTAATAACGCGGAATTAGAAAATCAGATTCTCTCAATTAACGACCTTTTTACCCATTTCCTTTTAGTCTTTAATTATTTATTATAATCAACATATTTCTTATTATTGATAATAAAACTTGAGTACACTGTAGTGTACTGTAGTGAATAGTACTGTATTGAATAGTAATTGATATCACGCTACAAATTGAAAAGAATCTGATAAATTGAAACTGATATAAATTTAATGAAACCTAGATGTCCATGCATGCATTGCAACATATTGCAACATATCTAACCTATATTATAGTTATATTAACCTTAAAAACAATTTTCTCGGAAACAAAATTTTGCATGAACAAATAATCTGTATTTGACATTTATTTTTTTATAGTACGGTTTTATATTTTATATAAACAGAATATTTGAAATTAAATTCTTTTAAGTTAATAAAAATATATATTTATCTATATAATTAACTGCTCTTTAATACCGATGGCAGTTTGTGAATTAAGAAAAGATAATAATTGTGAAACATCCGTTTAAAAATTTTCCTGAAAATAGAGTTAAGCTAACACGGTAGAAGTTTGTTTATCTAAGTTGGTTAGAGGACAAAATATTGCGAATAGCCGATAATCGAATTCGGATAATAAAAACTCATTTGCTACCTCTATCAACTACTGCTAAGTTTCGATAATAAAAATTGACGTTTAGATATCTGAGGTTGATTAATAATTTCAACGTAAACTGTGTTAAATTATATATCAGTTTAAAGAAAATACACCGACATGTACGACTCTGGATACGCGTTCGTATAACTGAAAGTGTGGTGCTCAAGTGTAGTTCGGATAATAAAGATTCAGTTACCAGTTCGCATAACCAACCGTAAACAAAAACTGGTTCGTACAAACGGGTTTCGGATAAACGAACTTCTAACGTGTGTAATAGTAATGGTGCAATTCGCCTAAAATATAAAATTGTAGTTATTAGGAACATTATATAACCATTACAGAATAATCTCCTCGCGGAGGTTAAAACTGCGTTGATAAAAAAAATTATGTACTCACTACCAGTGTATATAAATATCAATGGGAAATAAAGGTCTACAACACATTTCGATCAAAATTGAGTTAACAATACAGTATGATTTTACAGTCTCTATAAATCATTTTAGTACACACAGATTGCCGATATTGCAGTAAAAAGGTGATGTAATTTTGAAAGCAAGAAACGTGTTAGGTGTTTGAAATTTGTGGAAAAGGGAATTATAATAATAGGAATTATAATAATTTTATCTAATTAAAATAGTTTTAGTTAAGTAGTTTTGAATTATTCCGCTTCATTGTAATAAATACTGAAATAAAATGTATCATTACGCCCTCTAGCTGTTCTGTTAAGTCTTTCAATGGAACAAGCGTCTAAGGTACAGGAGAATGTCATCACAACATTAAAGAGCAGTGTAACCTATAAACCGATTTATCTCGGAATGTGTCAAATGTGAATTAGACCCTTATTACCTTTGGTATTCAATTAACTGAATTTTGATTACCGGATGTAGTATAATAATTAAGAGGCACGTTGGCAATATTATAGGTATCCGGAAGAGATGCAAGCTTTTCGGCAATGATTACACTTTTCCCTGATCCCGCCGCACCTATCAGCATTACCGGCACACGTTGTTGTATGAAAACATCCAGGAAAAAGTGTAGGCGGGCAGTTTCTCCAGTTGACACCAAAGTAGACTATGAAATAAAATCGTTTATGAGAATTTGAAAGGTTTGAAAATATTCATAAAAATATTCAGACTCTGTACAGTCTATTTCTATCCTCTATACATTTTTAGTAAATATACAGTAACCAATTTAATAATAATATACAGTAACCAAATAATATACAGTAATATTATATCAAATAATATACAGTAACCAAAACTGTATTACATTACGTTACACTACATTATACAGATAATAGTAGAAAAACATTTTCGCACTTTTTCACGATATTTGGCCTATAACTGTAATAAATTTAAAGACTTTCACATCTTTTGATTCAGCATGTATATAACTGTTTTATGTCTTCAAAGCGTGTTGTTTAAATCTTCACTATAGGCTCAGGTAAAAATTGTAGACAAATTAAAATTTATTCTTTTGCCTGTACCACCCTACAATTAGAATTCAGAGTTTATTCTGGAAAAAAAATCATGTAAAAAAAATCATGTAAAAAAAATATGTAAAAAACCTGGAATTAATAAACAAAGATTTAAAAAAAAAAGAAAAAAAAACGGTAGCGAAGTGATTAGCGCTCTAGGTTTCGAACACTCGGGACCTTTTTTTTTTTTATCTTTGTTTATTAATTCCAGGTTTTTTACATATTTTTTTTACATGATTTTTTTTCCAGAATAAACGCTGAATTCTAATTGTAGGGTGGTACAGGCAAAAGTACCGATACGCGACGGTACGACGTAGCCATGCATTATTACATTTTTTTTTTTTTTTTTTTTTTACGCCTATTATAGTTAGTTAAATTTAAGCCGCTGTTGCGCTGAGCTTATGTGCGATGTTTTAATTTATGTCTTGAAAGCCTGGACGCAAAAACAGGACAGTTCGCTAGCCTATTAGGGAGGGGCTGGGCGGGGATGGACTGGGAGGGGTGGGGAGGGGTGTTCTGTGGGATTAGTATAATATTTGTTTATCTATTTACATATTTACATATTTACATATTTACACTTTTATTCGGTGAGCGTTGCCGTTCTGTAGCTCTTTATCTTGTTGTTTTTTGTTGTGGATTCCGTATCCACCAATATTTTTTTGTGTTTTTTCTGTGTTTGTCTTCTGTATCCTTTTGGGGGAGGGCCATGTTGTATCTCCACCTAGTGTCTGCCGTGCGGCCATCTAGGTTTTCCTCGTATTGAATAGATTTCATTCCTATTTTCCTTTGCATATGATAAATTATGGGTATGTTGTTTTGGTCTTGGAGATAGTTTCTTTCGTCTAGGTATAGAAAGGCTTCGGGGGGGATGTAGCCTGTTAACAGCGTGTTTTTGAAGTATGCGTCGTTTGGGTATAAGCAGCCGAAGATTAGGCTGTTTTCTTTGATCTTCGCGGCTTGCGAGAAGTGATTTCTCGTTAGTTTTAGGATGTGACAGTCGATGCGGTGGATGTTGGCTAAGTCGTATATTATTTTGTTTTTTACGTATTTTCTGTATCCGCTGTGTTCAGATCTGTAAATGCTCAGGCAAGCTCTGATGCATTTTCTTTCAAATATGCGAATTTTTTCCATTATTGACGCTGGTATGTTGTACCATATTGGACAGCCGTAGGTTATAATGGGTCTTATTAGCGATTGGTAGCACATGATTTTTACTTTGCTATCGAGAAGTCTGGAATAAAACAGCCTTTTTGTATTCCAAAAAGCTTTGCTGGCTTTGGAGAGTTGGATTTCGATGTGTTGCTTGTAATTTAGTTTTTCATCTATGTTTATTCCTAGGTATTTTACGCAATTTTTGTGTGGTATGAGGTTCTCTTCGTTTGCTTTTTCTTTTAGGCGGAATTTCCTGACTTGTTCCCTTTCTGCTGGGCCGATTTTGCTTGTCATGGGTCTGAATAGTATGGTTTCGCATTTGCTTGCGTTAATTTTTAGTTTCCATGTATGATAGTAATCGCTGATTTTGTTGAAGAGTTCTTGCAGTTCTGTTCTTATCGTTTTGGTTTTGCGGCCTGTTACGTAGATGATTAGGTCATCCGCGTAGGCTATAGAGCGTTTGTGTGTGGATGTGTTGAGGTTAAAGAGGTTTAGTAAGTCGTTATTGTAGATGCTGAAGAGTAGCGGGGAATTTACTGTTCCTTGTTGCAGGCCGTTCTCTATGGAGAATTCTTTGCTTGAAGTGTGCGAGCCGTCGGTCATTATGAAAGTTTTGTTTGTTATCATGTCCCATACTATTTTGATTAGGTATTCGGGGAAGTTCTTTTTAATCATTTTATAAATGAGCCCTGGGATCCAGACGGTGTCGAAGGCTTTTTCGATGTCTATTAGGCAGGCGGCTACTCGTTGATTTGCGTTAAGTGCCCAGCAGATATCCGACGTAAGTTTGTTTATTGCGTGGATTGTGGAGTGTTTGTGGCGGAAGCCGAATTGGTTTTCCGGGATTATCTTATTTTTTGAGCAGAAGGCTGCTAGGGGGTTGTTTATGATCATTTCGTATACATTGCTTATGTTGGGGAGGAGGCTTATGGATCGTAGGTTTGCAGGTGATGAGCCGTCTTTATTTTTTTTTGTAATGGCTATGAGTTTGGCTTTTTTCCATTTTTTGGGGAAGTACGTGTTGTTTAGTGCGTTATTAAACAGTACTGTGTAGTACCATTTTATTTTGTTTGGTAGGCGTTTGAGCGAGATGTTTGGGATGCCATCGAAGCCGGCGGATTTTTTGTTGTTTAGCGTGGAGAAGATTGTACTTAGTTGATTGAAGTTTGTAAAGTAGTTTATTTCTGGGTCGGGCTGTTTGGGGTCGTCCGATGTGTTTTCGTTTGAGAATGTGCAGACTGTTTTGTTTAGCGCTATGCCTTGTTTTATTTTATTTTTTAGTATGTTTGTTTCGGCGATGATAATTCTGTTTAATTGTTCTCGGCCCATGTGTTCGTTTTGTGTGTGAGTTTTGGCGAAGTGGGTGCCGATAATGTCTAGTTTTTCCGTTGTTTTTGATATTATGAAGTTGCCCTCTGTGTCTTTGTTGGTGTTGTGTATCTCGATGCCTGCTTCTTGGATGAGGGAGGCTTTTTCTGGAGGCAGTTTGAGGGGCCGGATGGAGTTTTGTTCCTTTGGTCTAAAAATTTGATTTATCTGCGGGAACATGCTAGCAGAGTCTTTTTTGGAGATATTTTTTATTTTATTTGTCCAGTATTGATTTATAGAGTTTGCGAATTCTTGTTTTAGTTGTGATTTTATTTCGTGTAGCAGGTACTTTAGGAATTCTATGTCTTCTCTTTTGTCGTAAGAGTAGTTGTGTCTTAGGTTGTTTAATTTAGATAGTATGTAGCTTTTATCTCGTTGTAGTTTTTTTATTTTATAGTTTATATATGGCTTGCAGGAGTCTTTTTTTTTTAAATGTCGGTACGGATTCTTGTAGGGCGATTTGTATATGTTTTTCTTTTTCGTCTATGAACGAGTCGATTTGTCTGTCTGTTAGGTTGACATTGTTGTAGATTTTTAGGTCGCAGTTCTGTTCGAGCAGGTTTTGGAACTTTTTCCAGTCTGTCTTTTTGTAGTTGTACCTGGGTGTTTCGGTCTGCGTTTCGCGAACACTCGGGACCCGGGTTCGCTTCCCGGCGCCCGTGATATCCTACTCTTCTGCCACGCATCAAAATAGAATAACTAGCAGTGTCCCAGCAGCGACATCTACAGCCGGCAACTACTACTATCATTGACAACAACATAACACACACACACCTCTACAACATCATTTATGTAACTATGTATATAGCTATATGCGTCACACATGCGCATAAATTTTTCTCATGTTGTCATTATGTTTATTTGTAGGCTTATCTGGAGAGTTAGTTAGAAGTTATACTAACTAGAGTTCGAGTCATGATTTTCCCCAGCAAGTGCGCAGATCTGTTTATACCGTGCTCGGAAGTGTTCATCTGATTTTCACCAATTACTTTACATATTGGTAATGAAGTTATTTTTTTGTAATAAATATTTATAATACACACTTGAGAAATCGTGTATCTTGCTCATTATCGTTAATATCAGTTTATGTCAATCATGCTAATTATCGATAGAAATGATACTATGTGCTTCCTTTCGTGAGAAATTGAAATGTGCTAATCGTGATCAAGCGACTGAAATCTGCTACTTTTCGTAACGTACGTCAGTACGTAACATTACTATGACGATATTATTCCTAGACACTTATAATATTAAATGTAAATTATAAAATGTTAATCAAATTATTTGGTAACTTTTAACGAGACAAGGTTACAATAGGAACATTTCGTCGAAACAAAAATATTCATGTTGTACTATTATTTACTTAAATGTTCGTGGTATACTTAACCTTTTGTGGTCTTTTTTCTTTCAAATTTAATTCAATTGAACTAAATTTTTAGTGACGTCCGATTCTATACATATCTTCGCAATCTTTTTTCAAAATTTTCTTAAGATGCCCCTCGACATGATATGATATTTACAGATTAACCTTTGTATACATATATTATATTACATATATTTGGTTACATTTAATGACATAGAAAATATTTCACTGTTTGTTTTCATAGAAAACCAACTGTGCGAATACTTCTATCTTACACTGTGTATTGTATTATTACAAAAATATTTATTAGCCAGAACTTTTTGTAGCCATTATATATATATATATAGTTATCTTATATATAAACAGTTCATTCGTTTACATTGTATCTACAGGGTATAAACAAAAAAGTGAGCGCTGCTTGCAGGATTGATTGTTGATACGAAGAGAACAATAAAAAAGTTGACGTAAAAGTATTTTGTTTCAGGATCTTTTTCAGGTTATAAGTTATATCATTTACATTAATTTTTTACCTAACCTTTTATCTTTTTACACTAAATTTAACCATTTTATATTATTTTCCTACTATTGGCAAGAATGTTGTATCAGATGCGTCGAACTTTCCTTATTAGCTTAGTCACACTGTCATTCTCTCCAAATCCTTCACTCTCAAGGTTCAAAACAAATAACATTCGATACAGATGGAAGACAACCACTTCATCCTTTGTCCCTAAGTGAGAAACGTAAAGTGTGAGTGAGATAGAGAAGAAACTCTCTTTGTGTTTAAAATCAACCTTGTAAGTAACGCCCACTTTTTTAAATTTTTATTTTGCATGCTATTATTGGGCTATTAGCCCTTTCTGAGTCATAAAGCACAAACGATCTATGAAATAAGCGATGCGTTTAGAAGTTAGCGAAGAACAATTTAGTCAACATGTATTAACCCTTTGAGTGCTGTGGGCGCATATAGGTGTCTGGCGAAAGCTATCGATGTGGACTAAGGACATATATATGCGCTTTCTGTAAGTGCCCGGCATGGGCTAAGGACGCATGTATGGGTTTTTCAATTTTTCCGAACACCTACGCAGAAGTAATACTATTACGTTTGTGTGAAATAAATATAAATGCATTGCTTACGGCAGTAAACAAATGCCAATAGTGGCTCGTTATTGTTGAAGTGGTCACCACTTGTAAGAAAACTCCACATCTGGTTTTTTTAGTTTTCTCAAGCACTGAATTTTTCACACACAACTAAATTATTAACTTGTGTTATATTTACTAAATTTAGTTTTCTAGTTTATTGTTTTCTAGTTTATTAGCCAAATTCTAGTTAACTGTAAATTTCAATGTTTATAATAAATAATTAAAAATAACTGAAAAATAACGCTCTTGAATCATTTAATCTCGTGCAAAAGAATTACTATAACTTATTACGATTTGCGCTTTGAATAGTCAATCGACAGAGTTCAGTCTAACGAAAAAGTATTCCGTCCACAGCGATCGTCAGCGCTAGACGCGCGCCGTCCGTACGGACGACATAGGCCGCGAGTAGTCAGCACTCAAAGGGTAAGGTAGAAACACCGAGAGGCTCGTAACATTCTTCACTTCATAGCTTTTTAATTTTTAGACTGAAAGTTTTTATTCGAGGATCAACTACAACAGAAGACAGCTACTGATCAACCATCGATATCAAATTTCCAGAGTTAAGGACAGAACGATTTCTCTATCCTAGCTTGAAACAGACTAATCGAATAGCCAAGTAAATTTAGATTTGACACGTTGCCTTCTAAAGGAACTTGAAAATACCATTTTCATTGACATACTAATATAAATTAAATAGGTATATGCTTGGAATTAGACGTTATTTATAAGCAGTACTCTCATAGAATTCTATACAGGCATTTCTATTTTAATGATTCTAAAAAGATATTTATGTACTTATATTATACGCAATTTATGTTACACGTATTATATTATATTTATGTACTACGTACTTAGTAATGTTTTGAAGTACTTTCATAGTTTTGAAGTATTTATAATGAAGATAACAGTGAAAAGATAAGAATGGCATTATATTATGTAGTTATATAAATATATATATATATATATGTCGGATTTCGTTAGAAATTTTGGGCGTGAAATAATTAATAAGTATAACAAAAGCTATTGACAATGTTCCTGGGCTCAATAACGAATCCACGGTCAACGGGTAAACTCTTTGTACAATGGAATACATTTTGTAGCACGCAGACACGACAACTCAGACGCTGGGTTACTTTCAGACCCCCTCCAAGTCAATGACAGAAAATTCTCCAAGGAGATTGCAAATAAAAGACAGATACAGTCACACATGTCAAATACATATCGATCGGGAATATCAACAAATTCCCAAGCGCCGTAGCTAGGCAGTCCCGCGTAAACCAACATTGCTCCTGATCGAGACTCGGTTGTTTATACAGCGTGTCCTCAACATCGGTACCTCCTCTGTAAGACATTTCGTTCATCTCGTGACCTACGTTCGGCGACCAGTTATGTCACCTCGAGCCCAAGTATTGGGGAACTTCCTAAAGAAAGGCCCGATGTCCCTACATCTCCGACATATATATATAAATGATAATTACATAATATAGTAATAATACAATAATAAATGATATAATAATCATTATGATTAATAATCATATAGGACATAAAGGATTAAGGAACGGACGAGGAGAACTGATAAATATAAGATGCCAAGACAAACTACAGCGCGTTGCAGAAGTTGTCGACAGACAGGGCACACCGCGAAAAAATGTCACATGCATTTATGCGTCTATTGTGACAAAGCAGGACATATGGAAGACGAGTGTAGAACCTTGATGAAAGATAGTGAAAATGGACGGAGGACTGTATCGCAGATTATCGAGTGTTTAATGTCTCCTTCGAATTCGAAAGAAGATACAAGACGCAAACCACAAGTATATCGCCGTGAGAACCAAACTATAAGCCGCAAACGATGCAACCCGAAGTCTAATAAGAAAAAGATAGACGCATCTACAATAGGGCATTACCGTTCAAAGTTAATAACTTCTTATAAAAACGTTGTCGAGATCAAAGTTTTTTGGTTTAGGTCGTACTAGTTTTGACAACTGCGTAACGTTGATGGATACATCAATTACATGGCTCATTGCGCATCGCCATTTTGTTGAGAATAAATAAAAAAGGTTATATTTCTGTTCATTAGTAGTCATATGATAAATGCCGTGAAACAAATTTTCTATCGAATTCATAGACTCGATAGAAATAAAAAAATGGAAAAGAAATAGTTAAAGAAGCGTATGGCATTTCATGTGTCTGATTGTATTCGTCGCTTAAAGTATGGTCCGCTGGTCTGCCAGGTGTTCGTGGCAAGCAGAGGTCAAGCAGAATCTTTTGTTTTTAAAGTACGAACCATAAAGTCATAAGTATTAATTTATTAACTTGTACTCAATGTTATATGTAATTCATTGAAAGGTCTAATTTGTGTATTACATGGCGACGGGTATATGTGATTTCGGATAACACTATTAGTTTAGAGGTTCGCTCAGCTTAAAACTCAATGTACGTCATTATTTTATTGTTATAATAAGTATGGGTATTGCTGGGTGCTACCTGTTACTTTTCGACGTTATATCGGGATAAAAATAAAGTTAAATACGTCTACAAATCATGCGTGTTTCTCTCTATCTCACGGGTTTCCAAAATTAGAATTACACTGTTCTCATATTACCTATTATATTTTTTATCAATTGATTCTTCAGCGAGTTAACTTCTGAACCCAAATTCATTGTATTCTTTATCGATGGAAAAGGACCAGCATTATTAAAGAATTCAAATAACAATCCTATTATACAAAACGTAGTTGGTAAGTTAAATTAAATCATCATATTTCGTACTAGTAATATCAAAATTACTATAAACGAAATCTTCACACGAACCGAGATATGAATAGCTATATTGAAATTCAATTCATTTAAACTGTTGTAATCGAGGCTAATATCAAAAATCCCTTATTGTCTTGCAAAAATGATTAAATTTATTTTATAATTTTTATCTATGTCAATTCTATATTGATTTTATAGTCACTCTGTATACTTAACATCTTCAATTACAACATATTTGAACTGCTTTGTTAAGGCGTTAAAATGATTATTTTTAAGCCAAGTTTATAGCCAAGTTAACTGCAGTATTTGTTCTATTGCGGAGTGTTAGATTATATTAGAGGCATTCTTATCATATTTCGGTTGAGTTTCATTCATAGTCAGAAGAACTCCTAATTTCTATAGTTAACGAAGAAGTCTGTGTTTTCTCTGCGTCTCAATTACATTGACGCACCACAAAACGCTAATCTGGAGTTCTAGCCCTATGGAAGTAACTTGTATCGATGCCTTGGGTTCTCTGGCTCGGATAACGTATATTTCGCTCCATTATCTTAAAGGCGGTGTTTTTATGAACGTTGCCAATGTTTAGGAAAGCAAGTAATTCTTCATTGGTCAACGCTCTATTATTCTATTACGAATAGGATTCTCGCTTATGTTATGTTAGACGCTGTACTGAGTATTACTCATTCAAACGTAGTAGAGTAAACATTTAACCGCCTTTAAAGTAATTCGCATTCTGTCATCGCGCGATCTCATCTGTTTTATATCTACTATATCAATTGCATAGTCCCCTTTCCCTTCCTTATCGTAACTATTTTATAAATTGCGAGTATTGGGCGGCTCGGCGCGTTCTTTATTTCTTCTTCCCTTTATTTCCTGAGTTAGAAAATTTCAATTCGAGAATCGACGAATATAAACAACGAAGGAGAATACTACGAATTACTGATCGACAGTCAACATCAAATCTCCAGAGTGAAGCGTAGGACGAATTTTGAAGAAACCTTTATTTCAACTTGGATCAGACTAACCGGATAGCGAGGTAAATTTTAACCTTAATCCTTCGTTTAATCTTTCACGTTCTAAAGGAATTCAGGGATACTCTTTTTATTGATACGTTGCTATAAAGTAATTGTGTGTATATTTAAAATTAGATGTTTTTTATAAGCAGTACTTTCATAGAATTCTCGAAATGAATTGTAGGAAGATATATATCCTAATAGATGTATTATATATAAGGTGTATATATATATATATATATATGTATATATGTGTACATATGTATACATATATGTATCTTTCACGTTCTAAAGGAATTCAGGGCTACTCTTTTTATTAATACGTTGCTATAAAGTAATTGTGTGTATATTTAAAATTAGATGTTTTTTATAAGCAGTACTTTCGTAGAATTCTCGAAATGAATTGTAGGAAGATATATATCCTAATAGATGTATTATATATAAGGTGTATATATATATATATGTGTATATATATATGTACATATATGTATATACATATATATATGTATACACACACATATATATATACATGTGTATACATATATATATATACACACATGTACACATATACATATATATATACACACATATATATATGTACATATATGTATATACACATGTATATATGTACATATATGTATATACACATATATATATGTACATATATGTATATACACATATATAAATATGTACATAAATGTATATACATATATATATGTGTATATATATATATACACACATATATATATATATATATGTACACACACACACATGTGTGTGTGTGTGTGTGTGTGTGTGTGTGTACATGTATGCATATACATATATATATGTATATATATGTACATATATGTATATACATATATATATATACATATATATATATATTGCACATATATATATATACACATATATATATATTGTACATATATGTATATACACATATGTGTACATATATATATGTGCAATATATATATATATGTACATGTATGTATATACACATATGTGTACATATATATATATGTACATATCGAGTATCTAACAGTATCTAGAGTATCTCCGAGTATCTTACGAGTATTTATTCCGCTATTTTATTTTGCGATTTATACTTTGTACCAACGACTCACGTATACTGCTGTACAGTAATTTATTATTTTAAATATACTCGACGGTTTCAACAGCGAGCAATCTCGTATATATATGTATATACATAATATATATATATATATATATATATATTATTTCATCTATTAATCGAACAATTTTGATCAATTTACAATGAAAATAAGGCAAATGTACGATAGTTATATGATACGATAATAATATAACAATAAATAATATAATGATATGATATAATATGATAAAAAGTAATATAATAACATAATAATTCAGGACATAAAGGATCAAGAGGTAAATCGAGATGCCTAATAAAAAGAAATCGCAAAATAAACCGAAAGTTTATTGCGAAAGATGCCAACGGTTAGGACATCTCGCAGAAGATTGTTACACGCTTATGTGCATCTACTGTAAAAAGGCAGGACACGACCTCGATATGTGTAGATCCTTTCAGAAAGATAAAAAATACGTAATGGATACAGCTAGGCAGTATTGCAGAAAAGATTTTGCAAAACGTCGTGGTCAACCTTCCGAGAACCAGCCTAGTACCAGCAGCTGCAGTTCGAATATCGGTATAGAAATATCAAACATATCAACAGTAGGAGTTTACCGTCAATATTTAAAATGTCTTCACAAAGATGTCATCGAGATCTCAACCCCAGAATTGAATTGTGAAAAAGCAAAAATGTTGGTTGGTATAAACTGTCCAATTACAATGATAAAGATAGGAAAGTTAAAGAACAGTGTGGTTGCTGCTAAAGAAGTCCTCACTTTTGAGGATGCATACGGCGCCCGGGTTAAAACCATATGTTTAATATGCTTAAGTATACACGTAAATAACAAAACTGTACTACATCCTTGTCGAGTAATTTCTGATGACTTTTACATAGAGACAGATGGCGTATTCGGCAAGGATTTTATCGGCAGATCAAAAATCAAGCCTGGCCAAAACGTAGAATTAGCTGGAATACAAATACCATTCATAGTTCACGAATATGTACGTGGAGTACTAAGAGTTGATGAACTAGTGGAAGTCCCAAACGCGGATTCAGATTCAGACACACTAACAGGATCAGGTAGCTAAATAAATTCCTAAATCAGGTATTTCTCTCGCGTTAGGCCAAATGAGGTAGGTTGTAGTCTGTGTAGTCTAGTCTAATAGCTGAATTTTTGAATTTTATATAGTAAATGACTACCTGCCAGATTTCTATTTATAACTTTTTATTCTATGTTATTTATTTTACTAAATTTCTACCGTTTTCCGAAGAATCAATCGAAACATTAACTTTTATCTTATGACGTATGGATTATACTTAAGGAGAAATGAAGTTTATCATTTCCTTTGCAATATTTCGATTTTTCAAAACTATTATATAGATCACGACGGATGTGAAAGCAACTCGGATGCCATATTATTACACCAGGATTGAATTTAATAAAATAATATTTAAAAATGTAATTCAATTATCTGTTCAATTATATATATCATAAGCTATACGCTAAAACCTAACACTATTGATATTTAACGGTATAATGTTGATAGAAGTACGTCAATTTGATACATATTTCGATTTATGTAATATTCAAACCAACGCAATTATCTATTATTTGCGAACACTGCGTGACACGAAGTACAAGATTGCCATAATTACGACTGAAGGAAAATGTATCATTTTAATAGGAAAAATCACAATATAGATTAACACACATCCAAATATAATTTAACGTTAGCAGATTTTCCCGACGATACAATACAAATGTAAAATAATTAAAAAAAATCAAAAGATGTATGTTTAATTAAGAGAAGCTTAACACAGTTAAAAACATACATTTTTGAAAGAAATAGTACTGCCTCTGTATAATGTTATTACACAGTCGCCTTACTTATTTAATTTATTACTGGAGGGATAGCAATAATTATCATTCATTCAACGAATATCGATAAGTAAATTACGAACGTTTATACATTCACGAAGAATTTAAATGTGTAAAAATGTAGATCAATGTAGAAAATATCTAAGGTAAGGTAATTGTTCTAATATTATGGAAAGTAAGTCAACTCTTCATTTAGATCTTAGATATTTCTTAATTAATCTACAAACGTGTGAATTTGCATAAACATTCGTAATGTACACGAAATTCTTATCCCATTTATATTGTATTTTGCATTTGTATTGTATTATTCATCACGCTGTTTACAGAATTAAAGGGGAATAAGGAATTCGCAATGTAGTCATCGAAAATCAATAATCAATACTAAACGAAAAACTAGTCTATTGTTATCATATTACTAATGTTTATTTGCAAAGTGTTTGGTTCCTACTCTTGTCCGTAGAGCATAATATCATCAAGCAAACAAAATTTGAGGTCTTTGTATACTTAGTGTCACATTTCAGTCAATTCATATATAATAACTTTCAAGGTGTTAATAATATTGAAAATATTCCAGATTAAAGCATGTCTCTGTAAACGATCGAGTTTTTGTACTTAAAAGAATATTTGTGGATAAGCTTTCGTCTCTTTTATGCCTCTTATTATTATTATTATTATTATCCACTGTAAGTTTGATAAGAATTAAACTTTCATTCAAAATGTGAATGAATTACTTATGATGTTGACAAATATGTATAAGATCGTACATTTAATATTTAATAAATTTTCACATTCATTCATCAAGCTATTTTTTTTTTATGCTGTTTAAATTCTATTTTATGCGTTTATGAAGGCTGCACAAGAAAGTAGGGAAAATTTTTAGGAGCACATAGTACCCATCAAAACAAGTGAAGAAATCTCAATGAACATAGGTGCAAATGGGTTCATGGGTTTATCAAAACCTTTCTTGCTTGTTTTCATCATTACTACGTGCTCCTAAAGTTTTTCTTCTGCCTTTTTGTGCACTCTGTATATATCAAAATTATAAGAAATTCTATAATACAGGGTGTCTCAGCACAATAGGTCCATGTAAATATCTGCTATACTATATATTATTCGAAAATGTGTTTCAAGTAAAACTTGCTTTAAACAATATATTTTATGGATATTAGAGGAATACCAGCAATGTTACATTGATGCAAGCATTTGACAGAAAACATTTATTAATAAATCTTATGATGATCTTACCAGATGGATGTACCTTGGAGGTTATAATGTTACCTTTGCTTTTTAATACATTTAATATTTAATAAATTTTCACATTCATTCATCAAGCTATTTTTTTTTATGCTGTTTAAATTCTATTTTATGCGTTTATGAAGGCTGCACAAGAAAGTAGGGAAAATTTTTAGGAGCATATAGTACCCATCAAAACAAGTGAAGAAATCTCAATGAACATAGGTGCAAATGAGTTCATGGGTTTATCAAAACCTTTTTTGCTTGTTTTCATCATTACTACGTGCTCCTAAAGTTTTTCTTCTGCCTTTTTGTGCACTCTGTATATATCAAAATTATAAGAAATTCTATAATACAGGGTGTCTCATCACAATAGGTCCATGTAAATATCTGCTATACTATATATTATTCGAAAATGTGTTTCAAGTAAAACTTGCTTTAAACAATATATTTTATGGATATTAGAGGAATACCAGCAATGTTACATTGATGCAAGCATTTGACAGAAAACATTTATTAATAAATCTTATGATGATCTTACCTAGATGGATGTACCTTGGAGGTTATAATGTTACCTTTGCTTTTTAAAGTGGAGACTCTATACATCATTTGATGCATTTTTTAATTCTCTGCAAAAATAGGTATTAAATACAAGGAAAGATAATGCTTTTATATTTATGTTTTGTTGGTCTTCTATATTACACTCAAGTTCATGAAATTAGTACTGAAATATCTTTCAAGCTCTACTGTATAAAAAATATACAGTTCCATTCAAAAAAAAAGGTCACCTTCAGATGTTGAAAAGTCCTCCACACGGACAAATCTTACAGTCGTCCTCCTTGAAACAGAACAATTTTTACTTGAAACACTTCTTCGAATAACATATAGTTTAGATTAGATTGTGGTCGACTAAAATGAAATTCCTTATATAATAAAGATCTACGTAAAGCATTTACAGCAGACCTTTCAGTAAAAAGAAAGGATGAAGTTCTAGAAACGAGTCGAAGAATAAAGACTTAAATTATCTTATTCTAACATTTGTTTGATATCTAAAGAATTTTTTTTATGAAAAATTGTTTAAACGAACTTGGAGAGGTATATCAGGATCCAGTTCAAAGGCCTGTATCTTCTCACTCCATGGAACCAACTTCTTTGTTTCGTTCTCGATGAAAAAATTAAACACGTTGCTGCCAGTAGGAAACTTGATAGTCTTAAATTCGTTTTGCCACCACTTATTGAACTCGTTTCGCCAATCGATCAATTGATCTTGAAAGGTCGCCGATCCGAACGCCCAAATACAGGCAAATGCAAAGTATAATTCGTACCTGTTTATAGAAAGGCATTGAGGACATAGAAAAGCAGACAGCGTGAGTGAAAATGAAAACAGGTCCGATAATCGGCTTATTATAAAGAGAAAAAAGCATATCGGCGAGATAATAATAGTGCAACGATGAAACGTTTTTATTTTTAATTTTTGTTGAATAAAACTTACGCCGATGTAACTTTGAGGCTTTTCTGATTAAAGCAAGATCAGACACGATATAATTTGCAACATGTTTTCTTGTTTAGTGACATTAACCTATTTTCTGTCTATTAAATTTTTAATTTCTATTAAATATGCATGTAAATATGATTTAATTTAGGGGTGTGCGAATTTTTCTCGGGATCGGGTTGCAATCCCAAATGTTTGTCAGGTTTCAGGTACCTGAAATTGTAATCGGATCAGGTTGGGTTATAACGCTTCCGTGTGATTTTGTCTTTTTTATTGCAGAAAGATGTGAAAATCATTCCGAATCTTAAGGTTAAAGTACAAAATCTGATCGTAAAATTCAGAAACAGAATGATACTTATATGGTCACAAAGTTTCGGATCCTAACCTGAGCCGATTACAACTTCAGTGACGTAAACATGTTCATACACCCGATTTTCAATTCGGGATCAAAGGTTCGATTGAGGACATAAGTTTTCTGTTATCATGCACCTAAACACTGCTTAAGTGTACTAAAGCCGTAACACACTGAAATTTCATTTAAATTGTTACAATAAATATTTACAATTAGTTCGAGTAGAAGTTAACCTTAAATTTAGTTCAAGTACAAGTTAACCTCAAACCTAGTTTAAGTACAAGGTAACAAAAAATTACGTTCTGAATTAAGCTTCCGATTCCGAATCGAAAATCGGATTCTGATATGACCAGACAGTGTTTGTATGTTGACAAACTTTCCGGATCCGGACCCAAGATTATAATTTCGGTTACTTGCACAATCCTAAATTTAAATTACATCATGTTTGGTCTTATTTCAATTGGAAAGATTTTAGAAATATTTTAGCGAAAGTGTCGCGACAATTATGGGTATGTATTTTTAATTTTTCTTCGAAACTAAACTTAAACTTAACCTCAATCTAGGAGATACCCTACAAAATAATAAGTGACAACATATTTAAAGCTACAAGTGAAATTTACAATTGTGGTACAAAAATTGAGAGGTTAGGCATATGACTATTAAGTTTCATTCTTTTCATTAATTTTTTATTTGTTATTTTTAGTTATTTGAATTTATTATCAACAAATATTAAATTAAATTTCTTTCTTAACTGTTTCCTGTTTACTTTCTATTACTTAATTTGCGTTTATGCACTTAGAATTCTTTGTGACACTTCTTTAAATAGCCTTTATCAATATGTTGCAGCTTGAAAAAAATCTATGATAGTCACTAAATTGTATACTACTGTAATTGTATGCTACTACCAATTTATTGTATTTAAGGGAACTGGTCAAATGAATATATTTTGATTTTTGAATGAATTATTTTCTAAAATATGTCGAAGTTTTCAAACGTCGCCGCATTTCTTTTTCTACTATGTTGTAGTTGCTGAAAACGAATTCAACGACCTATAATGTAATGTAATGTTCAGTTGTCTTTGAATATCGAATAAGCGAAAATTTATGGAAAATAATAACTGCATCCAACTCTCAGCAAGGTCTGTATTGATCCTAAGATCGACTCAAGTTGTCCACAAATCGTTTCGTTATGAAATTCAAGGTCAATTGAAGGTTACATTTTCGTAGATAACGAGTTCTTTCAAGCGTATATAAATTTTAGTACTGTTTAAGTCTTATTTATACCATTCCTTTGGGCAATCCGGTGTTACATTTTCCTTAATCAGAAAATAGTCCAGTAATTTACAAAGCATTTCCACGTGACATATTTCTGGTAATGGCGTAATTTTCTTAAACCTAGATTTTGTCATTTCAACAAGGGATGGTACATATTTATCGAACAGAATGGTTAGGTTCGCTCTCTCAGCTGGGTCTCTTGTTTCTATCCAGCTGGTTGCAAATCTATTCAAATAACAATAATAATGGTAATTCATTAATGAATAACAATTATATAACATATATGTATGTATAACACATACAACATATATTATATAACATAACTTTATAATAAAAAATTACAAATATTTGTCAAGTTCAACTTGCTATAATTTAGTTAGGAGAACTTATACGGACTACAAAAGTAAATAAATCTTTACTTACGGATACCAGCCAATATCTTGTGGATTTATATAAAGAATTCCTGCTCTGGAAACAGTAGCTGGCGTTGCTGTCCTGAAATTTATTTTCCAATCTTACTTAACTCTTGTACGATAAGAAATATTCACACATATAAAAAAGACATAAAATATTAAAATACATTAATATAGTTATTATTAATATAGTATATTAAACAGTATAACTAAAGACAATAAACAAACATATTGGGTATGTATATCTATACAGTATGTCCTGTTTCATTGGGAACCCTCATTGGAAAAATAGGAATGATAGGAAAAAATGTCTGAGATGAAGTTGTGTAGTATCAGTAGACATACCGTACTTTTATCAATTTGATTATCCGCTATCGAGATATAAATTTTTAAATTCAACAAATCAGTACAAGGAATTACCTAACCTCAAATTGATTGCACGGAACTGACTGTTTTGAAAACAGAAAAAACACTCATAAAGCTCATGTCTCGATAGCCGAAACGATGGTGCAAAAGACAGGAATTTGTAGTGTTTTAAAAACTGATTGTCAGCTACAGGAATATATAATCAGAAATGAAGGTACCCATTTACAATTGTTTTCATTGCAATTTCAACTCGATATCATATAACTTCCATTTGAAATATTTTTTCATATCATTCGTATTTTTCTAAATATTTGAGCATTTTCAGCTAAACAGAATATACTTTCTATGTCATATAATAAATAATCATATTGCAATACATAAATATTGAATGTGCTTTAGCTTCCGCTTATAATTCGAGGAAAACAGTCACAGGAGATTAGTCTATTTTCCAATCTTCTGAAAATGTTCCCAGCAATACGACATCGTTTACAGTAAAAATGTTACGACGATGACTGATAAGAAGATCGATAAGAAGTCTATGTTCTAGCAAATTTGCGCTCGCAAACTAAAAATCGATTGCCAGTTAGTTGGTACTTAAAAACTGATTTACGATCGAGACTTGTGATCTCAATACTAATAGAATTCCAAAGAAATAACCATTATCGTAAATATGCAGAAGAGGAGACCTCGCCTCCAATTTTGTTGAATTTCGGATATGTTGTAGAAGGGAGAGTCTCGAGTAACGTACGCTTCTTTCGAGGCGTAGAACGATCTTGTTCAAAAGTTATGACAAAAAGAAAATGATATTTGTTAGATTATGCTTACTCCGATATAAGTAATTAAAAACGAAATTTCATACGCATTTGTATAGAATTGCGATCCTAATAGTGGTAACCAATGATTAGGTTAGGTTAGATTCCATGATCCAAAACATCCAACTTAACATAACTTTTGAGGGCCTCGGACAAAGTGTGTGTTATTTAGCCTCTGCCTCTCTACA
Source organism: Bombus affinis (assembly GCF_024516045.1). Taxonomy (NCBI): domain Eukaryota; kingdom Metazoa; phylum Arthropoda; class Insecta; order Hymenoptera; family Apidae; genus Bombus; species Bombus affinis. The sequence continues at coordinate 5,283,109 of NC_066360.1, read as the reverse complement.
ACATACCTTAAGATCAAAGTCATTGGAGTTGAGACCTCCTTTTGTGGTTAATCAGCTATAATATTTACTATGATAGCTATAGTCATTAGACAAAAATATTACCAATGATAAAGTGCTGCACATTACCTAAGATTTGAAATCTCGAAGAGAAGCCTCATGTGTTCCGTTAAAGCGATTCTTTCGTTGCTAGCCAAAGTTAACACTTTGTTGTCATCCATGACAGTGTTTAATGACTCGATCCACATCGGATCTATATCGCCGTCAAAAATGATCCATTTTGGATCATTTCCTGTCATGTTTGCCTGATCTCTCATTATCACGGAGAACAATCTGATCGATCAAGATGATTACTTATTAAATATCTGATATAATAAGTTAACGATTAAAAGAAGGCAAGGTTATGTATGATATAATTCATAGCGAGAAAATTGAAAATGTATATCATATATAAAATCATGTATATTAAATCGAAGTTTTTTAAATGTTAGTAAAACAGCTCTGTTCACAGGCATTAAGCCACTTACAGAAATTACTTGTATGTGTTGTATGTATGACTTTTTAAAAGTTAAAAAAGTAAAAAGGGTTTGCAAGTTGTTGAAACTATTAACAATTATTATTTAGCTTGGAATTTATATAAAGATAGGCAGAGATTATAGAATCTTATGATACATAAAGAATTTATGTACAGGTACCCTTCGTATAACACGATAGTTAGGTATAACACAAAGAACTAATATACAAGTGGAGGTTAGGTTCCAATAGTTAATAAGTATAGCAATATTACTGTAGTAAATAAGTATATTTAATAATACTTTTTAACAGTTTTTCGATATCATAATATACCATAATACACTGATATAGTATTCTATTCTATCATATTATATTATATTATAGTAGTATATTATAATATAACATACTAATATAGTACTAATATGTATAAGTATACTACAAAAGTATGCTATTTTTCATAGCCAAGAGAAATATATTTATTAAAACAATTAATGATTAATTCAAAGTACTACACATTTATATACTAATATTATTTATGTTACTTCTAAAAACTGTCATCCACATTTTATATGAAAAATAATGAAAATCTTTGATTTCCTACTTCGATGTAGCGAAGACTTTTTCGAGTGCAAATGGTTAATACTCCTCGAACTGAGAATAAATTCAAAATTTTAATACTTCTAACGATATCGAATGACGCTGCTTGCGCTTAACGATTCTCAATTTGTGTTTTTTTTTTTTTTTTTTTTTTTTTTTACGGGAATTTCCCCAATTCTTAAATCATGTTTGTAAGAGTACCATATTATAGAGGGGTACCTGTATCCAACGTTTTAACCTTAAATTTCTTCTCGTTAATATCTACTATATCTCTGGATCATTGCTATGACCAATTCAGGTATTCGCGTTATTAATAAATTTTAATAAATGTAGGCAAACTTCTCTGCATTTTGCATTAAATTCATACGAATTTTTAAATAAATATGTCTACATAATCATACACAATAAATGTATGATTCTTCACACACAGTACACTCTTCCTACATAATAGTATATTCTATGAATGCAAAATTATGATTCCTGAATTTAAATCGATCAGCACATCATCTCGTCTGAAACTACGAGATACTCTAACGTTTCTGAATGGGATTTACAAAACATCTAAAAAATATCATTAAACTATTGTTAATAGTGAGATGAATCAAACCCGTCTTTCCATTCCCGCGTTGCAGGATTGATAATTCCAAATAGTTCGTCATTGGTCACTGCTTTCGGATTCAAGTCGTTATAATATGGCTTTAAGTGTTGATTAAAGTATGTTCGATTAAGTGTTTTCCAAACTTCCGTTTTTCCGGTTCCAGCAAATCCAACAATGAAAACTGAATGACGAACATGAAGCAATTCCTCTAACTGTACAACCTAACGAATTTGATATAATTTGAAATTTTACATAAAGAAAACTATCTTCGATATTATAATGTCAAGTTTCCTCAAAGTTATGCACGATAAACGACTTTAAACGTAATAAATATAAGTATAATTACGTATACAACTTTAATACCAGCTGTTAAACAATACAACGCAAATCAGTTTTACTCTTACTTTTAGCACAAAACCATCTTCTGGTTGCAATTTGAGATCCAGAGTGGATTGTCGGACCGTTGATTCAAAATCTAAATCCCTTTTTCGCGGAACATCCAGAGCGGGAAACAAATCACCTATATAGACAGAAGCAAATGAACTAGTAAGTTAACTTAAGTGTATAAATGTATAGATTAACTTAGAACATACATACTATACATACCAGGTATGTAAATATGAAGCCGGAATTTTTGTATAGAAAATACACGTTTATTGTAATGAAAATGATTAGAAATATTTTATTCGAAGTATTGCACATCGCTGGCTATACATTTTTCCCACCTGTCTGGCAATTGGTGGATGCCACGCCAAAAAAACTGTCGCTCTTTTGAGGCAAACCAGTCATCGAGACATTTTCGTACATTTTCGTAAGAAGTGAAGCGCTGGTCAGAAAGTACGTGTCCCATCGATGCAAATAAATAGTAATCGGACGGAGCCAAGTCTGGTGAGTAAGCCGCGTGCGAAAGTATTTCCCAACTGAACGCTTCGATCGTTTCCTTGACCGGTTTTGCTGTATGCGATGGTGCATTATCATGAAGCAAAATTACTTTGTGTTGCCTTTTTTGATATTCTGGTCGTTTTTCACGCGAAGCTCGATTCAAATCGATCATTTGTTGTCGGTAGCGCTCAGTATTAACGGTTTCGCCAGGTTTTAACAGCTCATAATAGATCACGTTCCACGTTCCACGTTCTTCGTTGCTCACGTCGAAATTGCCACTTCTGAATTTTTTAAACCACTCAAAGCACTGTGATTTACCAAGAGCATGCTCACCGTAAGCTTCGACAAGCATTCGATGCGATTCTGCAGCAGTTTTCTTCAAATGGTAACAGAAAATCAATGCTGTCCGCAAATCGTAGTTTCCAGGCACAAGATTCGACATGTTCAACGCTATTACAAACTATGCTGTTGTATGAAACTTGTATTGTTCTGAGTCGAAGATGTTTGTCAGATGTCAACAAAGACTTTTGGCGTCAATGACGCAGTTTAGCGATAACTACATTATAAGCTAGGGCCATCTATAGGCAAATTCCGGTTTCATATTTACAGTATGTATTGTGATATGTGATATGTATGAATAAACGTCGTACTCAATATGATCTTGTTTTCGTGTTATAGCCGTTTCCGTCTATTTGTCATTTTGTGGTGAATTGAGATATTTCTTTAATCACTGGAAAATATACTATTTGAAATAATGGTACGTATTTCTTTCACGCATGATGATATCTCATTTCATTTAGTCGATTAGAGAAACAATTTCTAAAGGCGATTCCTTTAAAAAGTATTCCCAAAAAGTAAACGTAAAAGAGAATAGGATAAATACTGTTGTACGGTAATACAAGTCACAATCCAATAAAAAGGAATATAAACAAGTTGGAAAAAATAGCAAAAGAAAGTTAAGATTCTTGAGAATTGATGGAGAATCTCGCATTTAGTTTCAATTATGTGGATTGCAAATTTGTAAGGCAATTAAGGACTACAAGAAAGCAATTTACCAATAAGTCCCATAAAAACTGGAACATCGTCGGTCACGATTTTCGGTATATTGAAATCTCTGAGAGCTCTCATTAGCACCTGATCCTCAGCTCTGCCGGGATCGTCTCTCTTTAATTTCCCTGCAACCACTAAAACCGACTTAATCGCCCGTAGACCCCAATCATAGTGATCTTGCTTCGACAAAAGTTCTCGGCAAAGCTGATACAGCGTTATGAATTTTCTTGCTAGTAATCTAGCTTCTTGGAAGCCCTCCGCTACCAGCATTATTTCGCAAATTAAGTCGAAATCTGGAACTACCATGGCGCAGGGCCTTTAAAATAAAAAAAGAAGCAGTGATAATTCTTTCTTAATGTAGTAAAATTCATATATTTCTATATATAAGAATAAACATCTAACAGCGAATGTGGAAAAATCTAAGATAATGAAGCTCAGGAAGAACACAGGAAGAAAGAGAAAATTGAAGAAGTACTGGAAAAGAACAAGGATGAGAAAGCATCAAGGAGTTTACGTATCTAAATGTATCACTGCAGAAGTAAATGGAAGCATGGTAAAGCATGTAAAAGGAAGGAAAAACAAGGCGAATGCGATACTTAACCAGATACAGAGGAACTGAGAAAAGAAAACTTGAAGATGATCTCAGATTAAGAATGTTCCTATTTGATGTGCTGGTGATAGAAGTACTCATGTATGGTGTGAAACTGCGGTGGTATACAGGAACAAAGAGAGTATAACAGGTACAAAACAGGTACGATACACTAATGTTATGTTTATCAAATTGTAACTGAAAATTTTATTTTCAGATGATATAAAATCTTATTGCATCTATGATAATTGACCTTCTTCATTTAACTATTACTTGTACTTTTAGTTACTAACTTGTCATATTCTTGAGTTATCAAACTGTATTATCCATTGACCTCATTGTTATGCACAAGAGTAAGAAGTGAGAAAGTAAGAAAGAAAATATTTATTAAAACACTTTGAGTGCTGAATACTCGCGGCCTATGTCGTCCGTACGGACGGCGCGCGTCTAGCGCTGACGATCGCTGTGGACGGAATACTTTTTCGTTAGACTGAACTCTGTCGATTGACTATTCAAAGCGCAAATCGTAATAAGTTATAGTAATTCTTTTGCACGAGATTAAACGATTCAAGAGCGTTATTTTTTAGTTATTTTTAATTATTTATTATAAACATTGAAATTTACAGGTAACTAGAATTTGGCTAATAAACTAGAAAACAATAAACTAGAAAACTAAATTTAGTAAATATAACACAAGTTAATAATTTAGTTGTGTGTGAAAAATTCATCGCTTGAGAAAACTAAAAAAACCAGATGTAGAGTTTTCTTACGAGTGGTGACCACTTCAACAATAACGAGCCACTATTGGCATTTGTTTACTGCCGTAAGGAATGCATTTATATTTATTTCACACAAACGTAATAGTATTACTTCTGCGTAGGTGTTCGGAAAAATTGAAAAACCCATACATGCGTCCTTAGCCCATGCCGGGCACTTACAGAAAACACATATATATGTCCTTAGTCCACACCGATAGCTTTCGCCAGACACCTATATGCGCCCACAGCACTCAAAGGGTTAAAATAGTAAAAAGAAATGTTTACTCTACCACTGTTGAACGAGTACTACTAAAGAGAGAATCTCATTGAGTACAACATTGAGTACAAGTTGGTAAATTAATACTTATGACTTTATGATTCGTACTTTAAAAACAGACGATTCTGCTTGACCTCTGCTTGCCACGAACACCTGGCAAACCAGCTGACCATATTTTAAGCGACGAATACAATCAGACACATGAAATGCCATACATTTGTTTAACTACTTCTTTCCTATTTTTTATTTCCATCGAGTTTATGAATTCGGTAGAAAATTTGTTTGTACCCCGCTGGGGGTAGCCACCAACATGCTAATCTAACCGTTAAAAAATTCCACCAAATGTCCAATTTGGACAAATTGTGAATTTTAATAAATAAATTAAAAAAAAAAAAAAGAAACCTCTATGCGCCCACAGCACTCAAAGGGTTAATTATTATCCTTAAGTAAAAGATAAATTATAAATAAATGATTCGATTTATTGAAGTAAGAAGCGAGAAAGTAAGAAAGAAATTATTTATTAATTATTATCCTTAAGTAAGAAATAAATTATAAACAAATGATTCCATTTATTGAAGCTAAAGATTTAAAAATCATATGTATATTTTTCACTTTTAAAATAATAGTATTAATTATACCAATAAAACTAATAATAATATCTTGGATAGGTATTCAAAAAGTAATATTATCAGTGCCAAGCATACTACAGATCATTATTGATTCATTGTTATTCATTATACATTACACCCTACATTAGACAAGATAGTATACTTTATGATAATTTGTATAACTATGGCAAATGCATGTAAACGTATGTATACATCCTATGTCGTCATATTTTGCATTTTTCCATTTTCTCGTGATGACTCATATTAATTTTTCCTATAATAAATTTATTATATAGCCTAATTTTCTTAAATAAAATGCAGTACTTAACGTCAATATTATAATATTCTAATATGGAATGTAATTTGCTGTTTCAATGCTGGTATGATTGTAGTCTTATGTAAGTACAAATATAGACTACAGAGATTATAAATTTAACGTACCTGAACAAAGTTTTCAAATTTTCAGGCAATTCTGTCCTTCCGGCATAGCCAGGATTCATAGTAATGAACATCCCAACAGTGGGAACGAGATTCAGTTCCTCTCCGAAGAACAAAAATATCGGTTTGCGGCTTTTCACTCCGTCTAAAACTGATTTCACTTGCACAGCCACCACGGAAAGTACCTCCACCGAAATTCGGTTGAATTCGTCGAAACAACCCCATGCTCCTACTTGAGCAAGACCTTTGTAAATGTTTCCGCAGGACTGAAAGAAAATGATAATATCACTTACGTTCAATCAACATTTGAAACGAGAAAATATATCTTCACGTAAGAGTCATTAATTCACTGTAGCTAACAAGACTAACGCCTGCAACACCAAGAGGTGAACGAACTTAATGCATAACTTAACACAATTAGATACTAAGACTTGGATACTAAAAATAAAATATCGTTGGAAATTCATAATAAAACGACTATCTGATGTACCATATCGGAACACTGTATCTTTTTTATATAAAATAAATTACATAATATGGGAGTACAAGTATTTATGTTTCCATGAGATAAATTTGGAGTTTTCAGACTCATTTTCGTCATTTTTTTCAAAACAAAAGATTCAAAACCACAATAGCACAATGTATCTCTTGTAAATATAAAGTAATTTTATTAATATAGCTTTAGATGTAAATAATTGTTTAATACCTTTATTTACGAGATTTGTAATAATTCACGTACTTCAGCTATGATTTATACGAAGTAAATCATATAATTTAAAAATTGTAAATAGTTCCCAAAATATGTATTTTAGAGAGAAAGAAAATTTATAGGAACTTATGCTACTTTATAGAAATTGATAAAAAATTGATGTAATATAGGGGAAGACATATGATACTGAAATGGCTTTATTTTCCAGTATCGAAATTTGAGAAAGTAATTTAGATCTTTAAATATGTGCTCTAAACATAATAGTTCTTTGTGGTTTCACTACCTATTTCAATTATCGTACATGGTCGAGCCTGAGAATTGATTGCCATCCCAATTACGTAAATCAAATTGTCTGTGTAGTAAATATTGGACGAATTTCAGAAATTCGGTTTCTCATACCTTCTATTGTCATTAGCTGTCCGTAATATATCGTTTTCTATTGCGTACCACAGAAGGTAATATACCGACATCAAATTGGGAAATCGTGATGGTGATAAAAACTCTCCATAGCTGTCCTTAATTGTCAAATTGCATGTAAGTCAACAGAAATTAAATACTTTGGTCGCCTCTTATATAAGTTACGATAACTGGGGTACGTAGTGAAACCAAGGAAAAGGTTTTCGCTAATGTTTTGTTAATCAGAGTGAAACTTCATTTATCCGATACGGTGCGCGGATAAGACGTGTCGGATATTTGGCACAGTCGGATAACAATAGGAATTCGCTAGTTGTTCCTTTCTTCGCTGTTATTCGTACAATCAGAATTAATTTTCATGTAACTGGATTTTGCTTTTCATCATTTGATTGAAATTCAGTCACTACTGATATTGGGATACGTTGTTACGTAGAAAGATTAAACTAAATTTTTTAGATACAGTGATATGGGCAGTATTCAAATAAATGGAGAGGCATATAATTATTTGAATGAGGAGATTTTCAGTTAATAGAACCCGCATCTCTTTTTATTATTATTATTCTATATTTCAAAACAAATAATACAAGAACAATCACTAAGAATACGATACAATATAAAAGGAAATCTTTTTTGAATTATATATTCTATATATTATCTTATCATTCTACATCCTTTTACTAGTAAGTCAAATTTCGTTACTATATTAAACTGCAATTATACTGAATTATATTCTATTTTGTCAAACGACCTAGTCCTATTTCCAATGCTATAAACACTTTTAATACTAAACACTGTAAAGAAGCCTTTTCATTGTCACTTTTGCTGTACTCTCCTTTCTCTCAGTATGAGGATGTAAAATGTTGATATTCATTCAAATTTCAAAACTTTCTTGTACAATATACAGAGTGTAACAGAGCATGTAGAACAAGCCTCAGGAATTTGCCTGAAAATAATGTAAAAGGTTCATATAAAGGTTCATATGTTCTATCTGTTTTAATTCATGAAATGTAAGCAATTGTTTGTCCTGATTTTGTGTTATCTAATTACCTTTAAAAAAGGTGCTCAAAATGATCACCTCAAATTTCAAGGCAAGTCTGTAGACTTGTCACAAGTCTTGCCATGGATCCAGTTGCACGCTGAATGGTTCTTGATGTTATTGATAGCCAAATTTACTGATAGGCTTGTTCCACTCTGGATGTTAGTATTTCAACATTTCCAATAGATTGTGCAGATATACAATATATTTGTTATATCTCACATACAAAGAGAGATAGACCATATGTTCATATGAGCTTCTTTTGCTGTTTTCACATGTATGTCAGAAGTGGGTAGCATATGTTCTGTAACACCCTGCATATCTAGATACTGATTCCTTTATTGCTGATTTATTATCATTGCTATAAGACAGAAAATAGATATTTATTCTTCAAATCCATTAATAAAGTTTTTCTGCTTCCTGAAATACTTGGGTAATTCTTTCTCACACTTGCTTGTTTCTGTTTTTGATGTCATTAATCGTAGATCTTTTAACATTGTACATTTTTCCAATTTTTGCAACACTACCACACTTTTTTTCCAACTTTTGAAGTATCTTTCCTTTCCATGTAACGCTCAATACATCACGTTTCCTCTTTGATGTCATCAGAGACAAGAGATATTAACTTGTAGAATATTAACTTCGTACTGAAGTCATTAGGTGGTATTGATAAAATCCACATTCACTTAGTTGCCAACCCAATAGTATGAAATTACACAAGGGACATATAATAGTAAACGACACAAGTAGAAAGTATTGTTTCGTTAATTGAACGTGTGGATAGTGAAACATTCAGATAATAGATCTTCGGCTACTGGAGGTTTAACTGCACTAAGGCAAAAACATTTATTCATGTAAGTGGCACCTCGCGTGGTCTAGAGTTGGATACTTTATAATAGGAGTTCAGAAACATATTCGATAAATTGTGCGTTATGATGATACCAGTCTGAACGAAGGGAGTTCGAATAAATGGAATTCTGTCGTATTAAATTTATAGCAAATATGTCGTTCGTTGCTAGATTTATGAAAAGCTCGATATAAATTTTGGTATTTTATAAACTTTTCTTATGGAAAATATATCACTCTCCCAAAATTTTACAAAAAATTTAGATATTTCGTTTCTAAATTACCATGAAAAGTACGATATTTCGTACGAAAATAAATTATTTGTCAAAGTAAATTTATGACATTTGTGATCTTCGTGAAACCTTGTAATGTATGTATTTAACATCCTTCTGTTATATATATGTATATATCTTAATATCTGCGCGTAGTAATCAAGTCACGTGTCTTATTCTACATTTTCAATAAATTCTGCATATTCCTCGAATAAAAACATGAAGTAATTTTATAGAAATATTGTTCAAAATTTTCTGCTGAAGCAACGAACTCAACCTACCTATTTCTAATTGTATTTTATAGATTGTTTTAAACAAGAACAAAGCAAGCTATTAATTTACATGAATATTTTTATTACTTCAACCTAAAAACAATAAAAAATACTATATATATATATATATATAATATAATTACTAATCAAATATATATATTATTATTATTATTATTATATATATAAAATTCATAATGTATAGCAATGTAAAATTAACAAAATTAATACATTGAAAAGTTACTTGACTCGACGTACTTGCTTTACTAAATACTTAAAAATAATTCACTAAATACTTAAATATCCAAGAAGTAATATTAGCTCGTTACTTAACATCTGTATCATAATATGTGAAAGTCAAGTAGAGAAATTAATTTTTAGCCAATATACATCTCTTCATAGAAGGAATGAATGTCTGAAGCAACTCTGAGCATTATGTAATTCACATTCAGATGCACAATGTGTTAAAATATTTATTTATATTACAGTTTGTCATGGTGAGACGTAAATCAGTCAGACATTATGTCAGATAACTAGAAAATAATTGATATTATCTTTTGTACAAAAAAAAGTACAAATAAAATTCAATTTTCCAAAATGTTATGCTACATTATTCACATAATATATAACATTCGACTTATGATTACTAATAATTAGATTTACATTTTTAGGAAGTGGACAATTCTGGTACAAGTTGGGAGCATGTGAAACTTTTTGCACCTGTTGTTTAAAAATATATTGAGAAAGGAATGTGTGATAAAATGAAACAAATAAAAAATGCTACTTGTGTCCTTACTATTAAGCTGCTTATTCATTAATACATTTTATTTAATTTTTATTGCAAGATAATTATTATTTAATTTTATTTATATATATAAAATTTATTTGCTCCATACGAAATACAGTAGAGTTTCCAAAAATGACTACTGTAAAATGACTGTAAATGGTATAAACTTTATGTAAAATCAAAATTATAAAATGTAATTATGAAACAAAAATACAAAATAAAACTAATATGTTTGTTATAAAAATAGATCTCCACGTTCCAAAAGTTGTGTAAATTTTAATTTCGACGTGGAAGTTTAATGTCAAAGATCTATCCATGAAATAACTATGAGTTTACCTTATAATCCATTTGTTCGGAACAGTTAAACACATAAACCATTTGGCCCAATGCTCTCCCTAAATCTTTCGTGGTTTCTGTCTTGCCAGTTCCAGCTGGGCCAGCTGGTGCTCCACCCATTATAAGATGCAAAGATTGTGTTAAAGTGATGTAACATCGATCGGTTAATGGTGTTATCACCAGCCGTGGAACATTTCCCAAATATTCGTAATCGTATTTGAAGGAAGCATCGCAGATATCAGCGAAACAATCACCAACTTTGTCGTCCCATCTGTAAGTTGTTCGGTCATTTGAAGTGAAACAAAAGAAGTTAATAAAATGTGTTGATAAATAGTTGAGTAGAAAACAAGAGATAAATCGAGGCAATAAATGACTTTGTCTTTAAAGATGAGCTACATAACAGACAAATTTTCCAAGCAATAGTTTCTAAAAGTATCACAAAAGTAAAATAATCTGCAAACAATAGCTAAACAAATTTGATAAAAGAATTATGAAATTGAATATTCAATTAACAAAATTATGTACAATATTTATGTTATTCAATTTATTCTATTGTTCATCCAATTCGTTTTATTTAATATTTCATTTAGCACATTTATGCTGAAATATTAGATATATATAGTTCATGAGCAATTGCTTTATTTATACAGTGCAACCTCTAGTATCTGAAACAATAGCGAAACATGGCTATTCTCATATTCTCATAATTATTGTACCATAGAGGGTGAATCACAAAGACCGAGCCACCTAAATAACTCTTTCAGTTTTTGAGATACAGAGAAACGTTTGAAACAAAGTTGTTTGATTCTGAAGGGACTATTACGCGATGGAAAACATTTGTTCTCAAATGGACGTGTTTATGAGTGTTGCAATATGTTTCAAACAATTACGACAATTACAATTACAAAGAGTAAGATATAATACAAATAAATTATTTCAAAATTATTTATGGACCCTATATCTTTCTCGTTTATGTGATGTTTACTTTTCTCTACCTTAACACTGAGCTAACAAGGAGAGCCAATGGCGTTACATTTGAGCAAAATAACGCTGTGATGGCATTTCTATTAATTTAAGACCAGGAGCTGATTCTTGTCGACAAGAAACTAAGGTCTTCTTGTCAATGCTTCTCAAAACAAGCCTGTTCAATTCATTTTAATTTCAGCATGCTACACATTGTACAAAGAGTCAGTTAGATCTTTTTATAGAAAGACTATAGCCCCTCAAAGTTCTGGGGTAAATCCTTCACAGTCTGCTTAGCAAAAAGGCATCACTGCCTTCCCCATTCCATGGCCAGATGGTCCAGAGAAAGTTTCTATCCCTTGGCCATTGCAATTTTTATTTTGTAATTTTCATTTTTCTAACGAACCACTACTTTCTTTTTGGGCCCAGAAGTTTGGATCTCCGTTTAATTGCTGATTAAATTTCAAAGGTTTCTCACATAGCTTTCAGCTACTCATATTGGCATTGTTATTTTTCTGATAGAGGTCACTGATGTACAGCAATACCCACATCTTCTTTTTCTGGCTCCATTGAACTTTAGTCGCAAAGAAACCTGAATAATTCTCAATTGCATGTTCTTGTTTGTTAACCCTTTGAGTGCTGTAGGCGCATATAGGTGTCTGGCGAAAGCTATCGGTGTGGACTAAGGACATATATATGCGTTTTCTGTAAGTACCCAGCATGGACTAAGGACGCATGTATGGGTTTTTCAATTTTTCCGAACACCTACGCAGAAGTAATACTATTACGTTTGTGTGAAATAAATATAAATGCATTCCTTACGGCAGTAAACAAATGCCAATAGTGGCTCGTTATCGTTGAAGTGGTCACCACTTGTAAGAAAACTCTACATCTGGTTTTTTTAGTTTTCTCAAGCACTGAATTTTTCACACACAACTAAATTATTAACTTGTGTTATATTTACTAAATTTAGTTTTCTAGTTTATTGTTTTCTAGTTTATTAGCCAAATTCTAGTTAACTGTAAATTTCAATGTTTATAATAAATAATTAAAAATAACTGAAAAATAACGCTCTTGAATCATTTAATCTCGTGCAAAAGAATTACTATAACTTATTACGATTTGCGCTTTGAATAGTCAACCAACAGAGTTCAGTCTAACGAAAAGGTATTCCGTCCACAGCGATCGTCAGCGCTAGACGCGCGCCGTCCGTACGGACGGCATAGGCCGCGAGTATTCAGCACTCAAAGGGTTTTAATTTCATTCATTGTTGATCTCCCAAGGTGTGATACAATCTTGCAATTTTTGCAGGTTTTACGTTATCGTTAATATTATAATTTAGTAGTACGATGTCATCACACATAAATTATATTGTAATATCGGAAAAAGGATAGGATTAGGATAATTTAGATTTGTAAAATTCTCCTAATACTATTTATTAAGATAAATGAAAATAACAGAGATTAATTGGACAGAGAACGATAAATGTTCAACTTGAACTAAAACACAAAAGTCTTATTCCGCTCAAATCACTCTTGCAACTCGATCTCTCTACAACGCTAGCAATTCTACAACTCTCGTCTTCGGCATCTGCACTCGCACGCTCTCGCTTCTCAACTCATACTGTACGCCTTTTGCATTCGTTCTCGCCGGCGTCTCAACCAACACTGTCTTTAGCATCTCTTTGTCTTTTCCCGTCCTATCGGACACGTGTCCCGAAACGCCCGTGGCCAGGGTCACGCAGGCCCTTTCCACGAAACTATCCACTTGAAAGGACCGACGACACATTGATGTACCCGACGATGCCGCGGCTCTCGCGACATTGTTTACGATATTCGGTCGATATCTTAGGCCTTTTGTCCACGATACTACAATATTGACACGTATATTGTCAACTTTATATCGTGACAGTGTACGAATGAAATGAGGTTAAGGAAGGACGTAACTACAGATACACTTCAAGTCAATTTGTTTGTTTGTTTGTGCGATAGTAGAGGACATAGGCAGGAAAATATAGTGTCCGGATAATAGAAGCCTTGGATAGTGGAACGTTCGGATACTAGAGGCTCCACTATACGGCCAAATCAATCGTCGTCGAGTTTACCTGTGCCTGAGCTGCGATTGCCACTGAAAACTAGAATAGTGATCTGCCTTCATCGCGATCATTTTCGCTACAACGTCTCTTGCATGCACGTCGATTGTACAGATTGTCATGATCTTCCTTCTATCGCTCTCACTCAAATCTCCACAGAGAAGTACTATCAACGCGTTTAACTGATTAATTTGCTTTCGCTGATAATCTTTAAACGCATTCTCGAAACCTTCCTCTAGTCTCATAAAGGCCATGTTTACTTCCGTAGTCCACCAGATTTGTGTTCCGCATAGCGCGGGTTGAGCTCGATGATCGAAAATCCATTGTTCACGTGGTTTCTCGTCGTACGTGGCTACTGCCTGAGATATATGATACCTTACCGATCTCTTCATCGCATCTGTTACGTTGTTCAACCAGACTTCCACCTGAAAAAATAATAGGAAAAATGAAATATGTTTTATTAAAAAAAATGTATAAATATCTATGAAAATATAAATGATAAAAATATTTGCATCAATGTTATTGACACTTCAAACTATTAGAAATTTTAGTTTTCTGCTATGGATACACAAATCCAACTTGGTCCATCCATCTCTGCATACTGCGTCGATTTTGACCAGTAATTTTAAGTAATTCTTAATTTCTTCCATATTTTGTTAATTTTACTTTGCTTGGTAAAAAGGCTGCTGTTTAGAGGACCCACTTCCAATAACTCTAACCTTCATACATGTTATCGAGGTTTTCAGTGACCTTCTAAAGGTTTTAGTCACCACTCGTTGTTCGTTAAAAAGTTATTAACAGAATAACGAAAATGGCAGACCCAGTGATTCTCGCATCTGAAAAATCTTACAACTATTACAAGCGTGTTACCTTTGATTGGTTAAATACTATTTATTTTGTACAATTCAATTTTGAATACCACGAGAGTAAAATGAGTACTGCGACCCATAAGTCAGTGAATTTTTGTATATACATATCTTTTATTTATATCCATTTTATATCTTTCGTAATTTTGTTACGTTTTTTCATTGCAAAAAGATTTAAACGTTTGGTTAGAATATCACTTGTATCGTAAATTAGGGATTATAAGTAGTATCTCAAAATCTTTCCACATTTCTTTCAACTGTTAAAAAATTCCAAATTCCAAATTGGACAAATTGTGAATTTCAATAAATAAATAAAAAAAAAAAACATTTCTTTCAAATCAAGTTAAGCCACGGAGTGGAAGACTCACATTGCTAATCGCGTTAGTGAAAACACATATTGCCAGTGGAGAGTCAACACGTGATATTGCTATACATGTATATACGTGTATATATACATATATATTTGATTGCTCGGAACGTTCGTTCTTTTGATTGTACTAGTCGTTGAAACCAAGTTTGTGTCTTGTTGAGATCTTTTTACTAAGGAACTCAATCAAAAAGAAGCGCGACGGATAATGAGAAACATACGAGACGATGTGTAAAACATATAGACTCGACCTATGGATTGCTTCCTTGTTTCACGTTTTGAACAAAGCAATCTTTACGGAACAGTTTGGGATGGTAATGATCTGCACTTGTCACTTTGTCCATCCGATTTCTCAACCCTTGCGTCAGTCCTGATCCTTATCGATAACAAGTTCGAAGTAGCGAAAAGCGTATTTGCATTTGGCTATCGCGCACGATTAGACGACGAGGGCAGTGCCGGTAGTTACAAACGATTATTCTACTCCAGCTCTAGTGACTTTCGTGATGTATGTTACGACGAGTGTTAGGTTTTCTGAATAAATCCTAATATCTTCCCGTATGCCGACTTTGTCGGTAACATACATATTGTGCACTGTTTTACCGTCTGTTGTTTCTGCATCTGTGGGTTACATCGATGTTTTATGGTCGATGAAATTGAGATAAACAAGGTAAGAGATTTGAAGAAATTTGAAGAGATAGTAATAGAGTAAGAGATAGTAATAAATTCTTCAATTGGATCTTTTATATTAATGTAAACATTTATATTCGCTTAACGCCTGATTTTAGATTTGAGTTTGGTTCAGTTTGCTAATCCTAGTTTAACCATGATTCATATGGAATAAAGAAATTACAGATCCAACATTTACTTTGTGTAATTTTTTAACTTATTAAGTTTCTTTGGTTATTTAATAATATTATTATTATTATTTAAGTACTTCGTAATTTCTTAACATCACCGATCAACGCGGAATTTTCTTGATAATTGACATTATCATATGGAATGATATGCAGTCAAAACTCTAAGAAACGTGTTGGAAGTAGTACATAAACGAAGAAGCTGGTTAGTTCAGTAAACAAATTGTAGGATCCTTTTATACATTTACAAGTAGCCAAGAAAAAAAAATTATTTTGGTTTTGAATAACTAAAAAAAAATAAAATAAAATTTATTAGATGTTTTCTTTAGTTATAGTTGGAAAAGTCATTAACTACATCATTGCGGAGAAGAAATGTAACATGATTAGGAATTTTAAAATAAAATTGTAAAACCAGTCATTTTGACTGATATGGTAGTTCTACTGTTAATAAACAACGAGCGATGGCAAAAATCTTTTGAACAGAATAGGACCTTGATAACATACGTGAAATTGAAGAAGGTTCTCTAAACAGCATTTTTATGCAAGAGTTTTGGGGGCTTTTTAAAACCCAAAAATATCCTTAAAAAGCTACGTGGTCTTAAATGACCCAGTATGCAGACGACGTTGGTAAAGATAAGATTGCAAACGGAGGGTTGAAAGCTTATCTTCATATTTATTACGAGAAAGTACCTTTCCACTGCAATCGCAAGTCCCATGAATAGCCATTTCCTCACCGTCTTTGGCAATCATAACTCTCGCCTGCTTCGTTGGTTTCCCACCGTCCATTTTCCAATGTAATTTTGCAATAGAGTCGTACAGCTTTGACAGATGTCTGCAGACCAATTCAGGATTGTTCCCTAAGGAGAAGTAATGTATTCAACAAATTTCAAATTCAATACTAAGTTCATAAAATAATTGTTTGCAAAAGTGCTTTACTTAAGTCAAATATAATTATGCTACTAACGTTGTTCTGCGGTATGTTTAGTTTACCAAATACCCGGAAAAATACGAATGATACAAAGAAATGCTTCAGACGAAAGCTGTATCGTATTGACGAGAACATACTGTGTTTACATCTATTTGACCTTGCAATGGCCTTGAAACATTCTGTAAAGGTGACATTTCAATTCTGAAATAGACGCCGCTATTTTTTATTACATATTCTTGTAGTTGACATTCGGACATTTTCAAAATACTTCAAACTCGTGTCCTTTGCAAAATCCGTTATCGAGATACGAATTTTTAAATTTGATGTGCCGTCGGCATTAGCGTTACCCAATGTGTATCACGAGGATAGATAAAGATGTTTTCCATAATTCTACCATAATTATAATATACATTTATTTGTAATTATAATTCTATTTATAATTGTGTAATTTATAATTATGATATAATATATATAATTCTGCCATAGTTCTACCACTGATATGGCATTTTCAAAACACAATTTTGCGGTTTTCTAACGTTTTTAGAACAGCCAGTCAGTCTTTTTTTTTTTTTGAAAATTTGGAAACGTCTGAATGTCAGATACAAGAATATGTAATCAAAGATGAAGCAATTCATTTGAAAATTTTAATGTCCCCCCTACAGGACGTTTCAACGTAATCGCAAGATGAAACAGATAAAAATACAGTACGTGTTCTTCTATACCAAGTAATTTTTGTCTCAAACATTTTTTTCCTAACAATCGTATCTTTTCAGGCAGTTAAGCGTCCCGAGTTACACAGAACATATTATATATTTCAATCTAACATATTGAATATATGTGACGGCAAATAAATCGCTCATTTTTGCTCCCTCGATTTTGCAATTGAATTTCGTACTAAATGACAGCTTACGATCTTATACTCATCAACGTGTCAGTTTGCACGCTCCGGTGTGCGAACTTTGATCGAATAATTCAAACAGTTGTTCTCGAAAATATTGCTAACTGCTGACAATTTGAGTTTGGATCTTCAAAACTCAAAATGTCTGATTCAATCCAATGTACGATATATTTAAAGTAGCATCTATGTCTCGTATTTTTTTTGTCCTATTTACTGCAAATGATGATGATGGATACGTCACATATATCATGTGGGTACATGTATCCCATGATTTTGACTATATCCAAGGAACCATACAAGTGTAATAACATAGATGCAACAGCCAACAGTTTGCCGCTTCTTTTCAGTCGACGCATCCGTCCTAGTTGCCTTTGCTCAGATGCCCTTGTTATCGTGGGGCAACCAGCTACGCTCGTTGAGGTTCCGAACTGAAGACGGCGCGTAGCGAGTTCGAATCCTTGCCCTGGTGTTGGATATATTTGGGAAGGATAGAACATATATCAACTGTTCTCAACCTTTACACAGTGGAGGTTTTAGCCGGTAAGAATCCGGCACTATCTTCTTCTACCGCCTTGTGTCCCCCGCCCCACACGCAGGGTGATGAAGAAGGTGTCTATGAAGATTTCCTCCACGTTAAAAAAAAAAAAAAAAAAAAACTTTTTGCAGTATGAAAGGAGTGCCTTTCGGCGGCACTTAACAGATTTTTTTTTTGCGAGGCTGTCTGTTCCTTCTGCGAGCAAGTTATGCTCGTAAAGGAGCGGGCAGACAGGGAGAGAAAGAGAAAAACTTCCACTCTTGTAGGGTAACGCGATGGAGGGGGATGGCGGTCAAGCGGCCTAGAGTCGCTTCATCGCTGTCCCAACGGCCCACGACTAGAAGGGGGGATAGCGCTAGGGGCAATGCCCCCGCCCCCCTAATGCCAAATTCAACACTCGGAGAATTATTAGGACTGGCTCGAACAAGAGGACGCGTAAAGGGGTGCAACTGAAGACAATTCATAAGAGGTTCCTGGAGCACTCCTGTCATACGCGTAGGATGATCATCGTGGAGTTTTAGTCGGTAAGAGTCCGACACTACTCTGCTGTTACCGATTATTAGTAGCATGTCCATGAGGATTTCTCCACGTACAAAAAAAAAAGAACAAAATTCAAATAGTAATTCAGCAGTTATTACACATATAGAAATAATGTATCCATCTAAATTTGATAATTGAATCTAAAATTGATAAATATTGATTTTAGATTGTTAATTTTGAAAATCTAAATTCAAATAGCGATTGAACAGTTATTTTACAGAATATGAAAAATGTGTCTATTTAAACTTAAACGAATTGATACATACTATTTAGATTGTCACTATCAGCAGTCAGCAAAACGCCTGAGACCAATTTTTTGAATTATCTGGTCCAAGATAAAGGACCACATCGAAGCACACATTGATGAGTACGAGCATGTTGGACACCTAGTGCCTTTGAAATTAACCCTTTGAGTGCTGTGGGCGCATATAGGTGTCTGGCGAAAGCTATCGGTGTGGACTAAGGACATATATATGCGTTTTCTGTAAGTGCCCGGCATGGACTAAGGACGCATGTATGAGTTTTTCAATTTTTCCGAACACCTATGCAGAAGTAATACTATTACGTTTGTGTGAAATAAATATAAATGCATTGCTTACGGCAGTAAACAAATGCCAATAGTGGCTCGTTATCGTTGAAGTGGTCACCACTTGTAAGAAAACTCTACATCTGGTTTTTTTAGTTTTCTCAAGCACTGAATTTTTCACACACAACTAAATTATTAACTTGTGTTATATTTACTAAATTTAGTTTTCTAGTTTATTGTTTTCTAGTTTATTAGCCAAATTCTAGTTAACTGTAAATTTCAATGTTTATAATAAATAATTAAAAATAACTAAAAAATAACGCTCTTGAATCATTTAATCTCGTGCGAAAGAATTACTATAACTTATTACGATTTGCGCTTTGAATAGTCAATCGACAGAGTTCAGTCTAACGAAAAAGTATTCCGTCCACAGCGATCGTCAGCGCTTGACGCGCGCCGTCCGTACGGACGGCATAGGCCGCGAGTATTCAGCACTCAAAGGGTTAATTGCCAACTCAATTTGAAAATTTGACGTGACTGATATCTTATCATAAGCTATCATTTTGGTAGCAAAAATGTACCACTTTTCGATCGTTCTTTTTCGCAGGAAAAGACAATAAAAATTATTTATAGCTATCAATGTTTTCTAACCATTGCTTAAAATATCAAGTAAATCTGCTGCGGAGATGAAATAAAACCTTGGGTAAATTAATCTCTTTGTTTCCAAGTAATCGGCTAACGCTTTCTCGCAGAAATTTAGTTGCACTTGCAGCTCTTCTAGTTTCTCTAAAAGTTTAGGCCGGTTGGTTGCTTTTATGATATTCAAATTGCTCAGCATTTCCTTCAGCAGTTCCTTAAAAATTATTACACGTATCGCTATATTTTTCGATATAATGTTCTCAAACATGCTTGTAAAACTATTATTTAACGTACTAATTTCTTTAAACAAATGCTTAATTTAACAAAAGCGTGGCATACTTAGATATTCCATACATGTATTATAATTTAACTGTAATGTAATTAGGTAATTTATATTTATAGAAAAAATGGACTGTGTTTGGCAATACAATTGAAACGAAGGAAATTCGAAAATTTGAAATAAAGGAAACATTGAAAATTGTATTAGAAACTTTCATCTCCAGGAAGAGTGCATTAGAAAATTAATGAAAAACGTGAGCACTGAACTAATAACTGTTGTTTTTCCTTTTGTTATATGGTTATACATGTATACTTATCTAATGACTCTGATTATTAATTAAAATTATTTCAAACCAGCACCGCCGGCTGGATGATACTATGGCCCAACCTGTAACCCATACATTTTTAAAAATGGTTACATCTTTCATGAATGAGTTAGCTTCAGCTTGGACTATATAAAAATACGTCAGCCTTCGTCAGAATGGAACGTAATCGTAACATAAATTGTATTCAAGTATTTTGCGAAAATCTCAGAAAATCTGAAGCCGAGCAGCGGTTACATGTATAAAAAGGAAGTTGTTCTGAATGTTGGCCTTGACAACATATTTCAAGATCATCAAAATCGGTGAACTCTTTTCTATATAATTACTATTTTTAGTTAGTTATTATATTAATTAATATTATATTAATAATATTAGAGGGTAATATTATACGGTATATACATAATAATATTATACATACAGAAAAGCTGTGTCGAATCTTTAAATAAAAATAAAATTTATCGCGAAGAGTTATTAACGCTTATTGTTTCACTGCTCTGTAACATAATACTCGTGGTTGTTTCTGATTCAACATCGCTTTCGTGAATGTATCGTTTCTATAAAATTGGTTGTCCTTCTGTTGCATTAAATTCATTTACTAATCCATTTGCGAGGTTCATCTTTGGCACCTAAATTTCCTTTCTTTAATTTTCCAACTTCGAACAGATCCTCGTCAAACATTCAACGTAAATTTTAAACTCAACTCGTAACCCATTCATTTTTCTTCTTTATTAATATTATGGTTATCTCTCTCCTTAATGAGTTAGGTCAGGTTGTACCATATAAAAATGTTATGAAACTAAATTTATCGAAGCTTCCTGCCAATATCTTGAGAACATATTGTCCTTTTGTATATAATTAAGAAACATGCTTAAAAAAATTCGAAGAAATGTATTTATCGCGTGAAAACGTTCATAAAAGATACCTAAGTATATTTTCTTGAAAAGGAAGATTTTTTCCTATTACGAATGAAATTATCAAAGAAAATTACGGAAGATGTTAATAAACAGTTATTAGAAGTACATACTTTGAACTCCCTGTCAATTTTTTCAAACCGCTTGGTTTCTTCTGGAAGTTGGCTCCTAATGTCTTCAGAGCCGATGAAAATGCTTTCGAGATAACCCCAAGCTCGTTGAACTTCGAACCATGCATTAATCACAGCATCTGCAGTACTTAGTTTTCTCTGCCAGTCAAGAATTTCACCGAGAAAATATCCAACGAATTTCGAACCTAACATGTTTTGCAGTTGCACCTGTTATAAAGCAATCAGAAAGTCGTAAGTTAAATAAGTCAGCATAAGCAAATATTAAATTATTGGAAAATAAGCGAATTAAATAGGGAACTAAAAATAATAAAATAAAATAAAGAAAAAGGCGAAGAGGAATAAAACAAAACGAAATGCCATTAATATACAAGTAGCTAAATCGGTACATATAATTTATAAATTAGATAATTACTAACATTAGATAAATTTTAATTTTTATAAAAAATTTGTATAAAATTAGAATTTATATGTATAATGGAATTTGATCTCTCTATATGATGCTGAGACAAGTTACAGCATACTGTAGATACTTATTATTAACGCAAAAAGTCTTAATAAATTGAATATAATAATAACGACAGTAACAAGAAAACTATTACTAAAGAAATTTCACAAGATAACAAATACAAAAATTGAAAAAAATTTATAGATTTTTATGTTGTTTATAACGTACTGTTTGTGAAGCATTCCACGTGTATTGTATTATTTTATTTCTTTGACGAAGAAATATCTTGAAACGGTACCTGATTGTCCTCAAGGATTTCAATAGTTTCCTCGTCGATTTTAAGAATATTTAATTTCGTACGCTCGTGTATCTCTTTCCCAAATTCGAGCGTACTCCAAGTGTCGTTAAGTTCTTTTAGCACCTTTTCCATTGCCATTTCCTTCACTGATTTAGCGACAATATTTTTAACTTCTTCTTCATATTTGTGCAATTGTAACTTCAGCAAGTCTTCCAATGTTGTATTATCGGTCATGATAAATACCACCTACACGATAATTAAATTCTATGACAAAAGAATTACCTCTAATGCTAAAATATATCATATTTATTATATTATTATTATATTATATTATATTTATTCTTTATAAATATATCATATTATATTATGTATTTCGTATTAGATACAGTAATATAAGCAGTGAAACTATTCCATAATCATACAGGTTCTTAAATTTTGTATTTACAAAAATTTTTCTATACTTCTGACTTATTTTTTAATGTAAGATCGCTCGCTATCTGTTAGTACAATATCAACTGTTGGGCCTCGGCCGGTATACAGAATGTACCGAAAATTGTGGCATAAGCAGGAAGGGGCTGATTCTTCATGCAAAAGCAAGTCGAAAATGTAGAGTAGCAATTTTTGATACGAGGCTCCGTTTTCGAGAAAATCAATTATAAAATTTCGTCCGTCTGTCTCCCGTTATTTTTCAAGTACACGCGTACCTACATGATAGGACTCGTATTTTTAAGAAGCTACGTAATATTTTACACATCTGGATGCACGTATACAAATCCCATTGCTCTTCGCCTGCATTTATATTATATTTATATAATATATGTCGGAGATGAAAGGACACCGGAGCCTTCCCTTTGGAACTTTGGGAAAACTCCTTACTACTGTAATCTAGATTCTACCATAGCCGTAATTAAGCAATTGTCGTCATTCAACCTGACTGTATTTATTCGAGATTTATGATAGTGAGCTTGGGCTCGAGGCGACAACCGGTCGCCGAACGTAGCCGCGGTCAAGGGACGAACCTTTTGTCTAACAAAGGCATGGAGTAATTCTATAGCTCTCCTTAAAAGAAATAGTTGTGGCGGCACGCGACAGGAAATATTCCAACGGTTTCTGTCCCGTGGCTCGCCACACGCAGACTCTATTCTTCGGGTAAGATGATTGCCAAATGTCAACGCATCTCCACAGTATATGTTTAGCTAGCCCGAGGACTCGTTATAAATCTTAAGTTTCAGTTATCTACAAACAGACAAATAGTCTTTGTCCCAACTACGGGAAGATAGGAGAAATATATTTTTCCACGAACGACGCTTCCCGCTAGCAACTTTCCCTGAAGGGCGGCTAGTATCCTTCTCTAACCACCAACATGGAAATTGACCAATTAACAGCAACGTCAATTTCCCTCACTCACCGAACGAAGACTTTTCTCCACGAATCCGATGATCTCGTGCCCTTAGACACACCCCATCATAGTTTTCCTCCGCAGCGTCACCGAGACGGAGAGACGCCCTCTCGCGTGCGATCGTGTAACGTCAATAATTTTCTGCAATAATTTTAAGTACCCATCATGGGTTTTGCAATTTTTATGGTTAAGGTCCCTCAGACCAAGCGATTACTTTTACGATTATTGTTTACTACGAGTTGACACGGAAAGTTGGCCTTCCTCACATCTGGTATATTCCATTAACAACTTTCTCCCGAGGGTAGGTAAAAACCCTTCCTGGCCCACCAACCGTCTTATTCTCCAATCGGAGGCGGCGTCTACTGCCCTCACTTCCTTCACCAAAATTACCATCAACAAATCCGATGGTTCCGTGTCCTTAGACACACCCACCCCTAGTTTTCCTCAGACACAGTATGGTCAGTAAGAGGCACTTATTCTGTACTCTTGGAATAGTCAACTTATCTTTACCGGTCTCTACTCTTATAACAGTCGCGTACTTAACATTGTAACTTAATGTGTATTCCGTTGTGACTGTCGAATTCGCAACAAAGTTCAACTAAAAGTACTAGTTGTGTTACGGCACAGCTGCCTTATTTTATCCAAGCCTCAAGTTACGTGACAATCGCATCAACGAGTTAAGTGTAACCCTAAAATCTTCTACACTGACGTCACTTTAGGCGACCATCTCTAAACATCCTCCAAACAGTCGACACATCACCACCCTGGTAAAGAATTTCCAAAAACAATATCCCCACCATCACTTCCGTTGTCCTTGGTCAGTATATAAACCCCGAATATTGACAACCAAGTCAGTCTGAACTGTGAGCCGATACTTGAACATTGTAAGTGGTAGCCAAGTGTCTTGGACTCTTGAGAAATAAAGTTTTTTGTATCATCAAGAGAGTTTCTTTTTTACGTGACATTTTGATCCTGCCAGGATACATCAACGTTGGGTAAAACAAGACTACGGTTTTGGTCTACGAGACATCCGACCAAAGGTGTATCAAGCAACCTGCACTACGAACGACGATTTTACTAGTGAGTAGAACCATTTCTTTTAAAAAGATCGATCGACTGTATTCGGTAACGTCAGACTCCGACGATCTATTACTCTGAAATGGACAAGAAAATTACACCTGTCGCTTCGACTAGCGTCGATCCAAACCTACGGGCAATTTTGGATATGATGCAGCGCCAGAACGAAGAGCATACAGCAGCTGTAATTAATTTATACAAACTAATCCGCGATGAAAGCGCTCAACGCATTAAAGAAATAGAATTAATAGGGAAAATTGTGGCCGAACTCAGGCTCCTCAGGCTACAATCCTCCGTAGATACGTCTGAATTCAACTCAATCGTAACAGACGACACTAGTTCTGCCAGCAGAAGCGCTACCCGGAACACTCGTATAGCGAAACCTCCAGTAAGACGCGTGCGGATCGAAGAAACTCCAGAAGCCTCCGACCCAGCGAACTCCAAGGACGAAGAAGAACCAGTCTCGTACGAAGGTGCTATGTTCGACGCGAAAACCAGCATCGAGTTCATCCCAGTGCTCAACGGTCAAGATGACATTGGAGTGGAGGGATTCATTAAACGGGTAAGCGAAGCTAGATCGGATTGTACAGAAAAACGTGCTTTATTGAGATTAATTCTAACCAAACGTATTGTCGGCGAAGCCGAAAGAAGCATTAGATATTTAGTTATCGAGACATACGGCGACTTATTCGAAAACCTGAGGAAGTTCGTATCGATTAACGTAACTTCAAACGGTGCACGCGATAGACTGCAAAGAACTCGTCAAAGTTTTAACGAATCAGTACGCGGATACGTCAAAAGATTCCGACATAGTCTCAATAGACTTATGTACGCATTGCAACACGAAATCCGCGATCCGATTCGACGAGCAGTCGCGATAGATTTAGAAAACGAACGCGCAATTAAAACGTTCATATTAAATCTAAAACCCGAGATAGAAATCAGAACATCAAGCACGAAACCGCGCACCTTACAAGAAGCGCAAAATACCGCGTTCGAAGCAGAATTATTAATCAGAGAAATTGAACGAAACCGCGGAAACCAGCGCAGCCAGCAGATGAGAGCTCAGTCATTCACCCGAGGGAATGTATCGTCAGAGCGCAACTCCCCACTTAGGAGCAGTCGGATGACTACGCTCAGTCGTCCGCCGACAAACACTCAAGCAAACAGCGGTAAGGGTATCCCTGGAAGCAGATTTAACCAGTTAGAAGGGAAACTGGGAATGAGATGTTTTAAGTGCAACCAAATAGGGCACACCGCAAATTACTGCCGAAATTTTCAACCGGCCAGCGAAACCTTCCGTCATCGCACAGCTACAATGTAAACATGGAGAATAGGGGACAAGAAGAGGAAACGGCACTACCAGAACCTCGAGAGACGTCATACGAGTACACGCAACAACAGGGAGACTTCTATCCATTGGAGTTCGATCAGGAACAGGAACCAAAGGATATTTAATTAATACCGGTGCAGGAATAAATTTAGTTAAAAGATCAAGTGCCACATTAACCCTTTGAGTGCTGACTACTCGCGGTCTATGTCGTCCGTACGGACGGCGCGCGTCTAGTGTAACCCCAAACTCTTTTACCCTGACGTCACCTTAGGCGACCACTTCTAAATATTCTCCAGACAGCCGATACTTGAACATTACACATGGCGGCCTTCGCGACAATGTATATCGCCGAAGTGCCTAAATGTTCATCTATGTCCTAACGGTCCTTCCACCAAATGTTCTAGAAGCGTAGCAACGGTCAGGTACGCCTACAGGGTAGTGGGTATAATGAGGGATGACAAACAAAGAAGGAACAGATGTCACCGAAAGTAAAAATATTGTAAGAGCCTCAGTCTCGAGCGGTCACGGCTAGAGCTCAGAAGTGTCTTATAAGTGTATAAACGAGGAAAAAATAAAGTTTTCTTCTTTCTTTTAAATTTCTTTTTATTTTACGTGACACTAGCGCTGACGATCGCTGTGGACGGAATACTTTTTCGTTAGACTGAACTCTGTTGATTGACTATTCAAAGCGCAAATCGTAATAAGTTATGCCCAAAACCACACGTGGAAATCAATATATTCTTTCGATTCACGATGACCTAACGAAATATCTCGTTTTAGTACCACTGAAAACACAACGAACCGAATCATTACACCACTACTACATTAACATCTTCTCAGTACCCAAAACGATACTAACAAAGCAGGTACTAACAAAACTTTATCAGCGAACTAATGGAAAAATTCGAAGAAGCATTTAAAATCAAACATATAAAGACCACTAGTCTTCATCCTCAATCTAACGGATCCTTAGAACGAACACACGCCACAGTAAAAGACATGATTCGCACGAGCCTACACGATTCTAATAAAGAATGGGATCAGGTATTAGACTTTATTTGCTTAGGGTATAATACCGCGATACACGATGCAACTGGATTTTCAACCTTCGAACTAACATTTGGAAGAAAAGCTAACCTCCCATCTTCCGTATCCCGAACTTCCAATTACATCTACGAAGAAATGTTTGCATTATGGCAAAAACAATTGCAAAGATATAGAATGATAGCGAAGAGCACTCTTGAACAAAGTAGAAAGAGATACATGAGAGATCAGAAAAGAAAAATCGTTAGAACTCGAGCCTTATTTAGGGAAGGAGATCGTATACTCCTTCACAATGATCAAAATCAGATAAATTGGACGACGAATGGTTAGAACCCTAAGTCAGTCAAGACACCGTATTATGAGATTTTTATTGGAATTCGAGTTAAGAAAATCCACGGTAACAGAATAAAATCTTATTTTTCAGGACGATCACCCTTGCCATCGGCATTACCACCCTTAACGGATTAAAAACAACCCCTATTGATAATAATGGAATATTTCATAAGAAAATATCCAAAGCATATCTTTATAGCGAACGTATAGATGTTATTATAGGAATAGATATTAGTACTGTATTAGAACAAGTAAGATATATTGAAAATGGAGTAGCCGAAGTTAAGAATCATTGCGAGACACAAAAAGATTGTACCATATTACCAGAAATACGCTCTTTACAAGCAAAACTAAATAACGTCAGTACACTTAGCATCAAATTACGATCCTTAGCTCACATTCGTCTCAGAAATAGACGAGGACTAATAGACGCTATCGGATCTATTAGTAAAACTCTTTTTGGAACCCTAGACGCAAACGATCTAGATATAATTAACAAAAATATAGACAAACTCTTCGAAGAAGATAACAGTCTAAAAACCATAGTAGCCAATCAGACAGCTTTGATTAAACGAATTTTAAATAACGACGTCATCCAACAACTGAAACAAGTAGACGCAGGTATAGCAAACGAATTTAGAACACTTAACAAAAACGAAATCACCTTAATGAAAGTCGTGGCTCTAGAAAGCTCACTCTCAGACTAACATTTCCAAATCAACGAAATATTCAATTTAATCATCTTAGGAAAACAAAGAATAATAAGCCCACAGATTATTGATCACGGAACTTTTATTAACAATCACGCCCAAGTATTAGGTAGCAAAACAGTAGGAAACACTTTTATACCAAAGGAAGAAAATTTCCAAAGTATTTTAGATATCTCAGAACTCACATTGCTTACTCGACAAAACAAAGTTTTTTTTTATAATTTCGATACCAATAATTATAGACATGGAATGGGATGTAGAGCAGGTATACCCCATACCATCTCTCACGAACAAAGTCTTTTTAGCACGTTTAGTAGTTCATCCGATATTCTTAACGTCAGGACTAAATTACATCAATGCCGATCAAAACTACTTGGATAAGCAATGCCGTTCTATATCTGACTTTTACATTTGCAAACAAACTCAGCCGATTCACGACCGTCGAGTGAAGCACGATTGTAACTCTGAAATCTTAAGCGCAGAAAACACTGTCAAATTCTGTAAGGTAGTAGTTTATAACATTGAAGATATCTTTCATTCCATTAAATGCTGAAAATCACTTTATAGCTATACCAAAAAAACCAATAGACCTGAGCATTTTCGAAGAAAAGACAAATCGAATTGTTAGACTAGAGAAACCATTTTTATTACAAACCGATAAAACTGTAGACATATTGTGCAAGAATAACCATATGAGAATCAGTAGTAGTAGCAAGGAAATTTCTTACGAGATTAAAATCGAAACAGTCAATATAACTAATAATTCAGATTGGACTATTTTACTAAATGAACTAGGGAAAACTCCGAAACTTATTTACGATAATTACGGATACGAAAGCACTCTGAATGAAATCGAAGATCGAACGAATCAACTAACTTTTGCTCGTAGAATCGATAAAGTTAAATCACGGGGAATATCTATATTACAAATTGTAGGATATTTATCCATTGCTCTCATATGCTTATACTTCCTCAACAAAATAGGAATACCAAAATTGTGTTTCCATTTATTTTGCTGTAAAATCGTGCGAAATACGATAAATAACAATCCACCAGCCAACGCTCCGATGCTAGCCAACCCGGCACCTATCAACATATACACTCCGATGCTACCTGTGCCCAGCACCAGCAACGAGTCACACGTAACCTTCGACCTGGAGACCCCCAAGGCA
This sequence comes from Bombus affinis, assembly GCF_024516045.1. Classification (NCBI taxonomy): domain Eukaryota; kingdom Metazoa; phylum Arthropoda; class Insecta; order Hymenoptera; family Apidae; genus Bombus; species Bombus affinis. The sequence continues at coordinate 5,253,470 of NC_066360.1, read as the reverse complement.
AAATTCCACCCATTCATCTTAAAGAAGAAAAGGAACTTCGAGGACTAAGTCCATTCTAAGGAGGGGGCAGTGTGACCCCAAAATCTTCTACACTGATGTCACTTTAGGCGACTACCTCTAAACATCCTCCAAACAGTCAACACATCGCCACCCTGGTAAAGAATTTCCAAAAACAATATGCCCATCATCATTTTCGTTGTCCTTGGTTAGTATATAAACCCCGAATATTGACGACCCAGTCAGTCTGAACTGTGAGCCGATACTTGAACATTGTAAGTGGTAGCCAAGGGTCTTGGACTCTTGAGAAATAGTTTTTTGTATCATCAAGAGAGTTTCTTTTTTACGTGACATAAGTAACGTTTCTACGATCTGTGAATATTTCACGCTTTAACATATAGTCCAACTTAGACTTTGACGAAAATAATACATTCGACATCTCGTTGACCGCGGATTCGTTATCGAACCTGAGGCCATTGTCATTAGTGTTACGAGTGCCTAGTCGCCGCAGTTAATTGTCAAATCTGTTGTATCCATACTTGTGTTAATAAACTCTATCTTCATCGTACCACAACGATGGCTAATTCCAGTGAAGATTCATCAAACGCCCACAACCCCAATCCTAACATCAACCTGACATATTTTTTTTTTTAATTTTTGTTTATTAATTCCAGGTTTTTTACATAGTTTTTTTTTTTACATGATTTTTTTTCCAGAATAAACGCTGAATTCTAATTGTAGGGTGGTACAGGCAAAAGTACCGATACGCGACGGTACGACGTAGCCATGCATTATTACATTTTTTTTTTTTTTTTTTTTTTAAGATTATTATTGTGCCTTAAATTTAAGCCGTTGTTGCGCTGTGCTTATGTACGATATTTTAATTTATGTCCTGAAAGCCTGGACGCAAAAACAGGACAGTTCGCTAGCCTATTAGGGAGGGGATGGGAGGGGATGGGAGGGGATGGACTGGGAGGGGAGGGGAGGGGTGTTCTGTGGGATTAGTATAATATTTGTTTATCTTATTTTTCAAGTACACGCGTACCTACATGATGGGACCCTATAACCCATATTTTTAAAAAGCTGTGTAATATTTTACACATCTGGATGAACCTATACAAATACCATTGTTCTTCGCGTACATTCATATTATATTTATATAACAAATAGTATTATATTTTTATATATTTTTTGGACATTAAAATTCAGTAATAAAAAAAGCTATTTCAGCCAACGGACAAACTACGTTGAGTGGACTCGTTCATGTCGGCGGGACGGCCAGCTACGCTCGTTAAAGCCCAGAACTCATGGCGACGCGTGGTGTGGGCGAGTTCGAATCCTCGGCATCTATGATAAGACGAGAAAATAAGTACAAATGCGAGCTTCTTAGATATAAATATGCAACAGGCTACTGGCCAGCCCCGACCTTGCCCTATGTTGTAGGTGTATCTTCTGGGAGTGCACCTTAGTTTTAATGGGTGCTTAATGTTATTAAGCATTCAGGGGTCCGAGGAAAACTCGCGCACTGGTTACCGTTCCCGTCCGTGGAGGTTTTAGCCGGTAAGAATCCGGCACTACCTTTCTGCCCATCACGTCACATGGGCAGTAAAGGTGTCTATGAAGATTTCCTCCACGAAAAAAAAAAAAAAAAAAAATGTAATAATCCATGTCTATGTAGTACCGACGCGTGTCGGTACTTTTGCCTGTACCACCCTACAATCAGAATTCAGCGTTTATTCTGGAAAAAAATCATGTAAAAAAAATATGTAAAAAACCTGAAATTAATAAACAAATATTTAAAAAAAAGCACTCGTTCTCGTCCGATCACGAAAGTCAAGCAGCGCTGGGCACGGATAGTACTTAGATGGGTGACCGCTTGGGAACTCCGTGTGGTGTTGGCTTTTTTTATTTTTCCAATCTTTTACACTCTTTTTAAATAATCTATTTCTGATAATCTACTAACATCGGGAAGGAAAAACGTTTTGATATTACACGACTATTATCATACATTATACCATTCTCCCATACACGTACAAATAAATGAACACATGTCTTAAAAATAAGAGGTCACGTTTCTTGATATGCTGAAATTTTATAACAGAATAATATCAAAAATTGTTGTTCTATATTTCCAACTTTGGAGGAGAGTCACCCGCATTCGGTTTGTACTCCCGAACAAAGTACCTAAGTACGAAGAAACCTATTCAACCGACTGTCGTTATTACCTTCGAAGTGCACGCGTACTTGAAACTTCATCGTAGATTTTCTCGAAAAAAGTATTGTATAAAAAATTATGAATCTACATTTTCGATTTACTTCTACAAGGGAATCAACCCCTTTCATCTTCTATCATGATCTTCGATTATACTCTGTATAATTGACTGTAGTTTTCATTCTAATCGAAAAACTAGGAACAAATATACAGTGTCTCATTTTTATCGATCTACGCAAATCCTAAATCAAATATTAACCAAAAAAGTGTTTTAAATAAAATTCATTTTGTTTCGATGTTGCAAATTTGAAACTCGACAATTAAATACAAAGAATTACCTAACCTAAAGATAACTACTCACAACCGACTGATTGTTTTAGAAACATTAGAATACAGCATTATGAAAGATACCTTTATGTGTTCCCGTGGTACATATTGGGTGATGCTAATGCCGGTAAAATACCGAATTTGAAATTTCATCTGTTAATAACAGATGGTGTATAAGACACAAGTTTCTAATGTTTTGAAAACGTCCAAATGTTAGATTACAAGAATATGTAATAAAAAATGGAGGTATCTATTGAAGAATCTAACTTTCACAGAAAGTCTAAAGACCACCGCGAGATCAAATACACAAAACTATTATAGTATATTCCCATCGATATCGTGCAATTTTTATCTGTAACATTTTTATTCATGTTTCTCGAAATATTTGAGCGGCTTGAGTCAAACAGTATATACTGTATATATAAAAAAGAATAACTATTATATAAATACATTACTCATAAAATATGATAATATATTGGTAGATATAAATAAAACAGAGTGCAAAAAGGATAAATACACGGACGTAACTTCCAAGAAGAAATACGTAACTTCTGGCGTTATTACGAGCCAATTTGACTCCGAGCCAATTATGCAATAATATTTGATTCTAGATATTTAAAGAGGTAAGAGAATTCTTGCACTTTAGAAATAGCTTGCAGGAATGATATAACATTTAAATTAAATTTAATATAGATAATATTAATTAGACATTGTCACTGTATTATCAATATTGTTATTTTCATTTAATTTTCTATTATTATTATTATTATGTAATGCTATTTCTATTTGCAATTATCAATATTGCTACTATTATATTTTTCATATTTTCATTATATTTATGATACGCACATTTAATATTTATAGGTTAGATTATCTTCTTGTCGTTGATATTTAATAATTATCTGTCGTTTCATATTAACCAAGTCTGTAATTAAAATCAAGGCCTAACCAAGACTTGGCCTAGCTTGGATTCAATGCGTTCAAGTGTAAGCAGAATACTTGTTAATTAATACAAAAATGAACTAGCAGCAATTTAGGGATAGAAATTGAGTTAACCTAAGTAATAACACGGAATTATTACCTTCGTTTCAGCCATTAATTCCCTCCAATGTCTGTCCCTAATTGCTGGATTCTGCAATTCTGAGACCGCTCTCAATGATGCCATCATGTTCCTCACTTGTGCTTCGATATTAGTGTACAATTCCCAATGACGCACGTCTTTGTCCAGTTCTGTCGAATGAAATTTGCGAAATCTTGCAATGAATAACGTAGGAAACCATTCTATTTTATATTTACAAACACAGAAGTCAAATGCATGGTGAAAGTTAAAAAAGTTGAGGAAAAGTTCTTAGAAGTTCAAAGAAAATGTCTTAATAAACATGGATCCAAAAAATAATTAATAAACAAAAATTAATTCCTGAGTTGTGGGATGTTTACTGTATAAGAGTATAATATATAGTAAATCAGTTATTTCGTTTAAATGAGTTAAACAACTAATTGAAAAATGTTATCAAGAGATAAGAAATATGCAAGAGGTCGACGTGTGAGTACTTCTGTGACGTAATTAAACGTGCTGAAGTGTATATTGAAATGAACGTGGGACACATCCTGTAAAGATTGACATTAGAATTTCCATCTGTGTTTTCCGTCATCCGATCGCTTGCTGTCCAAACGTCAATCTCCATAGATGATCCGTGTTATCGTGTGCGTTACGTCCGATGATTTAACGTGCGTCAAACCACGTGACAAGTCAAACCACGTTACAAGTTCTGAAACTCGTGGTGGGGGATGTCACGGTTATGCGGTGACCTGTGTTTCTCCACTCCGCCGACGACGTTGCTGTAGAGTAGTCAAAACAATAGAAAACACAAGACCGTAATTTTGTGCCCTCTAAAACGAAGTTTAACCATAAAAAGAATTGTTTATGAATAAATAATGTATACCTACTTATAAAGTATTATAAAATATAAAATATTGTAAAAAATATACAAGGATTCACTTGATTACTTCTACCACTTATTACTCTACTAAACTGTATTGACTACTCGACATGAGTGTTCTGCGTGTAGTGAACAATGTAAAAATCTTTTTCTCCTCAAATCTGAAACTACCCTGACTACAAAAGTTTTGAAATCCCTATATACGACCGTGTGTTAAATCTATATTAATATACTAGACAGCAATTGCCATTTGTTTTTCTAGGACTTTCAAGTGTTGCGTTCGCATGAGATGAATTAGAAGCAGATTAAATGTAACCGTAGTGCTATCCGATTACAATCTATAATTCATAAATGTTTGTATTTATCTTAGGATATCGTACCTAACTTAAAGAGTAGTTAGAAGTATTCAGGTGGAAAAGTTTAGAATTTTAATAGTATTTATACCAGATTAGTGATTTTATAAATGGCAATTCTATGTAGAGGTAGTACCTTACTGACAAAAACATCTCATAATTCCGAAATTAATAGTTTTTGGACTCATGTTTATTAACATTTTTTGTTTATTTTAATGAGTACTATATGCTTTTAAAGTTTCTCCAAACTTTGATGTATACCCTGTACACTGTAAGTTCCTATCACATTATCTATATTGCTGATTTCCAAATTAATGTTGTACGAATAAAGAGAATATTATACAGGGTGGCCCATACGTGGGAGTACAACCAAGTACGCGGTGATTCTACGAGAAAAATCAAGTTCGAAAATTTGACGAGTATATTTAAATTTGGCTAATTCCGGGCTAAATAAGAATATATATCGACAGGAGCCAAATTTTATTCGCATAGTATTAAATTTTGGAAATCATGTGAAACTACTACGGAATAATACAAAATTTGATATAGTTGGATCTAATTAATTAATATACAAATGCAGATGTACAAATACCTTTTTTAGCTACTGTATATTATTATAAAAAAAAATTTTGATGTCAAATAGAAATATTGCTGTCAGAAAAATTCATATGAAAAAGCCTAAAGCTATCTGATGAAAATTTATGCCTAAAAAATTTGAAAAATTAAATTTAATAACTTTTTATTACCAAGAGAGATGTTCTAAGTAAAAGAAAAGAGCTTCTCCTTACGTCTTAATTCTCTGAGAATTTTTTTGCACTCTTGATCCATCCATTCGACATCTAGCTTCTTCCACGTGGTTTTCTTCCACTCGTTCAAAGAAGTTGTAATGACATTCACATAATCCCACAAAGTTTTCAAAAACTGCATCTCCTTTTGTATCTGTTTCGTCATTTTAAATTCAGGCAATTCCTGCTCAAAAATGACAATTTGATCACGTAGATCTTTTTCTTCGCTCAGGAATTTTAAAACCTCTTCACGTATTTCGTTTAGTTTTTCATAATGATTTTCGCAATCTGGGCTATAAATACAATACTCAGCTGTTTCACACTAAATCATAACATTCAGAAAAGTATTCGAGACTTTTATAAATGTATCAATAGCACATTACGTTTGCTATTGACAAGATTCCTACATTATCGACATGTTTTTCTATTTCGTATAGAGGTTATTACGTTTACGTAGATAATTAAAAGATATACTACAAAACAAAATAAAGCATTTAAACGCCTTTGTTATTATTGAAAGTATGATGAAGTATTCAAGACAAAAGTTGTACTGCTTAAGATAGCAAATATGATGGAACAACCAAATTTTTTGTTTCACGTTACTCTGAAGATTATTTGAAATTCATTGGGTTTCATCCTCTTTTTTAAATGCAATCATAGCTTTTAGTAGTAGGTTCTACTGAAATAGCTTTAACTTCATAGCATTGCGGTTGATACCAATATATATATATATATAAAGCAGGGTGACTCATATAACTAATCGTACACAAGTTGTACGATAGTGTTCAGGTATACGTATCATATGTGTAAATAAATACATAACCACATATCTGTTTCAGCATCGTGTTTCACTCTGTCATGCATGTGTCCAGAATTAGAAATAATTTAAAATTAATTCAAGTATGACCACATAGATAAACGAATTCGTAGCCATGTAATATATCTGAATATGTATATTCATAAGTAAATTGCGGATATTTATGGAAATTCAGTTTGTGGAGATAATTAAAAAAATGAAACCTAGGTAGAAAAGTTTTTCACATATTAAATATTATAACGAATGCTGTACTGGGGATATTTTATATATCTTCGCATGTTGCATATATATATGCGTTCAGGAATCTTGAAATTTCTCAGAAATGCATAAAAATCCGCATTCTACTTATATGAGAATTACAGACGAGTAGATAAGAATGTCACATGACTACGAGAGTCAAAACTATTAAGTTCTATTTAAATAAAAGGATAGAATTACGTTTTTCACACATACCAATATATAAAGGTAAAGATATATAACATTATTTTTGAAATAACACATGGTATCATTTGATTTTAGCTTATAGGACATTTAGCTTATAGGACGTTTATCTCTGAGCGTTTTCAACATAGAGTTTGCTCTAATTGCATGGGATACTCTGTATATTAAAACAATTGAATAACTATCTAAAGGAATATTTCAATAAATTTTTAAGAATAATATTTTAATGCCAATGGTAGAAAATGTAAAAAAAATTGTAAAATAATATGAAAAATGGGCTGTGCATTAAAGATAGCGATGGTCGATAAAGACGAAAAATTTGATGGATATCATGGCATCAAATGGTAAATCTAGCTTCGGAAAGTCATGCGTTTGGAAGATACAGGTCCTTATATAATAGATGTTCACTACTATGCAATGTTTGACAATTAGTATAGCAATGTGGGTATAAGTGATACAGATATATGGCTGAGAAATAAATATATATACGTGTAGATATTATTCGGCCGCATCCTGTATGTATAGGGATTTTCGGAACGCATGATCCCCCAAACCTAAGATTTTACGCCTCGAGTCTACTGTTTCATGCAAATAATACCCACAAAATTTCGTCCTGTTTGGCCACTGGTACCATTTGGAATAATATCCGAAAAATAAATTAGAAGTAACTTTTAGACAAAATGAAAAATTGTATAAAATTATTTTATAAAAATACTTTCAATACTATTTGTAGCTTACTTGAAAACATCTTGTTCGTGGAATTCGTTCAGGAAACGGTGTTGTTTAAAGTCATAATAGCTTAGCCTCTTCTTCAAAAGATCGATTTGACGAGTCATCAATGGTTGGACGATATGTTTCACTTGAGCAGCCATCTTTTTCAATGTTTCCCAATTAACGGGCAATTCTACGAGCCAATTAAAAATTTTCTCGTCTAAGTACACGTTGTAGCCTTGTAGCAGTTCTATTGTTTTCTGAAAAATATTTGATTAATTTAATTCCAGAATGTATACAACGAGACAGTATTTAATCACAGAGCTAAACCCAACCTAACCTCAATCACGAAGTATTTCGTGAGCAAACGGACAGAGTATTATACATCAGCATGTTTGGAATAATATTCCTATTAAATAATATTATTGATATCACATATCAGTTCATCTTTGTCTGTAATCTTCGAAAGTATAATAATACAAACCATAAATACTATAATACAATACATTCAGGTTACGTAATTAATTGCCTAAAATTGTGTTTGTCATACATATATTGTATCTTGATACAATATATACAGTAGCTGACGAAAGTATTCAAATACTTGTTACATAATTTGTGATAAAATATTGTGATAATTTGTGGTGTGTGTGCGTCAATATATTATGTGCATTGTATACATTTCTTCTGAAATTTCGTTTATGCATTGTAATGAGATATTACTATCGCGATTGCTATAGTAAACATTTCCGATCTGTAAATGTCCGATCTGAAAAATTAGTATACAGCGTAAATAAGCAGTCTTAAATACAGGGTGTCCTATTTCAATCGATCTACACAAATTGCTTGTAAACTATACGTTATTGAAAGAAGCGTTTCAAATAAAATTTATTCTGGGCATTTTTATTTATTTTATTTATTTTATTTTATTTATAAAATTTATTTATTCGAGGCAGAACGTCGTATGATGACCACCCGATTTGTCTAGATGGAGGCTTTTCCGAGATCTCAGTGTGATCTATCTCTTTTTTACCTTAACTATGCATTCTTTTACTATAACTTTAATTTTAATTTTAATATTAATATTAATTTTAACTTTAAAAATATAAATTTGTAGGGTCATTCGACAAATCTGCAAAAACATTTGGAAATTTCCCATTCAAATGAATTTACAACTGTAATGTTAGAAAAGGAAAGACACAACACAAGATGCATGCCAAATAATTTTGATGATACCGGTAAGACAGGTTACAAAAGAGTAAAACGAGATGTAGTGCAGGCATGCGTCAGATTAATCACAATACATGGTAGGTCACTCTTCCTGATAGATAACGACGCGTTTAGAAATATAATTCAGATAATAAATTTGCAAAAAGAACAAATAAATTCACATAAAGTGCGTGATGCTCTTATTGAGCAGGCAATTGAAGTAAGGAGAAAAATTATAGAAGAAATAAAAGGCAAATTAATATGCTTGAAGGTGGATGCAGCAACTTGCATGGGCAAATCGTTTCTCGGTATTAACACACAATTTATGAAAGATGATAAACTGCATGTTTGTACATTAGCAGTTGTTGAACTTTCTAGGAGTCACACTACCGAATATTTGAGATCTATTATAAGAGAAATGTGTGATCTGTACGGAATTATAACTAATCGAATTTACAACAAAGTTGATAAAGCGGCAAATAAAGCAATGAAAAATTTAAGCGAAGAAGACGATGACAATGACGATAAAGACGATGGAAATATCGAAGATATAGATATTACAGGATCGGAGTAACAGATGTTTTGAATTCAGAACAACACATTAAAAATTTTAATGAAAGAATAAACAATCAAGTCCTTGCAATATCACATTGTACAGTTAAAACAATCAGGTGTGCGGTTCATACTCTGCAGCTAGCTGTTGCAGATTTGTCAAAAACCATGAAGTTTCTGCAAATTTTGGAGAAAGCTAGGAAAGTAGTTAGAAAATGATGAACACCTTCGTTAAAGTCCATTTTGCTGGCCGCATCGATTAGCAAAATACATTGAATGAAGGAACAACCGATTATTTGAACATCGATTAGTGAGAAATTTTGTTACTTGTGAGAAAGAGTGGAAAATAACAAATAGAAGAATAGAAATTAGAATAAAATTGTTTGACTCTTATTGAAAGATTTTCGTTATTTAATATTAATTTTGGTAATTATATGCAGAATAGAAGACATCGATTTCAATGACCATGTACACGTAATATGTAGCCAAGATCAACATTCTAAGTATTTTCTTACTGTACATTCACATATCTTTCCGTCCCACTTAGTTTCCAATATATTTGCAAAAAGAATTTAATTACATTTAAATTACGATTACTCATCGATCACGTAATCATTTTTGATATATTATATAAATAATATACATATGTATATATGTATATAAGTATACAAATATATAAGTATAAATAAAAAAGGAAAATCAGTGGGTTATAGGTTAGGTTACATAAGTTAGGATACACTATAATATCCAGCGGCCTAGCGGCAACCAATACAGCTAACGTGAAATGATTTTCAATGAATCGACTGATATATGGGACGTTGTATTAGGTTGTCCCAAAAGATTTTTTCGTTCTATGAGGAAATAATAGAGTGCACAACATTTTTTGGCTCATATTACTTTATTGAATTGTGTATGATGCACTTTGTAGTAATAAAACAAGATGGATCATACATAATTCAATAAAATAATATAAATATTTATGAGATGGCATTAGATGTAGCTCTTTGTTTTAAAGAATACCATTCTCTTTTTTGAAAACAAATTAAATTCTTTCATTGCTGATTTTTCCAAATATTTGATTATTTAGTATAAAAATATTTTTAATATGAAATATTGATCATCTGTATTGTTTACGAATTAACCTGACTGCAAATTCAATTTATATATTGTTAACTAATTTAAATAATATATCAAATATTAATATATTAAATAATATGGAATAATAATAAATTATAATTAATTTAAATAATATTAACGAATTAGAAAACGGAACTAGAAAAATGTGTAAATTTAGTAATTGTCATGTGATAATTTCGTTATCATTGTTGTAATTTATTTCAATTTATTTTCATGTCAGTGCACTTTCTCTGCTTTTGTCAAGTATACTCGTCATCGTCTAAAAATAATTGCGCGTGCAAGTGTACATTTTCAAAATTAAATAAAGCACTTAAAGATTTGGAAAGACGATAAAACAAACAAGTAAGTGGAAATAAAAAAGTAAAAGAACGAAAACACTTTTCCCCAAAACGGTTGCTCAGTTTTTCGGTCCGCTACACACTTCCGAAATCTCGACAAAATTATTTGATTATTTCAACAGTGCGTGCCTTTGATTAGTTCGAATAACGAAGGTTCTAATGCTCTATATTTATTATTTATTATGGAAATTTTTGTTAATTACCTTAATTGGATCAAACATGTCTTCGATCTCGTATTGACGATCCCTGACTTCCTTTAAATAGTATATAGTTTCTAGAAGTGCGTCATAGTCATCTTCGTGTATAGGACGCGAAAAATTTTCCATTGCTGCTTTCAAAAATTCTGCTAAATTTTCCAATCTAAAATGAACGAGAAGATAATTTTCAATCGTTAGAGAAATTTTTTGTTTTCTGACATTTTATATCGAACGAAAAAAAAAAGGTTATGTGTCTGTAGTAATTCTATATATATATAGAACATTTACAGATCTATTGATCTATAGATCTATAAATGTACATAGAGAATCTGTATAATATAGAATTATCATATTGGGTAGCCTGGAAAGTTCGTTCCGATTCACATTTCGATTCCATTTACATTTACTGAATTATATAGGTGTCATTTTGTTCCACAAGCTTTCTCCGTCTTTCAGGCAACTTAAATATCCCATCGTTCCATAACCTCTTAGGTTTTTGGGCGAAGAACTTTCCGGTATGATCTTTCACGTAGACCAAATTCCAGAAAAATCGAAACGAACTTCCCGGGCAACCCAATACATCATTACTATATATCATGATACTAATTATTATAGATGCAATATAAACAGTAAAACAATATAATATAAAACAATATAAACATCATGATACTAATTATTATAGATGCAATATAAACAGTGTTTACCTATCATATCGTATAAAATTGAACGAATAAGAAAAATAAAAATTCATAATTGCGCGCGGAAGTTAAATACGCTTCTGCAACCTAACCCCAACCTAACTCCAATATGGCAACGTTGTTCGTTTAAAGAGCGAATGTCGATGACAAGTTTCCGATACATTCTATAACTGTCTCTACAAGAATTAGAAAATTTTCAATAGTACATGTAAATGTTATTATTACGTTAAAAGTTGTTCAATGGAGCAATACATTAAGCATCAAGTGAAAGGACAATAGGTGAGCCTAAAATTATATCAAGTCAACGTGTTATTCCAGTAATAGATAAATGATCAGTTTCACTTGAATTGTTTACATTGGTTGCGCGCGCAATAGGTACTTTGATAGTTTCCCGGAATAGTGATTCCGAGCCAAATACTCAGTTTACTATTCAGTTGCATAAATATACAGGATTAGTGCCAACAGCGAACGTTAGGATTGTGGTTTCAGAGAAATCGGCTCTATTTGCAGTTAGAGGTCAACATGTGATTCGCATTCATAGAACTCCCTTTTATAGATTACTCGGATGTCTCAATAATATTTTATTGCATTCGGAACGTCCAATGGGAGTGAGCTGTTAAAGGAACATTCTTCTTGACATTATACCGATATGCTAATATTCTCAAACGAATGAATTGGGGAATAGAGAAGAAAATAAATTATATTTAAGAATAAGTAAATTATACTATTTTAATTATACTATTATATTACTATTATACTATTATACTATTACTATTATACTATTATACTATTATAATTATACTATTTTAATTATACTATTATTACTATTTAATTATACCCTTTTATAGATTACTCGGATGTCTCAATAATATTTAATTGCATTCGGAACGTCCAATGGGAGTGAGCTGTTAAAGGAACATTCTTCTTAACATTATACCGATATGCTAATATTCTCAAACGAATGAAGTGGGGAATAGAGAAGAAAATAAATAAATAAATTATATAAAATAAATAATAATTAATAAATAATATATAATAAATTATAAATTTATAATAAATTAATAAATAATAAATAGTAAATAAAATTATAATAAATAAATAAATTATATAAAATTAAATAAAGAAAATAAATAAATTATTGTTAATATTATTGATTTTATTTAAAGTTGCATCGACAGTCAAGATCATTAGCGATTATTTTTATATTCGCTGGCTTATCAAATTCTGTCTAATATCTTAATTTCTTTACAGAAGTTGATAATCTTTCGTTGGAAAGGTATCGATGCGAGTATATTCTTAAGCTTGTCGTCGACACTATGCTCTTTTCCTTTATTATGTGAGTTATATTTACAGTGTTCCATGTTAGTTATTGCGGTTTGTTCTTCATGAAACTTTAGAGAAACTAGGGATTAATTTGTAGAGTGAATTTATATTGCAATTTTCCCGTAACACGTCTTAGTTTTGTTCGCATATTTTTTCGATATATTTTACAATGTGAATTAACGCGCTGCATATGGGAAGCTGATATGGTTCTTCAGTGGATGCAATTTTTGCTGTCAGATCAGTTAGTTCGATTCCAAAAATAAAATAAAATATTCTAATGGATAATTCTTCTTATTTCGTTTAAATACTAATCATTATTTGTTCAATATAAATATTATGCTCTATTCTGTACGACTATTTTTTTTTACTAATGACAATACTGCTTAAACGAGATTTGCATACTATACGGCGCAATATTATATTTAGACGATAGCTTAATGATTCTTTAATGTAAAAATAATAGTATGGCATAATAACTTTCGAGCTGGCCAAAATAATCTTTCGTATATAAAACTTGTGCAGTTTATTCGTGTCACGAATGCAAATATGCCATTCAGATTTATGTTTCACTTGCTTATGCATTCAACTGAAACCGCAAATAATTTCTGGAAAATCGTAGTCGGAATGTTAGTGGTATCAAAATGGCTCAAAATAGATATTTCTCATTAGGCGTGGATTAAATTATACAGTATTGGAGAAAACATATTTAAATTTCGTCAGAAGTGTTCAGTATTGATACTCCTGACCAAAACTATTTGCATTAATGTCACGAGTCATTAAATATACGTAGAATACCAGTGCTTCGTTAGTTTCCTAGTAAACAATCGTAAATCTAATAAAATGTCGCAATTCTTTTCCCGAACAGTATGGAAAAGTATCGATTACAACAACTTCGATTGGAATGGTTTTAATTGATGTTTAAAATTGTAATTTTAAACGAGAAGAATTTGATTGCTGCATGATAATGTTATTAATGGAAGATTACAACATGGGTTCCTATGTTTTGTATCATGTTCTTTAGGCTTCTCTTCAGCAAATATCTTCAGCTTATTGACGGATTATAACAAAAATTTCTTCGTTTTGTATCATGTTCCATAGGCTTCTCTTTAGCAAATATCTTCAGCTCATCGAAAGATCACAACATAGATTTCTACGTTTTATATCATGTTCCATAGGCTTCTCTTCAGCAAATTTCTTCAGCTTATTGAAAGATAACAACATAGATTTCTACGTTTTGTATTATGTTCCATAGGTTTCTCTTCAGCCAATATGCAGAGCTTACTGAAAGATTCTAACAAAAATTCCTACGTTTTGTATCATGTTCCATAGGCTTCTCTTCAGCAAATATCTTCAGCTTATTGAAAGATAACAATATAGATTTCTACGTTTTGTATCACGTTCCTTAGGCTTTTCTTCAGCAAATATCTTCAGCTTATTGATGGATTATAACAAAAATTTCTTCGTTTTGTATCATGTTCCATAGGCTTCTCTTCAGCAAATATCTTCAGCTCATCGAAAGATCACAACATAGATTTCTACGTTTTATATCATGTTCCATAGGCTTCTCTTCAGCAAATATCTTCAGCTTATTGATGGATTATAACAAAAATTTCTTCGTTTTGTATCATGTTCCATAGGCTTCTCTTCAGCAAATATCTTCAGCTTATTGAAAGATAACAACATAGATTTCTACGTTTTGTATCACGTTCCTTAGGCTTCTCTTCAGCATATTTGCTGAAATTATCTTCAACTTACTGAAAGATTATAACAAAAATTCCCACGTTGTATATGATGTTCCTTAAGCTTCTCTTCAGTCGATATGCACAGCTTATAGAAAAATCACAACAAAAATTCCTACGTTATGTATCATTTTCTTTAGGCTTCTCTTCAGAAAATGTCTTCAACTTATTGAAAGATCACACCACAGATTCCAACATTTTGTATCGCGGTCCCTATCACTTTCTTATTTACAATTTTGGTCAAAATTACAACGCTAAGTACTCTATAGACTACTCTGTAGACTCGACATTTTAACACGCGAGGACTAGAGAAAGTTAGTTGACATTTTATTTCTTTTCAAAATTATAAATAACTTAGTAGACTGATCCTCCATACTTCGATTAATTAATTTCAATGAAGGAATACGTCATTTTCCCAACACGCCCGTCTACCGTGTAGAAATTTTTAATATTTCAGATTTATCAACCCCATTTATCGTCATATCACTAGAATCTGGAATTATCTGAATATTATTGTTAATCCAGTTGAGTCTTTCGGATCAATCAATAAATGCCCAAGAGCATCTATGAAACTTTTAAAAGACGCTGTACTCACTTTTTTGTCTGTACTTTCAAATCTGTATCTTGCTAGATTAATTCCATAATTCTATAAATGCTCATAAATATAATATAAATATAAATATAAATTCTCAATAATAATTCTAATAAAATATCAACATACTTTCTCGAAACAACATAGAACCTCGAAAAGTATCTATCAGAAGAATTTTAACAGTAAAAACCTTGCAGTATCAAATGAAGGTTAAATTTAATAGAAATTTAAAAAATTTAATTACTGTGTGGTAATTCGGTTGACCAGATACTCCTTCAGCACGTTAGCCCATTTGCAAATTATGTTCAAGAGCGTCTGCTTGAAAGGTTTTATATCAAGTTTCAACCACCGACAAAAGATTTGCTCATTTTGCAGTTGATCGCACTGGTTGTACAGAGACATAAAATAATCTATTTCCCGCTTGAAGTCCGCTAAATCTGGTTTCTTCTCTTTCAGATTATCTGGGATAAACTCTGGATGATGTTCGATCATTTCCCTTTGCTCGGGACTTACGTATTGAGAAAATCTCAAA
The DNA here is from genome assembly GCF_024516045.1 of Bombus affinis. Taxonomy (NCBI): domain Eukaryota; kingdom Metazoa; phylum Arthropoda; class Insecta; order Hymenoptera; family Apidae; genus Bombus; species Bombus affinis. The sequence continues at coordinate 5,237,570 of NC_066360.1, read as the reverse complement.
AAATAGGATAAATATTCCTGTTTATCATCTGTCCACAGCCACGAGTAGATTTCGTATACCTGTGGATAATAATTTGAGCCAGTAATTCCTTGTCGTTAATTATTTGAGGTTATGTCAGAATATACAGGGTGTATCAATGAAAACTATCACTTAGAATGGCTCGTTATTTATTGACTTTAGCAAGAACTATTTGAAATGAAATTTATTCTACTTGTGTAGACCGATTAGATGAATATATTTGGATTTTTTGATGCTTTATGTTTTCTGAGATATCAAGTTGACATTAAGTTCTTTCAACGATTACCTCATATTTTTGTATACTCCATTGTGGCAGCTAGAAAGACCAATTCAAAGAGCTAGAATAAGCTGGCCTTCGGTTGACCTTGAAAGTCAAAACGAAACGAGAATTCGTCAAGAGTAGCTCGTCTTCGATTCAAAAACTTACAAAAACTCAAGATCACAGTGATATCTCAGAAATTATAAGACATCAAACAATTAAAATATGCTCATCCGGTCTGGCTTCTTAAATGAATAAATTGCATTTCAATAGTTGGAATAAGAGAAATAAGAAATACAGTAATTTTGATGAAATGACACAAGTCCAGATAATTACATGTACATGTCCTTTCACTTCTATTAAGGCCAATTTTGCTCGATTGCAGGTTTCTTCCAACATAAACACGATACCCTCCTCTTCAGCAACATCGAGCTTCGACGATGAAAATACGATTAATAGTTTGTATGGAAGGAAAAATTAGTCGACTATTAATGTTTTATCAGAAATTGTTCTATTGAAAATTGTAAAAACAGCGGTCTCTCAATATACTAGTGTAGTATCGTGGACAAAAGGCCTAAGATATCGGCCGAACCATAAACAATGTCGCGAGAGCCGCGGCATCGTCGGGTACATCAATGTGTCGTCGGTCTTCTTTTTAAGTGGATAGTTTCGTGGAAAGGGCCTGCGTGACCCTGGCCACGGGCGTTTTCGGGACACGTGCGCGATAGGGCGGGAAAAGACAAAGAGATGTTGAAGGCAGTGTTAGTTGAGATGCCGAAGAGGACGGATGCAAAAGGTGTGCAGAGCGTGAATTGAGAAGCGAGAGCGAGCGAGTGTAGAAGTCGGAGAGTGTGAATCGGGAAGTCGAAGGCCGCGTATGAAAATAAGACGTACGACAGCATTGTAATCATTTCGTTGCTTCGAATATTATTAATTAAATCAAAACATCATTACTTGTCCTTTCCTCTAAGACCCATTTAGATACTACACTAGTGTAGTATCGTGAGGAAAAAGCCTGGTTAGAAACCGATCAAAACAACGTCGTCTGTCTTTCGGTCGTTAGTTTACATAGGGGAAAAAGCCTATGTGACTAAAGTCACCTAATTCTTGCGGAGCGTTAACAGGACGGTTTGAATCTTGAAAAAGTTGTTGGTCGAGAAGCGTTGGACGGTTGATGGAGAAGGGGAGTGAGTCGAGAGGTCAGAGTTATTCAAGGAGTCGAAGTGAAGAGTTGTTAGCGTTGTCGAGTTGCGAGAGGTGTTAGCGTTGTTGAGAGTGGGGTTGTTAGCGTTGTCGAGTTGCGTGAGTTACTAGCGTAGCTGGAAGATTGAGTTGTTGGCGTTGTTCGGTTGCGAGGGTGGTCGAATTAGAATAAGATTGTTACATTTAGTTCCATATTAAACAATCATCGTTTTCTGTCTCATTGATATCTGTATAACTAATTTATTGTAAATAAATTGCAAATTATAAATAGTATCAGAAAAAATGTATAGCTAAATTTCCGCGACACTACACTAGTTAGAAATATCAGTAATAAATAATATACCGCGTAATTTTCTCGACCTTCATGCAACTCAGGATCGACGCGTGGTATGAGGATACCCATTTTCATCATTTCAAGTAGTAGTGACTCGAAGAAAGCGTAGAAACCTTCTGGATCATCTAATTCCACTGGCGGCCGGAAAACAATAGTAGGGTTCTATCAACATATAAACCAGCAGAGACAATGGTTAAAGAATTGTTGCATTAGGTACATGCACGTGCTACATTTAACAATAAGAATTTTACGTATTTATAAGAATAGAACATTCTAACATATAATTTAGTATTGTAAAAGTTTTTAATATTTATTAGTTGTATGTTGATTAGACGTATATGAAAGTGATACTTAATTTATGTTAGTAACATATTAAGGTCGTGCCTAGATTTCATGTCTTTTTAAACTTTTTTTCACTTAAAAGGTAAAGATATATAGTTAAAAAAATCGAGCGTTTTCAAATAGTTCGACATAGTCACATCTGCAGAAATACTCACCTCCAAACACATCTGAATCTCAAACGAAGGAAATATTTCGCCTTCGGGATCAGTTTCGTCGAGAATGTAACAAATACTGCGAAAATAATAATAAATGATTGTTTAATTCTTATCAAATGTTGCATAAAGTGTTGTTTTAATGTTGCAAAAATTAAAAAAAAAGGTAGCCACATTTAGACGAATATTAAATGCTATAAATCGTTTATTTTTCAATATCTAAATTATTAGGTAATAAAATGGGAATAATGTTTTTCATGGTGGCAATCTGAATTTAAAAATGTAGAAACACGTAAAATTAAAACTGTTATCCAAACACAAAATATTCTGCGTTCTATAATTCTGTTAATTCATAATAATATTTATTTTTTATAATACTTGGCAATTTTTAATTTAGTTCATTATTGGTAGAAATTAAATAGTACATAATAGCATTAATTAAATAATTAAATAGTATATAATACGTTGAGAACAATATCGAATTCGTCTAAAATTTCCTTTTTCAGAGAACTGACTTTAAATATTTGTCTGATACGAGTACTATTGTATGTCGTTATAAACTAATATATCTACTACTTATGTTTGCGTTTATTGCATAACGTAAAGAAGAACAAATAATGAAACAAAATGTTCATGCAGGCAATAAATGTTATTAATTTTGAAATTTTTGAGAATGTTATCTAGTCTATTGAATAGCATGATTACGATTAGGTAATCGACGCCACGAACTGATCGACCCCCATATTTCTGTTAGGATAATAGGGGGTGGTTCAATTGAGTTTACACTGAACTAACATGTATAAATTACAGTTTATTCCAACAACTTTATATAGAAGCTAATTACTCTGATGCGTATGTATAAGTTAAGTATGCGATTGATCTAAGGGTAGAAACCCGGTAAAGATGTGTTGACTATTCTAACGATGAAGAATAAGTGAAGTTCCGAAGGAAAGCTAATGATGGGTGTGTCTAGCACACGGGATCATCGGATTTGTTGATGACAATTTTGGTTAGGAAAGTGAGGGCAGTAGACATTGCTTCTGATTGGATAATAAGAAGGTTGGTGGACTAGGAAGGGTCTTAGCCGTCCTCGATGCAAAGTTGCTAGTGGGAAACATCGTACGTGAGCAAAACTAACTTTCCCGTGTCTTCCCGTAGTAAAGAATAAATGTAAAGAACACTTGAAATAAAAGATGCTTGTTTGATCTGAAGGACCTTAACTATGAAAATGTCAAGATTTATGGTAGGTCCTTAAGACTATTGAGGGTACGCAGTAAGAATGTGATTTAGGTAGAGAGTCGGCCGACGTAACAAAAATGTTACCCTTTTTACCCTTTTAGAGTCATAGAAGAAATATACTGTTGAAATTTCATGATTTTAGATACAGCGGTTTCGGCTAGGCGTTAACGAATGAATCAGTCGCTCTAGCGTTATATATATATATTATACAGGGTGTACTGAAAATTGTGATACAAGCCGAAAGAGGGTGATTCCTCATGCAAAAGTAAGTCAAAAACGTAGAGTAGCAATTTTTGATACAAGGCTCCGTTTTCGAGAAAATCAATTATAAAATTTCGTCCGCCTGACTCTCGTTATTTTTCAAGTACTTTTTTTTTTTTAATCTTTGTTTATTAATTCCAGGTTTTTTACATGATTTTTTTTCCAGAATAAACGCTGAATTCTAATTGTAGGGTGGTACAGGCAAAATTACCGATACGCGACGGTACGACGTAGCCATGTATTATTACATTTTTTTTTTTTTTTTTTTTTTTTTTTTAAGATTATTATTGTGCCTTAAATTTAAGCCGTTGTTGCGCTGTGCTTATGTACGATATTTTAATTTATGTCCTGAAAGCCTGGACGCAAAAACAGGACAGTTCGCTGGCCTATTAGGGAGGGGATGGACTGGGAGGGGAGGGGAGGGGTGTTCTGTGGGATTAGTATAATATTTGTTTATCTTATTTTTCAAGTACACGCGTACCTACATGATGGGACCCTATAACCCATATTTTTAAGAAGCTGTGTAATATTTTACACATCTGGATGAACCTATACAAATACCATTGTTCTTCGCGTACATTCATAGTATATTTATATAACAAATAGTATTATATTTTTATATATTTTTTGGACATTAAAATTCAGTAATAAAAAAAGGTATTTCAGCCAACGGACAAACTACGTTGAGTGGACTCGTTCATGTCGGCGGGACGGCCAGCTACGCTCGTTAAAGCCCAGAACTCATGGCGACGCGTGGTGTGGGCGAGTTCGAATCCTCGGCATCTATGATAAGGCGAAAATAAGTACAAAAAGCGTGTTTCTTAGATATAAATATGCAACAGGCAACTGGCCAGCCCCGACCTTGCCCTATGTTGTAGGTGTATCTTCTGGGAGTGCACCTTAGTTTTAATGGGTGCTTAATGTTATTAAGCATTCAGGGGTCCGAGGAAAACTCGCGCACTGGTTACCGTTCCCGCCCGTGGAGGTTTTAGCCGGTAAGAATCCGGCACTACCTTTCTGCCCATCACGTCACATGGGTAGTAAAGGTGTCTATGAAGATTTCCTCCACGAAAAAAAAAAAAAAAAAAAAAAAAATGTAATAATCCATGTCTATGTAGTACCGACGCGTGTCGGTACTTTTGCCTGTACCACCCTACAATCAGAATTCAGCGTTTATTCTGGAAAAAAATCATGTAAAAAAAATATGTAAAAAACCTGAAATTAATAAACAAATATTTAAAAAAAAGCACTCGTTCTCGTCCGATCACGAAAGTTAAGCAGCGCTGAGCACGGATAGTACTTAGATGGGTGACCGCTTGGGGGAACTCCGTGTGGTGTTGGCTTTTTTTATTTTTCCAATCTTTTACGCTCTTTTTAAATAATCTATTTCTAATAATCTACTTTAAACACCGAGAAGAAAAATTCTTTTGGTATCACACGACTATTACTATACATTATATCATTCTCCCATACACGCACAAATAAATGAACACATGTCTTAAAATTAAGAGGTCACGTTTCCTGATATGCTGCAATTTTATAACAGAATAATATCAAAAATTGTTATTCTATATTTTCGACTTTGGAGGAGGACACCCCCATTCGGTTTGTACTATCGAAACTATAGAAACAATTTCTTTGTTTGGTCCGAATGGACACTGTATCCACTATACGGCTTCCGCTAGACTCGCTGTGCGAAAATTAATCTGCAAATTAAATATTCGTGAAACAGAAACTCAGATCGAAAAATTGATAAGAACGAAAGGTATTTGATTTTTGCTATACAACCGGAACGTGTCATAAAACATGGAGGTTCTCGTAACCTAATTACGTACGTTATTAAAAAAAATAAAATGTAAACCGAACGAGCTTGACCCAACAGCAAATGTCTTCCTGCGAACTTTACAATTTTTGTGTAAAATATTTGTTTCGACAAGTTTCCAATTTCCGCGATATTTCAAAGTTAAATTGGGACCTGTATAGACGTCTGTCGAGGTTTCTCAAATAAAACGAACCTACCTACCTCCACAAATTTTATAATTTTCATATTTCCGACTTATTTTTTCATGTAGAATCACTCCTTGTTGGAATAATATTTCTTACCCGACAAGAAATATTATATAAGTAAAATGTTGAAACCAAGTATCCATAAAATACTGTTATAAATAATAATATTTTAAATATTCACTTAGCTTTTCTAAGTAGTAACTAATAATGAGTATTAATTTAAAATAAAATAAATTTTAGTCGAGCATCGCAATTATTATTAATAACCTTGTGGAGACAGCCTGAATAAGACCTTTGGAAATTAAATTGTCGACATAGAGTAGATAAGGCTGCCATTTCTCGCGTCTCATTGCTAACGTTTCTTCATCAACCTCTTCTTCTTCTTCTATTTGCTCTTGTTCTTCCGGCACTTCCGCTTCTTCAGTTACTTCCTCATCCGGCCTAATGAAATATTAACACAGAATTATAAGACAATACTCCTTCTTAATACTGTCGATTATAAATTTCAAGCAATCATTGAAACAAAAGAATTATCTTATATCTAAATTGCCGGTCGTCCGCCCTTTTTATTATTGTATTTTAATTTCTATAACTGTTCATTAATTTATTCAAGAAAAATTGATTACTGAAAATAAGAAATGATCACATGTACTGAATAAGAAACAAAAATGATGATATTCAAGTTTCCTAATTTTACTTTGCAGCTTCAGCACCGTTTCCTTCTTCTGCTTTTTCCGTTTCTACTTCCTCTTCTTCTTCAGTGTGGGCTACAAATAATTGCATTGAATAAATAACGCTTTCAAGAAGTTTATAAAACGTTTTGTTAATCAGTTTTCATAGTAAAATACAAAAATCATTGAACGGTTACCGTCTAATAATTCAAGCTCCTCTTTATTGTAGACATGATCTGGGAGCAAGTCGAAAAACAGTTTATAATTTTCTTTTAATACTTGTTCCAGTTCTTCAGCTGTTGCTTCGATCTCCGCAAATCTTTCCGCAAATCTGTCGTCTTTGTCAGCGACTGACAATAAATTTTCATCTCTCGCATCCTTACGATAAATAACTGGCATCATTGCCCAAGTATACATTTCATCCATAATATTATTCAAGTTCTTTTGCGCGCGAAACACTCTGGCATGTAATTTCCAAGTAATTCTTAATAAATTATCGATGTATTCCGGAACCTCTAAAATATATTTGTTTGATAAGTTGAAAAATTCGATAATCACATTCGCGTATTTCTTAATTAAAGTTTAAGTATACGCTAGAGATGTATGAGAACCCGAAAATATCGGGAACTCGATACTCGGGACAGGTCGGGTCGAGTCTCGAAAGTATCTCGTAATTGGAGATTGTCGGGACTCCCGAGAATTTCAGGTTCTCCAGAAATATAAAATTGTACAGTCTAGAATATGAAGCAACGATAATAACGAAATACGTGTCATATATAATATTTAAAATATTATTAGAGATGTGTGAGAACTCGAAAATATTGGATCGAGTCGGGTTGGGTTGGGTCGGGTCGGTTCGGGTCGGGTCGGATCGAATTGGATCGGATTGGGTTGGGTCGGGTGGGATCGAATCAAGAATTTTGCTCGGAATCGGGTTGGGCTCCCTAAAGTATCTAGTAATTCGAGATTGTTAGAATTCTTGTAAATTTCGGGTTTTTCGAGAATTATAAAATTACATAATCTAAAATATTAAGCAAAAATAATAATGAAATATGTGATAGATATGAAGCGCCTAATGAGTCATCGATATCCCAACAGCCCTTCCACCGAATGTTATAGAAGGAGGGATGAGGAACGTAGTGGGGATATTGAGGTATGACAAAGGAAAAGAGGAACAGATCCCACCGAAAGTCAAATTGTAAACCACAGAACGGCAACGCTCACCGAATTAAGTGTAAATATGTAAATATGTAAATAGATATACAAATATTATACTAATCCCACAGAACACCCCTCCCCTCCCAGTCCATCCCCTCCCCCCCTAATAGGCTGGCGAACTGTCCTGTTTTTGCGTCCAGGCTTTCAGGACATAAATTAAAACATCGCACGTAAGCTCGGCGCAACAGCGGCTTAAATTTAACTTACAATAATAGGCGTAAAAAAAAACCCTATAATTAGAATTCAGCGTTTATTCTGGAAAAAAACCATGTAAAAACAAATATGTAAAAATCCTGGAATCAATAAACAAAGTTAAAAAAAAAAAAGTCAAATTGTAAGAGCTTCTTGGAAAGTCACGGCTGGAGCTCAGAACCAAATCACAGTCAGTTCAAGAAATAAATTCTCTTTTGTATTTTTCTACATTTTATTTTTCTCTTCGTCTGAGCTACCCCTTTTTTATTTTACGTGACACAAGCATCGGCTTCCTGACATTTTTGGGATCTCATACATTTCTAAATATTATATTCGCTCCAGTATCACTTTTTGTTCATGTTCTAACTTTTATAATTTTATAATTCCCGGAAACCCGAGTCGCTCCTGAGATAAATTATCGACTTGACCCAACATTTTCGGGTTCTTTCGGATACATCCGTGCTATGCACGAATTGGATAAATTACAAAAATTCCAAAAAATCGTATGTCACTTTTCTTATTGATAGAAATATATTTATTGACTGAAATGCATGAATAATAATGTACATACAAGGTGTCGCTGATAACCTAGTTGATCAGAATATAGTCAGTCGATATAGAATAAAATCTTTTTGTCCGAGCCTTTCATTTCAAGAAAAATGTGTTTGAAAATTTGTCAACTGTATTTGAACTGGACTAATGCCGGATTGGACAGAAGCGAATAATCGGCAGGAAGTTGTTATTCTATATGTGGAATTAAGTAGGAATTGTATAATAAATTTTTCTCACAACACGTTCCGTTCTCGAGAAGAAGATTTATCATATTTATCTGACGATTTATCATACGCCTGCGCTAGAGCAATTCTTAACATGCTCAAACTCCATTTTCTTGAGAATGAAACTTTAAACAAAGAAATTTTATTCAGGGTATATTTTTACTTATTTTCACACGTTGAATAACTTCTCATCAATTGTATCTATACTCGGACCTAATCAAGTTTATTTTATAATTACTCATATCCAAAACTCCTTAACAAGCATTCAAACTCGATTTCCTCGAAAATGAAGCTCCGGACAAAAAAATATTATCCTGCATTATCGACTTATTTTTACACGTGCAACCAGCCTCTAATCGACTGACAACGTTTTTGCGGAATACTCTGGATATACAGACATACTATTAGGTTACCCAAAAGTTTCGTTCATTTTATAAGCAAATAATAGATGCACAACATTTTTTGCTTTATATTATTCTATTGAATGTTATATATGATCCATTTTGTTCTGTTTCTATTATTTTATTGAATTATTGCTTGAATTATCGCACGTCAGCTCGTAAATGAAATTATCGTCTATATCGACGATAAATTATCGTACATCATATATGTAGTTATGTATACGTATCCGTATACATAATCGTACAACTTTCGACAGAACTCGGTAGCATGTAATCACAGTGAAACTCTTACAGGCATGTTTTGTATACATCCGAGATATTAGATTAGATTGTCTCAAAAGTTTTTTTCCATTTTGCAGTAACAGACAAAGTGGATCATACGCAATCCAATAAAATAATATAAAACAAAAAATATTGTGCATCTATTATTTCCTTATAAAACGAAAGAAACTTTTAGCACAACCTAATATTACACACTACATTACCACGTAATAATACAATCCTAACCTCCATCGATTCTATGAATATTTCAAGCAACTAACAGTTACCTTCTGTAGTTACTTGCCAGATGGGTAAACATTTGTATGGAATATTTCCTATAAATTAATATGCTTTTACAAGACCCAACGCGTTTTATGACTTTATTAGACAATTTATATATATATATGTAAATTCTATAGAATTCAAACTACTTGCCAATCGACATTTTTACTTTTGCTTTATTTTACCGGCAGTCATTTGCTGAATAGAATAGATCATTTGAGAAGGACGGTAATTTAAGACTTAGAAAATCGATTCTCGATTCTTCAGATAGAATTTGTAGTAGATTTGTTATCAACTGTTATTGTATTTAATTTAATTAAATTAAAAATAAACTCGATTTTTCAGAATCGATCGTCTGATATAACCTAAGGATTTACGTTATTACATATATATATATAATATTTTAGGTAGACAAGGGACGATTAGTACGAAATTTTGTTGTGACTTTTGTTATCGATAGAAATCAATTTGATGATAAAAGGTAAATGGTAATAGCAGATCCAATGATTTAAGCAAACAAAGTACGTATAAAGCAAACTGTGAATAACACATGAAGCGATACAAAATAACAATAATTATATTTCAATATAATTATTAAAATAATATAATAAAATTCAATATAATAAAAATTAATATAATAAAAGTATTATATTAATAATAATTATTATGATACTTAAAGGTGTATGAAATTGTTAAAGAGAAAGTATAATTTAATTTAAAAGAGATGTACAACTTTGGGGATATTATCAATTCTATACCTTCCGAATTCCAATCATAATTTTCTTGGCCGTAATTAATCAAGTTGTCGATATTTTCAACTTCGTCTTCCACTAACTGAAATTCTACTGGGGCGCTTTCGTTTCGTATTCTGTTATACCTGAAATATATTCTTTGTTTAAAAAACAAACTACATTGCTAGGATATACTATTATAGTAACTATTAAATATCATTTAAGCATCATTTAATAAATTTTGGAAAATACCAATTATCTTAAATTTGTTTACGGTAAACATGTATATACAGGGTGTCCCGTTGAAGTGGAACATCTTCCGGTGAAACGTATCACGAGAGATCGAAGTTATAAAGAAAATATTCTTACAGAAATTATTTTGTGACGGTAAAAGTATTAACTTGAAAAGATATTTTTGTGGTTGACGTAGTCGCTGTTTTTAAATGGCACTATATCTTTTCGTTGATATTACCCTGGCTTTTGAGACAAATTCAACGACCTGCCTACCATTCAATGGTATTTCGTGGAATGAGTCATAAATTGGAGTCACGACAGTCAGTAAATGTCGGTTAGCTGAGTCTGACACCTTCGCGTGCCATACCGTTGCTCCTCGCATGGTAAAAATGCTGATGCTGGAGTGAACGTTAAATATGAAAGATTATTCTGTTAGGTGGATAAATCGATTAATGATCGATTTTAATTTTCATTATCTACCATTTAACTTTTTACGCAACGTTGGAAAATGCTGGAAGACATTTCTTATAAACATCAGAAACTGCGCTCCAATTACAAATGTTACTGAATTAAATAATTCAAACTTATCAATTCATTGAATCTCTAATTACTGGAATCACGAGGGTAATTAAAATACAATGTAACCGAATTACAGTTTGAATCTCTGAAAAACTGAGGCGATTTTTTATATTTATGAATAATACCATATTCATCATTAATAGTAATTTTTTTTCTGTTTGAAACCTTTAAAAAAACTTTGGTCTTTTCCTCCTCTCGTTGCTGTGTATTTCGTAATTTTATTTCAATTGCATTGCATTACGTAATTATATTTCAATTGCATCGTATTTTCTAATTATATTTTAATGAGATTGTACTTTGTAATCGTATTTCAATTGCCTTGCATTTTGTAATTATATTTTGATTACGATCACGAATTACATTGCAATTTAATTAACCGAGAGATCTAAATTACGAAATGCAACGTGATTGGGCACGACGTAATTGAATTTGTAATTGTAATTCATGGAACGTTTAATTCAATTATTAATAATACAAAAATGTGTATTTCTAAACGATGGTGGCCACATTAAAGAATAAGATACATAAAAGAATTAACAAATTTTTCTTACTTATAACATTTGTTTCACATACGATTTTTGTAAGAACATTTTTTTTTATAATTTCGATTTCTCGTCAGATATTCCAGCGTACTCACTTAAACGGAACACTCTGTAGACTGTATCATCGTTATAATTACGATTTTTAATTATTTAGTCATTTGCAAATCAAACGATTTTGTACTTAGGCCGATAACATGATATAAACCTATTACTACTGAAAATAAAAATGTATAAATGCCATTTAAAAAAATTAATTGAGCAAGAAGTATACCATACGCTCACCGCCGAGAAAAGAACTTATTACTGGAATTCTACGATTACCACAATTCTCGGTAACTTTCATAAACAATATTTTCCCTGAATTCTAGAAATATCGGTGATGCTCTTAGTGGACGCAGTTGCTATTGCCATATGTTATGGAATTCTCACATCTTTAAGCCTATTTCGGTGTTCATAACATTTGCCCCTAACTTTGTGACTTATCATCTTAACTCGACTCCTTTCTGTATTTTATCGCATAATTCACCGATTTACCATCATTTTTCATACAGAAACTTTTTCATTTTGATATTTAATATCTTGGCTTATTACAATTGCTCACACAATTCTAATTTTTTTTTAATCGCCTTTATATTACATATTTCAACTGCTTTTACAATACAATATGCGATATATTTGAAGTAGCATCTATGTCTCGTATTTTTTTTGTCCTATTTACTGCAAATGATGACGATGGACACGTCACATATATCATGTGGGTACATGTATCCCATGATTTTGACTATATCCAAGGAACCATACAAGTGTAATAACATAGATGCAACAGCCAACAGTTTGCCGCTTCTTTTCAGTCGACGCATCCGTCCTAGTTGCCTTTGCTCAGATGCCCTTGTTATCGTGGGGCAACCAGCTACGCTCGTTGAGGTTCCGAACTGAAGCCAGCAAAGCTTTTTGGAATACAAAAAGGCTGTTTTACTCCAGAATTCTCGATAGCAAAGTAAAAATCATGTGCTACCAATCGCTAATAAGACCCATTATAACCTACGGCTGTCCAATATGGTACAACATACCAGCGTCAATAATGGAAAAAATTCGCATATTTGAAAGAAAATGCATCAGAGCTTGCCTGAGCATTTACAGATCAGAACACAGCGGATACAGAAAATACATAAAAAACAAAAAAATATACGACTTAGCCAACATCCACCGCATCGACTGTCACATCCTAAAACTAACGAGAAATCACTTCTCGCAAGCCGCGAAGATCAAAGAAAACAGCCTAATCTACGGCTGCTTATACCCAAACGACGCATACTTCAAAAACACTCTGTTAACAGGCTACATCCCCCCCGAAGCCTTCCTATACCTAGACGAAAGAAACTATCTCCAAGACCAAAATAACATCCCCATAATTTATCATATGCAAAGGAAAATAGGAATGAAATCTATTCAATACGAGGAAAACCTAGATGGCCGCACGGCAGACACTAGGTGGAGATACAACATGGCCCTCCCCCAAAAGGATACAGAAGACAAACACAGAAAAAATACAAAAAAATACTGGTGGATACGAAACCCACAACAAAAAACAACAAGATAAAGAGCCACAGAACGGCAACGCTCACCGAATAAAAGTGTAAATATGTAAATATGTAAATATGTAAATAGATAAACAAATATTATACTAATCCCACAGAACACCCCTCCCCACCCCTCCCCGCCAGTCCCAGTCCATCCCCTCCCATCCCCTCCCTAATAGGCTAGCGAACTGTCCTGTTTTTGCGTCCAGGCTTTCAGGACATAAATTAAAATATCGTACATAAGCACAGCGCAACAGCGGCTTAATTTTATTTTATTTAACAATAACAATAATAATCTTAAAAAAAAAAAAGAGAAAAGAATGTAATAATGCATGGCTACGTCGTACCGTCGCGTATCGGTACTTTTGCCTGTACCACCCTACAATTAGAATTCAGCGTTTATTCTGGAAAAAAAATCATGTAAAAAAAAAAAAAATATGTAAAACCTGGAATTAATAAACAAAGTTAAAAAAAAAAAAAAAAAGGTTCCGAACTGAAGACGGCGCGTAGCGAGTTCGAATCCTTGCCCTGGTGTTGGATATATTTGGGAAGGATAGAACATATATCAACTGTTCTCAACCTTTACACAGTGGAGGTTTTAGCCGGTAAGAATCCGGCACTATCTTCTTCTACCGCCTTGTGTCCCCCGCCCCACACGCAGGGTGATGAAGAAGGTGTGTATGAAGATTTCCTCCACGTTAAAAAAAAAAAAAAAAAAACTTTTTGCAGTATGAAAGGAGTGCCTTTCGGCGGCACTTACCAGATTTTTTTTTTTTGCGAGGCTGTCCGTTCCTTCTGCGAGCAAGTTATGCTCGTAAAGGAGCGGGCAGAGAGGGAGAGAGAGAGAAAAACTCCCAATAGACAAACTTCAATCGCGCCATCTGGTGCCACGAGCGTGAAAAACTGTTGTAAACATACGATGTAAATGTTCGCGATCATTGTCGTTTTACGTTTTACATTTTACATTTACATTTGACATGATGGCATACACGTCATTCGTGTAATCACACGTGTAATAATTAATAGTAATTCGTGCAATAAATCGTGTGATCCAACAGCTGGAATATTAACACTAAGCTTAGCAGGCCTGGTGAAATAACTGGTTTCAAAGTTTATTTAAAAATTGTATATTCGTTATTATTCCTTTTGATCGTCTTAATAATTCTTATATAATAATTGTTGTATTATTTTCTAGGTTTACAGGCATTCCGATTGCGTCGAATCTGATATGATAAAATATAATCTAATATAATAAAATGTACCACATATATAGCAACCTTCGAGACTAGAAAGCTTCGAAGGAAATGAATTTCGATATATATCTGTCTTGTTAAATGGAAGAAAGCCAGTAGAAATGGTAGAAGAAAAATGTAAACGATAATTTTTTCTCAAAATGATGCATCACGTAAGCCTGATGTTGACAAAAATAGAGAAATTGATTAGTCGGATGATAGAAGAAATCACATAAAGTTAGATGATCAAAAGAAATAACAATGGATGTATGATTTTTAATTCAATGTTGATTCCGGGGCTGGTAAGGTTAGCAAATAATAATATATATAATAATGATAATAATAAGGTTAAGAAATTCTCGAAACGATGTACGATTAGTAATGTATGCTATTTGCAGGTGTAAATTGTATAAATTCCATAAGGCGTTCATAAAAAGAAGAAAAAGAGAAATTGTAATTTAGATTATGGAACTCCGATCGTCATACTCATAGTATTCCACAATTTGTCCATTTACGACGTATGTTTCGTCATTAAGAAGCTCGCCAACACGTTCGAGGGTAAGGTAACTGTTAGCGCTCACTAAAGAGACGCACATTTCTTTCGTGAAACACGTTACAGTCGCGCGTGGTAGGAGAAAAGAATGCGTGAAGTTTCGTTTCATCGACTGTCTCAAATTCCTAAATTCCAATCTTGAGAAATTCCTATCGTATTTGGAAAAGAGTAAATTGCGTATCGTACAAAGCATCACGGTCAAATATCTTCCAGAAAGCGATTTCGAACTTGTCATCAAGAAAGCTGTCTTTCCATACGATTACCTAACATCTTACGATAAACTGTGCGATTCACGTCTGCCCACGCACGAATCGTTTTACAACCGATTATGCGACAGTCACGTATCCAAGACAGATTATCTCCAACGCGGTCAACGTTTCGTCACGTTTTCACATCGTGGAATTGTATTTGGGGGCATATAGCGACTTGTATCTAATATTAGGCGTATTATATTATAATATAATACATATTACATATATATGTTATATATGATGTATATTATATTATAATATGTATTATATCCTATTATATTATGAAATAATTTACTAATATTATATTAATATTATATTAGTAAAATATGATATATAATGTATATTATATTATATTATATTATATTACATTATATTATTGTGTATAATATATTATATATTACATTATATATCATAGCATACAATATGATAATAATAATAATATTAAATATTATAATGATACAATAATATATATGATATATAATTATACAGGGTATTTCCTGCTTTTCCGGTAAGGTTGTAGGTGCATGATTTACAAGTGAGTATAAGAAAAGAATAATATAAACATAACATAAATATAAATGTATATATATATATATATATATATATATATATATATATATATAATGTATATATATACACACATAAACTAAATATATAATATATATAAATACTAAACGTAATATATGTAAACAAAGAAGATATATTAGGTTCCATAAGTTCGTGCCGACTTTTGTGTATACATTTCATATGTCGATTTATAAACATACGGCGATAAGGGACCAATGCACTTGAAAAATGGGAAGAAGTTGTACAACGAGTGGGGGATTACATTTTTTCATGAAACTGAAATGTATTATATCCTATTATATTATGAAATAATTTACTAATATTATATTAATATTATATTAGTAAAATATGATATATAATGTATATTATATTATATTATATTATATTATATTACATTATATTATTGTGTATAATATATTATATATTACATTATATATCATAGCATACAATATGATAATAATAATAATATTAAATATTATAATGATACAATAATATATATGATATATAATTATACAGGGTATTTCCTGCTTTTCCGGTAAGGTTGTAGGTGCATGATTTACAAGTGAGTATAAGAAAAGAATAATATAAACATAACATAAATATAAATGTATATGTATATATATATATATAATGTATATATATACACACATAAACTAAATATATAATATATATAAATACTAAACGTAATATATGTAAACAAAGAAGATATATTAGGTTCCATAAGTTCGTGCCGACTTTTGTGTATACATTTCATATGTCGATTTATAAACATACGGCGATAAGGGACCAATGCACTTGAAAAATGGGAAGAAGTTGTACAACGAGTGGGGGATTACATTTTTTCATGAAACTGAAAGGTATGTAAACAATCTTAACATATATAACCGCTCGAAAAACGGAACGAAGTTATGGGATGACCTAATATATATATATATATACATGTAATTTAATTATAGTATATAATATAGTATATAATTTAATTATAGTATAATTTCAAGCAGAGAACTAGCGGACAGTATTAATCTACATTGTCCATGGTATTGCCTGGCAATGTCAAAATTAGATTGTAAAAAAATGTTGGAGAACGTAACATTTGATTTCAATAAAATTCAAAGAATTCAAGCCGAACTATAAGATCGCGATAAAAGTTTAACGATTGACTGGTTAGCTGTTGGGAGCATTTTGAAAACTTTGAAGAGTGCGTACCTAAAATTTGACTCAAAGAGTAAGCGATGACGAGTATACTCATCAAAGACAGAGCATGTGTGACTGTAATAATATAAAATTAAACTGTAACGAAACGACTGTTTTATTTTTTAATTTTATTACTAACAGTGCTCATCATAGCACAAAATATTGTACCATTTATCCATGTCGAGTACACTCGTAAAGAACAGCTACCTGATCTACCTTAAGAACTGATGTTACAATACTGTTTATTGCGCAGCAACGCAAAATGAAAGTTCTTTATTTGATACCATTCAGTTGTGCAAATTTAATGATAAATTATGTCTCCTTCTAAATGCTTAGTTACGCGAGGTACGAGACCTGCTTACAATCCGTGAAAGTACACCGATAATATTCCCAATAACCAGGTAATAAGTAAATGTGATTGCAACAGCAAGCATAAGACACCAACGGAATGCGATTCTTCTGATGATTACATAATGATGAAGAATATTGATGTTCCGGCAACAATGAACAAGAAATTAATTCAAATATTTGGTTGTTTCTACATATGTATTACTGGAAAAATTGTATTGTGATCGTTCCAATTTCTTCCTCTTTTCAACGCCAAAATTCTTTGCAATTTGTCTACGTGGACATTAAATCAATTCTTACGTTTAGTATTGAATTGAATATCACGTAGACGATTTCTCCATTGGGAAAACGTCTACAGGCGAATTCTATCTTTCTATCAGATCTACCGGATGATCTCTTTGAAGTGTTCTCTGGATGTGCTGGTTATATAAATTATTAATCAATGGGATGCTATGAGCTTTTATTTTGCTTTTATAATTTACCATCGTTTTGATTATTTTCTCGTCAACTGTATCAATATTAACAACTACATTAATATATAATAAAAAAATAAAATATAACAAACTATAATAATAAAACAATATGAACCACTATAGCAATATTAACAACTATATTATTATATAATAAAAAAATGATATATAATAAACTATAATGATAAAAACAATATTAACAACTATAGCAATATTAATAAGGATGCCTTTCACTAATAGAATTGGTATAGGTTCTTTTTTGGAAAAATTTGAGGAAGCACGAATTTATGTATACCTTCTTATTTGTAAACAATTTACAATTCCAATCTTGTCTGTTCTAATCGATTGAAATTTCATTAATAAATAAAATTGCGTAAACATTTCTTTTGAAAGTGATGTAAGTTCATTGCTAATTCTTCTCTTCACTAATAATGAAAAACAAATGATGATTAATGACAACGACGTAATATTACACGTATGGATAAATGCGATTCAATGATACGCTCGTAAATTATTATTACACTTTAAGTATTATCGAATTAATAACAGTTTCTCATTTATATCAGGTTTTGCTATCGAAACGTAATCTTAAGATTGAAGAAGGTGTGGGGATATTAACACGTTATTAACAATTTAATGAACCACGTAGGGTGCTCTTCGGCAATGTTTGTAAATTTTATAAATATGTTCGTAATTTCTTCAATATTTCGTATTTGTAAAATATTTAAATTAAACTCTGTAAATATCTTTTGATCTGCAACTTTAGGATCTACGAAGGGGACATGAGCAGTTTAAGATTTTTAGTTTATTTCACACCCAATAGCGAGGGACGTGGCATAAGCCTGATATCTTCGAAGAGTATGCTGTAACCATATTGTGACGATACAAGTCGCTGAGATTATCTGACCTGGAGGAATAACACGACCTTGCAAAACGATCGAACATCTCGCAGCCATTTGGTTGGTTACCACCCGTTGTTACAAGAAGAAGGCGCATCAAAGACGCGTAGAAGAGTCGTCAATCAGAAAATTACGGACCAGATCCGCAGACTAAAAAGAAAATACCCTCTAGATTAAATCCTTAGATTCTACTAGAACCAACAATATAAAACTATTATAATCCATGTCATTGTATCACGCCAAATGAAGTTACTGAAAATTCTCAACGAGAATTGATTGTAAATATTCTAATAAATAAATAAAAAAATCAGAAAATTAATTTTCTGACAAGAATCAATCAGCGTGTGTCCCGAAGTTGTACCGGGTTGTACTGTATTTGTTGTAATAATTATTTTCTGCACACAACCGAGTTTATCAGAAATGACCAAATTATGGGAAGATTATTCGTTCGCATAATACAAGACTTTCTTTCCTGGTTGTGCAACGGGTTTGTCAACAATCGCCTCTTCCACATTGCAAAAATCTCGTATCTGCTGCATACATACGTACTAGTTTGCTACGATGTCGCGTTACGTTGCGTAACATTTGTCGTGATATCTACTTTCAGGATCTTAATAAACCTGCTAAACGTAGGTGCAATGGACGTTCACTGAGAAAATACATTTTCCGCGTCATCAGTAGCTACCCTTCTCTGTCCTGCAAAAAGGATTACTGAAAAAGAAAGATATGAAAATATGTGCGTGAGAAATGCTGATTTCTAGACCAGCCTGTGTATGAATTTCAATTTATCGAACAAAATAAATATCAGCGTGACAAAACGATAAAGGAACGGTGTTTCATGAAAACCTAGTCGTCAAACATAAGCAAAGGGATTCAGAAGAGGCGAAACCTCGAACATTAGGAGACAAGAAATACGTAGAAAGCTAAGGTAAAGTAAGGTAATGGATAACGAAACACAGAGCATATAAAGTGTAAAGAAAGTATTGAAATGTAACTGTTTTAAGATAGTGCAGGCCTACTTTCCAAATGTATGTGAAATTATCCCAAAAGTTTTATGAGGAAATGATAGATGCACAACATCTTTTGTTTTGTATTATTTTATTGAATTATGTATGATGTATTTTGTTTTATTGCTGCAAAATACACAATTCAATAAAATAACATAAAACACTAAATATTATGCATCTATTATTTCCTTATAAAACGAAAGAAAATTTTGGGACAACCTAATATATGAATATTGATCAGGTTTGTACGAAGATATAGAAATTGTAGATAAAGAACGAAAAACAAAATACGAGCAAATGCATCCGAAAATGTATACGACAAACATGTAGCAACAGTACCATAGCCATCACTGCTATCACTAGTATGACCACAACAATACTGATACATATTAATGGTATTTGGATAATTAGTTATACAAAGTACTTGCTATTAGCGATATCAAAGTTTTGGATAGAATTAGTCTGTAAAATAAATGTAGAGATATTTAATAAACAAATAACTAGGTAAATTCAATAGGTTTCAACCACAAAGATTTCAAGCTATTACAGAGTACCAGGGGAATACTGGAAAATGTTATATTTAGAAATTGAATCTGGCAGTTTCTTGCACTTGAATATATGTATATATATATTTATATTATATATATACACATATATAATAATATAAAATAATAATATAAGAAAAATGAGTAATATAATATAAACATAATAATATAATAATAATAATATAACAGAATAATATAAAATATACTTTATATTATTATATATATTTATTATTTTATTATTGCATGTATTAACCAACTACACGTGTATTTTCAGTACACGTTCAGAATCAAAGACTTTATAATAAGCTATTTTATTGAAAGATATCCGTCTATTGTAAATGATAAATGATAAATAAATAAATGAAAGTATCTCATGAAATTCTCATGAGTATTCTCATGAAATCTCATATATATCTACTTTTATATTGTCGCGATGCTGCCTTTTGCTTTTTGCTTTTTGTTCTATCACGTTTCAAGACTTATGCACTACTTTTAAAGGAAGCTGTTTCCTCAGAATAATATTTAACAGGCCATTATCGATTAGAGCAATTTCTATCGCTAATAATAGTTATCAATGGCAGAAATTATATTTTAGTTGCTCATAACGTTGTAAAGCGTTGTTTTGCACTTCACCGAGACAATTCGCCGTATCCGCACTAAAATGGTCTTTTTGTTGGTCTGAAAGAAACTAAAAGAAAAAACGATCTACACGAAAACGTTAAGAAAAATGTTTGTTCAAATGAATTTCAATCTATGATTTTGATTATAAATAAGAAGGTTGACAAATATAATTTCCTATCGAATGAAAAGTTTCTTCGAAACTCGCTCTGTTACAATTTATTATGGTTGTTCTGGTTGTTACGATTTACCTAAATAAATTTCCCTCGTCGACAATGGTAATCGAGAATGAAAAATACTTCTCGGTCATTTACAACCATTATTCGCAACCAAAAACATTTCAGTCGAAAAAATAATTGTCATTCCATGGCTGTTCTGATTTTGACTGTCACAGTTGTGGCACCTAATTATAAATTCCTTCACTGGTACTGACCTAATGGTATTATGCAAGTACCAAAATGATTTTCAAATGTCTCCTCAAAAGAAGGGAACATTTTACTTTTCTGTGATGTATAAACTATGAATGAACTGTATAGAAAATAAAAAGAGAAAGAAAATGTACGCCTCAAATTGAGATATCTTCCTTCTTTTCTATATCTATATATCTGAAAGAATGAAAACATGACTTACCAATTTACTATCAGATTGAGATTGTAAGTGCTGATGAAGAAGAATTGCGATCTATTATAAAAATCTATGGCTTCTTGAGGAAGATCGGGAATCTTCGCAATTATCATATAACGAATCTCTCTCAAGGCAGTTTTTAAAGCAAAGTCGAAATTCGTTTCCAGCAGTTGATCCTCTCTAACGTTTAAAAGAGTTTTCGTTAAGTGGGTTTCCCAAATTTCTGGCAATTTCTCCGCCCAAGCGGTAAATATTTCTTTTTCCTTTTCGTCAATAATAGCCTTGAAGAGATAAATATAATCGATATAATATTATCCATATGATAAATATACTGTACCTTCGTTATTGATTGTATATTCTGATCAATTACAAATTATTGTAAATCAATGAAAAGAAGATCTTAGAGAAGCACATAAGGAAACATTCTATCCATGACAAAATCAAATAAGAAGACACAGTGTTGTAAGAAGAGATTGATCAAGTTTAATGCAAAGCTTTAAACGTACTTAAATATATATTAACATTTATTATTATTTTATCGCATATTACCTCAAGTTCTTCGTATTTGTCTTTGAGTACGTGTTCCATTTTGTCATTAATTAAAGGATGGTCGATTAATTTCATGCACTCAATTGGCAGAAGAGTTCTTTTACGAAGTCTCATTAAAAAACACAGGGATGCACTCACTACAGGTAAATGCGAATTCAGTGTCGAAAGCTCGTTGTCTTTTCCGGAATTAAAATTCTTGTCGAATAACACCTACAAGACAAAATGCTTGTTATAATTAACAACTCGTAATATTTCTTATAAGATATTAACCCAGTTACATTACGCAATTGTTTATTTCCTATAAAAAGTTGCCATTCTGTTGCAAATGAATTCTAATTTATAAACGATTTTATTTTATACCATACATTATACCATTCTGCCCATGTGCTTAGTTCTTATTACTGCCCATTAACTATAGTTAATGGTTTCTTCGTATCAATAATGCTTAATAACTTCCTTGAAGATTTTTGATACTCATTGTGCGTAGGACACGGTGCAATAAAAAAGAATTTAGCCTTGAACTTCAAGTACAAGGCCAATTTTATGACAATCTTTTCTCTCAAATTTTCACCGATCCGGAGACTCTTACACAAATTTTCAAGACAATAATAATAACAAAAATGATAACTCTCACATGTAAAGTATTGTTATATTCTATTTGTAATATTTTCTTTCTAATTCTCTCTGCATATAATTTCCCTTTCTCTGTCTCTCACTCTCTCACTCTCTCATTCACTTAATATATTTTTAAAATTGTAAAAATATTTTCTAACATGTATTTTTTTTCATCGATTAATCAATTCATTAATAAGGCAATTAATTGATTATGAAATTAAATGAATGTTACATTAGCCAGTTGAAATAATAACAGTCAAATGACCGGTTTCAAAATTTAATTTAAAATTGTACGTTCATTGTTGTTTCTTCTGTTCATCTAACTTTATGTAAATTTTTATATTATCTGATTAATAAATTTCTCAATTTCTGTTACGATGAAATTATGAGCCTTAGATCACTATATAACAATATACCCATATGAGAAATTAAAATTATTATCAGGAACGTTTGAACTTTACCCTATAGAAAACTATAGTTTATTTTTATACAAAATATGAATAATTTCAAGCCATTTTTATTAAAGCCAGAGTATTATTCTTACTAATTAGAAGTAAAAATTAATTTCTTAATATAATAATATATAATTCAGCCCTACCTTAAGGTCACTGAAATGTTGATCTACTCTTTGAATTATTTCTTCATAATTGTGCCATAACTGGGCCATTATTATAGGTCTGTTGGCAATTACGCCCATTATCCAAACGAACTTAAAGAACGACTCTAGGCTGTAACATTCAGCAAATGCTTGGTCGAAAATGCTTGCCAATCGTCGATCAAACTGCTCTATCTTTTATTTCAGGAAAAATTTTTATTAATTAGTAAACATGTAATGTAACAGGTAAATAAACATTTTAGAAAATTTATTTTCTATTTATTATACTGACAGTATTTATTAGACTGTTATATGTGTTATTTAAAAAATTGAAACTTCATTGAATAGATGAATTTAAGAAACTCTTTATTGCTTATTGCTATATGGAATAGCATAACATGCTACTGTATCAAATAATGATTGTAATAGAAAATTGTAATTTCAAAATTATAATTGACACAACTGATAATACTTCTAACTGGACACTCTGTGTAAAACATAATATATTATTAAACATTACTGGTAAAATATTCATAAACGGCATATTTCTTGATAAAATTAAAATTTGTTTGTTCAATAATATTATGTGGAATATTTAGAAGCTAGCCAAGAGTCTAGTGAATAAATTGCTTACCGAGGCGAAAAATTCATTTAAATCTGCAGTGAATTGTTCTTCTTCTGGCATTAAAACTTCATAAGACACGTCTCCAAATTGTTGATACAATTTAATAAACTCTTCGTAAATATTATTAATCATGGAAAGTAGTGACTTCGCTTTTAAGCCAAACATTTCTATTCTTTCTAGTTTCAAATAATCTTGTACTGTATCAAATAGTGACTGTAATAAAATAAAAATTATAATTGTAAAATTATAATCGATACATGCGACAGATTAATATAAAATATATTATAAACACGAAGTAGGATATTATCAAAAGCGGTACACAACTGAGAGATTAAAAAAAAATAAACTAAAATTTTTTTCTAATTAAATTTCTCAATTGAGCATAAAATTCTGTACGCAAAAACATTCATGAATCCTCCTCATAATGTCCTATCTTTCTCCTTGCAATATTATCTCACACGCTAGAACGTGTACTTATAATCAGAATCAAGGAGATTTTCAGCAGTAAACAATTAATACCAAGTCGTCGGTTTAGATGTAGAGAAAACATTCCAAAACATGCCAAGAGCACAGGCTAATTAACAAAATTGTAACAGCTCTGGAAAACCAAAAATACTGCACATGCCTATTTTTAGACATAACAGAAACGTTGAACAAAGTCTGGTACGAAGGTTTGCTGAAAACCAGAAACAACATTTGCCAGGCGCAATTTGTCAACTATTAGAATCTTACCCAAATAACAGAACATTCTACGTAAAAGAATGAAACTCATATACGCAAGTAATAAGCGCTGAAGTACCACAAGGAAGTGTGTTGGATGCAGTATTTTACACTTTATACACAGCAGACATTTCAGCAACTCCAAACACACTGCAACCTGTATATCCACAGATGATACCGGAACAATAGCAATGCATGAAAATCCATAGTAAGCAGTTAAGATCTCACCAAGCCATGTAGGTACACTGAAAAGATAGTTGGTAGAGCAGAGAATAAAGGTCAATTATAATAAACAGAATCGTATTACCCTCCAGAATGAAGATACTGCAAAAATCACACTTCACAACAATGAAATGCCAGAAACGAAAGTGGTCAAATACCTGAGACTCCATTTGGACTTAAAATTAATTTGGGAACAGCACGTACACAAAAGAATACAACAAGTAAGAATTAAAAGGAAGAGTCATAATACTATATACTATAGAGTCATAATAAAACCAGTATGGTCATATGGCGTCCAATTATGGGGTACAGTGGCTAAAAGCCATTTGTTAAAATAGAAACCATGCAATCAATCATACTTTGTAGAATAATATACAATAATAATATACTATTGTAATATACAATACTGTATATACAATATTGTAATGTACAATAATAGTGAAGAACTACGCAGAGATCTTCAAGTTCCCAGTAAAGGAAGAACTTCAGCGGATGATCAAATATAAAATATCAACAATGAGACACTCAAACGCGCTGGCCAATACACTGTACACTGCCAGGATCGTTAGAAGACTGAAAAAGAAATCACAGTACCAAGTGACACGAGGTCAATTATAAATACATTCTTGTAATAGTGCTAGCCCAATAGGATTAGCACCCACAAGTTACCCTTAATAGCTGAAGGAACCTGCCGAATGTTCTACAGAGCAAAACACTACCAAGGATTATTTAAAAAAGGAGGAAAAATATGCCACGTAGAGCACGTTACAACAACGTTATTTAATTACGATCGAGAACAATCTATTTACATTACTGAGGTATTATAATAAATGAATGTTGAATATTAGTACGAATAAAAATAATTATGTACATATTATTCAAAGTTTGTGAATACAAATTAATTAAGAGATCAGACCACATACGCTAAGTACTGACACGCAGAGTTAGTGATAGATAGATAAGCTAATATTATACGTTACATTGTAATATTATAAGAGACACACAAGCTAGGATTTGGGTTTCGTTAATATTATTATCTAATGGAGAATGTTCAAATAAAAGTTGGATAAATGATTTCGAGGTGGATACATTTTAATATTGCTAGTTCCTAATTCGGTTCAATTCTCAGCAAGAATTTTTCTTAACGATCAACGATATTGCTGGGAAAAAGGTGACACAGTCTCAGAAGCAGTTAAATTTGAAGGATTGCTGCTGTTGTATGGCGGCGTATGCTTGTCTAGGCGCCAAATATGTGACACTAAGAAGAGGATAGAAAAAGTTAATGAACTTCGTTGAAAACATCATAGAGAAAGAAGCGGAAGATAATACGTCACATGTAGAAGGAACTCTTCCTGCATTGAATACAATACCAGGATCCGGTGATTGTGACAAAGTCGACGTGATGGAATGGTTGCAATGTGATGAGTATTCTTCGATTGGCCGTGACACTAATGTTATGTGTGCTTCGAATAATGGATCGAAACACAAGTATAATGGCAATGATGACGTTCCTCGATGTTTTGAAGTATTTGAGGCCTTAGAAACCACAGTTAAGACGGAGACACACGGGGAACGTATATTTGCAGAATTAGATCTGCTAAAAAAGTTGTATAATTTATTTTAGGGCCCATAAACCTCCAATCGAATCATATTTAATTTTATTATTTGTATCGTTATTATTGATATTTATGTTCTTTATTTAAATATGTAGAACAATGATGAACTTTCAGAGATCATCTTAATTCGTTTCATTATCTGCTTTGTTGCTATTATAGTTCATGTTCTTTTTTCAAATACATGGATCAAAAATGAGCATCTTTTTGAAGACGAATTATCATGAAAGTAATTTCATTATCCGAACACCCTTATGCTCCAATTAATTCAGGTAACTGAGGTTCTACTGTCCTATTGGAAATATTACTTTCATGTGTATGTCTGAAGCTATATGTATTTGTGAAATTACCCAAGACGTTGACCTTAACATGTTTTAACATCATTGAAATTAGTAAGATGTGTCCTGTTCCATGTATTGTACAATACAAAAATGTTTGCATTTTGGTTAAACTGCTACATAAAGGAACCACCTCCAGTGACCTTCACTGGATGTTATCAAGGTCCCAAGTGACCTTCAGAAGGTTTCACCCGTAGTTCCTTATTTGTTAAAAAATTATTAACAAAATAAACAATGGCAATATAAAATACTCTTGCAAGTAGGACGAACCTTTTCGACTCTAGATATTCGCACACTATCCCGTTTCGCTTTGATTTGAGTTTGCTTTGCATCAATTTACTCATTGCCGCTTACGCTGTTTAAGCTATTAGCTTGAACAGAAAGTTCGTTTCGTTTCTGTAGCGACATGAATTTGAATTTAAACCATGACTATTAAGTTTAATGTAATCGATGTACCCTGATATTGTTGATTGGTTAACAGTTAACTGTATTATATAAAATAAACATTTTCGAAAGCATTTTTTGTTTTTCTATTACATATAACTGTTAAAAGTCACACAACAAATATCGGTGCAACTTGTCACTTATTCCGCTCGTTGCAAAACTATCTTGACAATTAGAAGTTGTCTCTTTAGAATACTACAAAAACAAACTGCAACGTTTCTTTTTCTCCAAAGACAAAGCGATTCTACGCCAATGGAATAACAAAGTTTTTTACAAAAATATAGCTATATATATATATATGTCGGGTTGGCGTTACGATTAGAGTTAGGGTTAAGGGCGTAAACGAATCCCTATTGACACTAGACGTGATCACTATGCAATAGAGGAGATATTTACTAGTGCAAACATGACCATGTTGGAATTGGACAAGTAATCGCGATAATTTGATACTCGAGAAGCTAATGACAATGATCTTAGGCTCAATAACGAATCCACGGTCAACGGGATGACGAACTCTACTCTTCTTTAGCGTCTAAGTTGTACTCAATGTTAATGCATGGGGCCATCACTACGTATCCGAGAGTTACTTGAATCGTCGTCGAGATCGTACCGGATAGTAACTCTCCGTCTCGACGATGCCGTCGAGGAAAACTATAATGGGTGGGTCTAAGGACATGAGATCCTCGGATTCGTCAAAGAAAGCTTTCGTTCCAAAGGTGAGGGAAATTAGCGCTGTTGCTAATTGGTCGATCTCCATATCGGCGTTTTGAAAGAGATGCTGGCCGCCCTTGAGGGGAGGTTGTTGACGGGGGCATCGTTCGTGGAAGATAGGCTTCTCCTATCGTCCCGTAGTTGCAACAAGGACTGTTTGTCTAAATGAAGAACTTTGCTTGACTAAATCTTAAGATTTATTGCGGGTCCTCAAGTTAGCTAAACATACTGCGGAGGTATATTGACATCTGGAGATCATCTTACCCGAAGGATAGGATCTGCGTGTGACGAGCCACGGAACAGAAACCTTTGAAATATTTACTGCCACGTGTCGCTACGGCTATTTCTTTAAAGGAGAGGTATAGAGTTACTCTGTGCCTTTGTTAGATAAAACGTTCATCCCTTGACCGCGGCTACGTTCGGCGACTGGTTGTCGCCTCGAGCCCAAGCTCACTATCATAAACCTCGAACAATCGGAGCGACATTTGTTTAATCTAAATTACGACATTACGGTATTCCCGAGAATCCAAGGAGAGGTTCCGGTGTTTTTCCATCTCCGACATATATATATATATATATATATATATATATATATATATATATACATTTTTGTATTGTACGTTATATTGATTGAAAACAATATACGTAAAGGAGAAAACACATCTTTCAGATTGTCCTTAAAGAGGAAACGAATTTTCCGTTCAACCCAATACTGTCTAATACGAATCTCTTCCATGTCAGAGAATGAAACCCACAAAATCCCAGGAATTGCGGTCGAAAAAACATAATAGTTGGTGGAAAATTATTCCAAATTTTAGCCGAAAACGCAATGTGACTTCCGCCCAGTGTTTTGGATGTCAACGTGTAAAAACTCAAGAATGTGCGAGTAAACTACCGAAGTAACTACTATGAATCTCTTAACTATTTTATCATCAACTAGGTTAAGGTTAGGTTTCAGCATTTTTACCTTGCCTACCCTAACCTAACCTATATGGAATAAAACAATGGTAGGTTTGTACCTCCATTTCCACACGAAGCTTTATATCTTTAACAAACAACCAGCAACAGCTATAACCTTCTAAAGATAACTCACGAGGGTGACATATGTGGAAATTAAGGTCATTGGAAGTTGGTCCCCAGATTTATTTACCAGTCTTACCAACGAAACTTACCGAACAATAACAAAAGTTAACAAAAAATGATTAAAATGATCAAATTTTCCCTATAACCTTGGATACAAATTTCCTTTGTTAACCATTGATAAGAATTACACCTTGTTTAAACAGCATAAATGTTGATAAATTAAATGCGCGTATTTATGGATATTATTCAGCAAACCTCGATTTCTTTGAGCCTCTTCTCAAACATATGAATCCTTTCGAAAACTAGCTTCTCGTGAAACGTCCAAAGTATAGGTTCTTGCGACTTAAAATAAGTTTCTACCTTTTCTTTATATGATCGAAACAATTCTTGATAATTATTGAGCGTCGGTATTACCTCCGCTATCTTCGCCTTGTTGTCTTCAATATCTCCTTCGAATAAAGTTGACGGATTTATATGTTTCACTGCCTACAAAACAATAATCAAGTGACAAAAATATCAAATACGAGCGTTATCTTCCCTGTTAATATAATAGTATAATATATAATATATATAATATATAATATAATATTAAAGTAACGATTAGCAGAAGAATCGTGCTTATTTTCCAAAATGTTAATTTCCATGCAAGATGCGTCATAATCGAATTTCGCGGGTTTCAATAGTTGACCCACAACGCCGATAGGGGACGACCAATGGTCAGTCTATATATTATATATATTATATTGTATTCTTATCATTTTCTTTTTACATCACTATTATTATCTGTACACGAATAAAAGCATTTTGCAGTGTAACAAATGTTAGAAGAAAAGCATTTAAAACTGTGAGCTTATGGCACTCGCTGACAAGATGTAAAGTATCTTCAATCAACATAAGTCCTACAGTCAGTCCTTTCAATGAAAAATAATGATTTGTTTTTACATCTGTAAAAGACGTCCTGTGCGTTTTCCATCTATTTCAAAGCAAGACTAACATCTGCTAATTATGGATTGTCATAATTTTTTTTCAGTATTCATTCCGTGTCTTGTATTACACAACATACGTTCATTTTCCATTCATTGTTGTAAGTCTATTGCATTATTTATCATTGACAAGAAGAACAAGACCTTCAGGTGTCGCCATAAAATACATCCAAAGAAGTCAGATTATTTAGAGTCATTATCATTTAGAGATCATTTTGAAATTTACGATATAGAGGAGAATATTTACTATTTTTTTTTAATTTAAATATTTCGCCAATTTTGCATATGTTAACTTTAGTGCCAAACACGTCATAAACTTAATCACCGTTTAAACATTTGATGTTTTCTATTCAATAAACGTATCGTAAATTATTCTTAGAATTAGAAACCACGAGAACGACATACATCTTAAACACTTGGAATAAATTGGACTTCAATTGCCGATGAACGACAAACGGACGCAGGGTACAATAAATTTGTAAATGAACTTGAAATAATAATGTTTTAAATGATGTAATTTTTATTCGTAATAACATTTTATTAGGTGATACCCGGATAGGACGTAAATGAGAATCAAAAGGTACATTAAGTGTAAAATAAGGCATTAAATAAAGTAACTGATTGGTCTAGTGGCAACTAGAACTCTGAAATAACAAATGACTCTCTATTTAAATAATTCTTTTATCCAGTTAGCTGTTTCTGACGAGTATACTCGTCGTGAGGAAATGGTGCAATATTTTGTATTATGGCAAGCCCTGTTAGTAATAAAATTAAAAAATAAAATAGTCGTTTCGTTACAACTTAATTCTATAGTATAACAGCCACATATACTCTGTGCTTGACGAATATATTCTTGCTTTTAGGTACACACTTTCCAAATAATGGTTAATGAAAATTTATTCAATAATGGTCAAAAATGGTTGTGTCAATATGTTATCTATTATGTGATTATACTATGTGAATTAGATACCTGAGAAATTAATAAATTTGAAATTTCCCGTAACAGAGCAATAATTCTTTCTATAGAGTAATATTTCGAGTTCGACCACATTAGGCACACACAGTGAAATAGTAACTTTAATTTCCATATTATGTCTCTGAACTCAATGTTTTCAATTTCATTGAAATACATTTCCAGAGGTTTCAAGTAAAGATTTATATCCCTTGTTTCCAACAATGCTGAAAGATTAGAGCAAAGATCATTTGAACATATAAAATATATCTATTAAGTACAATAGTAATTTTTATTTTCAATTTAACAAAAGGATTAAGATTTTGTATTTTTCAAAGATTAAATCAGAACTACTTTGAATAGGAAAAGAAGAAGCAATTATAATTTTAAGTTGAAACATAAGTGTCTATATTTCTTAAATTAGGAGTAAGAAAATGCTATTCCAGTCAATATAAAAAAAAAGTCAATAATTTCAAAATTATAAGAAATAAAGCATTCTCTTTTTCCTAACTATTACTTACATGCAGTCACGTTCTTTACTAAATTTTTGAAATACACCGAGTATGGACTTTCCATTTTTTCTAGAAATAGATCCATCTGTCGTACTTTTGGGTCTTTTAATTGATAATAAAGCGATTCCATATTTTTTAATCTCATATCCCAATAGACCAACTCTAGTGAAATAAACGATTTCGAATGATATTAATAATTGTTGTACCTTCCTTGTACAATGACAGGGTAATTACAAATGAGATGATTTTTTTTCTTCAAAAACACGTCATATTTAATATTTTTAAAATGAAAAACTCAAATATTTTTAAACTGATAAAATATACTTGCTACTTGAAGTAGTGAACTATTCTAAAACTTTCCTAAAACATGTAATTATCGTAATAGAATATTTTTATAAATATGGAAAATTTGCAAATACAAAAATATGGTCTATCTTTACTTTTACTTATCTTTACTTACTTACAGGCAGGTAAGTTGAATTCAATAAAAGCTACATTATTCTATTGAATTAAATGATTAATTTAATGTAATTATTCCAGAATAGAGGCGATACCAACGACTTCAATGACCTTGAAATATGTTGATCAGTATTCTGAACAACTTTTTGCTATACATACAGTGTGTCCCACTTAACTGGTAATGCTCAGATATCTGAGAAAGTACGAAGGATACGAAACAATGTTTGAGACAAAGATTGCATCATACTGTACTCTTGCGCATTTGACCTTGAAGCACCCTGTAAACGCGACATTACAATTTTTAAATGGATACCACCATTTTCTATTACATATTCTTGCAGCCGACATAGACACATTTATTTGCACATGTCCATTGTTGTCAGATAAAACAATAGGCCTTTCGTTTCTTTTAAAATAGAACACTAATTCTTCCTCCTCTTGGAGAAATAAAAGCACAGTTTAGAAAACTCCTAAAATAGTCTTCAACATCTACTGCAAATTTTCTCGACGGATAATTGATAATATTCAAGATTTAATATGATTCAGAATAGTTACTTACTATCGTCCAAAAGATGGTAGAAAATAAGATCACAATCGTTAGAAACAGAAAAATGGTCAAATTGTTTTCAAAACAAAAATTTGTAAAATCATTTGTTAAATAATACATACATATATATAGCATTATCCATAAATTGCTTGTAATTTGAAAACTAAAACTGAATGGTGGTTTATTTATAAGAAAAAGTTGTTCAGGATGTTGACCATGACAACATATTTGAAAATCATTGAAATCGGTGAAGTCGCCCTTATTCAGAATAATTACTAATTAATTAAATTGACTTAAAAATTGCCGTACTGAATTAGAATTATAATTACATTCTTATAAATATGAAAAAATTATTGTTATCTAACACGCTCAAATTATAATCATTACAATAAAACAATACTGATTCACTTCACGCATTTCACAGATGTATAGTTTCAAAAATTTACCTAACTCGTTTCTTCGCCTAATCCATCTCTACTTGGATTACCCTAATAATAACATAGCATAAGTATGCTAAAGTATGCTAAATATAATATTATTGAAATATCTGGTAGAATACTTATTTTTTAAAAAATGTAAAGAAAATATCTAAGATTTTAGAGAATAATTTCACAGAAAACACGTCTCTTTTATTACAATATTTGAAACAATATATTCTAAGTATATGATAATATTCTAAATAAATGTGTATATAGGTGTATATAGGTCTCAGTTATATGTAATGATAAAAAAAGATAATAAACTATAAACAGATATGGTTTGAAAAATTATTAGATTACCGGACACAGGAATTCCCTTTTCATTCATTGAAAACTTTGAGAACTCTACGTTGAGGATCTCATTAATTTGTGTCGCCCATTTTATTACAATTTCCTCTATGTTGTTCTTTACTTGGAGTAATTTAGGAGATTCTAATTTAGAATTGAATTGCTGATCAAGAATTTCTTCGATACCCATTGGCATTGGTAGTAAAGTTTGTCCTGTTATTTTTCCTTTCACCTGTGTTTTGCATAAGTAATAATATTTTAATTTTTCATCACATAGCTTTTAATATGTATATATATAAACGAATAAGATAGGTCAATTAATAACTATAAAATTATACAGTTTGTACTTAAAGATGACAACATAAAAATGCATTCTATAAAGTTGAAGCAAAATATTTCATACCAGATATCTACATATGAATTCATTACTAAATCATTATTGGTAGATACAAATACATAAGAACAGCGGGTAAAGCGGGATATCTACAGAAGGAAGGAAGGACAAGATGCGGAAATGTTGAGAAGCGTAATCGTTACTAGTTGGACAAGGGAAAAAGAAAATGTGTGTCATGTAGTTTAGAGATAAGCACCTTAAAAGGCTTAGTAAAAAAATTGCTATAGGTTAGATTTCAGTGTGCGAAAAAAAGAAAATATAGTAAAAGGTAGTATAAGTGAAGCGGTTATAAACTGGTTAATTCAGTTTTGGAAAAAAAATCCATAAAAATATAGGCACCGAACTGGTTGTAAGGCAAAGATAGATATGTAATAGCATATAGGTTAAGTATTGGATAGTGTATATAGGTTAGGTTAGAGTTAGGTTAGGAGAAATGAGGATAAACTAATATGTTTAATATTTAGTATTAAATATGAGAGCTTGGGACAGAAGTGTAAATAGGTATGAATCTTTGGATGTGATGGATGCTCTGAGACATTATATGACAATGAGTAGGAATTAGAAATACAAAAAAATAAATATTATACATATACAGCGCATCCCGTTTATCTTGAACTACTGAAATATTTTTTATAATTTGAAGAACATGAATGATACAAAAAAGAATTGCACGATATCAAAGTGGACATATTGTACTCTTAAGTATTTGACCTTGCGATGACCTTGAAACGTTCTGTAAAAATGGTGACACTCAGACGTTCTGAAGACACTATAAACCTGTATCTTTTGAAAAAGATATAAAATTCTAATGTTTTGAAAACATCTGAATGTCAGCTACAAAAATATGCAATAAAAGATAGAAACTTGCATTTGAAAATTACAATATCATTTTCACAGCCGGTTTCAAGGGCACTGCAAGGTTAAATGAACGAGAGAGTATACTATTGTATATCCCTCTACATGTCGTGTCATTTTTGTCTAAAACATTTTTTCGTATCACTCGTGTTTTTCGAAATATTTGCGTGCTTTGAGATAAACCGAGCACACTGCATATACTCAATCATTGTTAAATA
The DNA here is from genome assembly GCF_024516045.1 of Bombus affinis. Classification (NCBI taxonomy): domain Eukaryota; kingdom Metazoa; phylum Arthropoda; class Insecta; order Hymenoptera; family Apidae; genus Bombus; species Bombus affinis. The sequence continues at coordinate 5,202,778 of NC_066360.1, read as the reverse complement.
TAAAATTAATTGCTTTATTATTTTTTAAATAAATATCTTTCTACCTGCCATATTAGACTTCGAAGATCGTATACTTGTTTCTTAACATCTTTCCTAACAACCTCCGGCCACCCAACGTGATTTTTTGGATTAGATAAAATGGGTACGTATGCCTGGAAATATTACATTATATAAACATTATTTAAGGACCGATATATAGTGACTGAATTAATGACTGAATTAACATAACAGTTTTCATATATATCTAAACTGTATAAAATATTATTTTGAAAGTAAGTTCATTTTCTTTTGTTTCTTAGTTTGTCCGCGTCTCTATGTGTTCAAGTAGATGTAAATACATTACACAAGTAGTTCTTTGAGAATTAACTAGACCAATATCTTGTTTCAGGATTATTAATGGACTTACACCACTTTCAAAATTTGTGAATTGTACGGTTTATTAAATTTTAATTACTTAAAATTGTTGTTTTATGTTTTGATACACGTTTGTTTATAGATAAGGCCAGGAAAAACAAAACACTGTTATTTAATATCAATATCATTTCTTTTCGATTATTGGTACCTGAATATTTAGACAGACTATAGATTATAGGACATAGAATTACACCACTTTGAAAATAGTTGATTATATAACTTCATCTAATAAAAAAATGTCAATTAATTAAAACAAATGAATCCTTTAAGTCTTAAATTATAGATTGTTTGATTGATATTTTCAAAAATCACATTTAGGATTTTTTCTATATTTATCTGTTTTTACTTTTACCACATATTTTGCTATCTTAATTATCTTCTATAAGCAAAAGATATTCAGGAAAGGTGACAAAAAATTAAGCTTGAAAATTAATCTTTAAACTCAATTAATGTTACAATAAATACCAAATATCAAATTTTACCTACCAAATTAATATTTTCTAGTTCAAAGAAAGACGTTATATATTTTTACACTATATATGTAATTAACATAGTGTTGCAACTAAAATTACAAAATAAAAGAAAAGAAGCTAGATTTTCCTGAGTCGAATGTAATGGAATGTTTCGTTAAAGAGTAATTAGAGAAAGTTAGAGAACTAACATCTTCTACAAGCACCGCCAGTTCCTCGATCGGATTCGGTGCCATGTCACCTGGTATCAACAAATCTTTGTAGTTATCCTCAGTGACCTTTTGGGGCTTCCTCTTCAAGAAGTACGTCTGCTTTCTCTTAGATTGCGTTATTTCGAGATAGGGTACTAAGACACCAGCGGGTGTCAGTTGCAACACGAGGACCATCTCCGATGCAATTCCAAAGAACTTCGTGATTAAATCCTGTATGTGAAAGTCCCGTAATTCATTCATCATCGAATTAAAGAGGCAATTTCAGTTTTGGAATTTCTTTAACCGATTGTAATATTGTGAATCTTATACATGGCTAGTCAGTGAGAAGTACTATCTAAAATAACTCGTTACATATTTTTATACTCGTGTGGCGGTACACGAGCACGGAATTTTCCAACGGCTTCGCGACACAAAGCGCTACATCTTCAAAGCGTAAGGCCGACGCGCCTAGTGTGCCATCGATATTCCTATGGTTCTTCCGCCGAATGTTTGGAAGAATGCACGCACGGCAACCGCCACGGTACATCTAATAAACGCGTGTGTAGTAGGGATATCGAAGGGCAACTAAGAAAAGAATCCGCTTGGTTTCGAACAAAGAGTCATTCTGCCTCAAGCCGCGAAGTGCGAAAGGTTCAGTATCATAGCGACGCAAACACAAGCCGAGATACGCGATTATAAACTGTCGATGGTTAATCATAGTGTGAATCGTATGAATTGTTGACTCGTTGATTGTTATAAGTAATAAACTTTTTGTTGAACATCGGAGTATTCCTTCTGCACCTATCACGACATACCACCTCACTCGTTACATGGTTTTATCGAAAAACGTCTTAAACGAATTATGTTGCATTTCATGGGACTCATCGAACGAGCGCAATTCTGTTTTCTAATATCTTTTATTTTCTGAGATACCCTTGAACCTTTTAAATGGCACTGTATATTTTTTATGACATTAGTCGGGCCAATTGGACATTTTCTGAAAAAGAGATATTAACCTATTTATAACAAAAAGACATTAGCGTGGCAGATATCTTGATTTGAATTTGTTAAATTTAACTTATGAAAGACGACGACAACGTAAGCACAAAAATACCGCGTCGCATCACTCCTTGTGTTTCATATTAAATTTGACAGTTGGCAAATTAACATATCCGCAACCGCGGCAGTATCGTATGAACTGACTAAATATGCTCTACAAAGGAGTAATAAAATCCACATATGTCAATAACTTAATAGTTTGGCAAATATTTTATGGGCTACGCAAATATTGTCCAATCTCCATCATCCTCCCTTGAAATTATCAAATAAATGACGATTTTTAATGACCGAATTTTACGCTAACGATAACGATCCGATATTTGGAACGACTTGATTTGTAACAAAAATTATCCTCGTCGATTCTTATCTTTTTCCATTCTTGTTCAGTACATTTGAACTCAGACAGGTATATCAAATAATACATTATAATCTACACATAACAAAAGTATTAATTGTTGTTATATTAATTCATGTAAATAAATATGCCCTCCTCTGATTTAGAGCAAGATAATCATTGTAACGTTATACAGAGTGTTTGGTTATAAACAAAATATGCAAATTACTAGAAAACTATCCACTGCATGAAAAAATGGTTTAAACAGGAAGTGAATGGTTTCAGAGGGGACATAATGTGGTATAATTACCTTTTTTTGTAGATGGCCAGTTAGAGGTCATATACTTTTAAATACATTTATCTACAAATAAATAAATAGTATAAAAACCTATTTATGTCGAAAAATTATTAGTGTGGCAGATGTTTTAACCTTAACCTATTCGCAATCCATGACGTACTGGAACGTGAAAGTCGAGCTGATCAAATCCGCCAATGACGTATTGGTACGTCAAAATCAAACTGGAGCATTTTTGCCAATGACGTACTAGTACTGAGTAGTGACTTTAATCCATTTGTATCACGGCTCTCTAATTGTATAATTTATCGCTTATAATGACAACAGCAACTTTGGCAATGAGTCTATATGTCCAGAACATGCATGACTGATCATATGTGATTTATCAAGTCATTCATAATTCATTCAGATTTTGTTTTACTGTATGGTGCCACATTTTCAACTAAACTATGGTTTGATCGATACAGAAGATCTCAATCGATATGTAATATCAAATCGATAATATTCTTTAGTCCTTATAGAATTGCGAGTATTCGAGACGTGCCCCATTTCACTACGTGTGTCAATATTATGATCAATAAATATTTATCGTTTCAGTCGTAAGATTCTATTTGTACTCTGATGTAACCTTATACATTACTAATTAGTAGTTAATTAATTGTTAGTTCTAATTTAATCTAATCTAATCGAATCATACTATATATAAACTTTTTAAACATTCAACAGAATAGTCAAAATATCTTTACATCTACGTACATATGTACATATACATATCATACGTACATATGTTTCATGCTCACACACCATCTGTGTATGGATCTACATATACACTCGCGTGCACTCAGCATATCAACAGCTCACAAAGAAAACGTAACTTGCGGAATGTTCCGCTAGAGTGACATCGGTCAGTTCGTCGTATGCAAGTTTTAATATGGCGAAACGGAGCCGTAAAGTTAAATGGGATAGAATATATTTTGATTCTAATTCTGATTCTAACTTTAATTCAAATATTCAACAAAAATATAAAACTGAAACAATTGAAACAAGCGAGGTGAATAATGGTGAACATTGTAGCGTCGAAAATAAGGGAATTGGATATTAGTGGATACACTGTGGTGTACAACTGAAAATTTATAAATTCGGAGGACATGCGGCAATTTTGAATACTATAAATATCAAAAAAATAGAAAGCTCGGATGAGATTAATATACATATGACTAAATAATAAATAAAACTTCAACAACAAAAGACAACAAACAAAAGATAAAAACAAACAAGTACAAAACAAGTACAAAACAACAAGACATTCGGGGCACTGGTACAATAATACAATGATACATTAATAATAATAATACATGTTTTGGCCGAGCGACTTGGCTCGTTACATTCATCCACGATGCATATACAATTTGAGCCAGTCGACGCGACACTGCCACGGTTACGAATAGGTTAATTTGTGTTGATAAATTAACCTATTCAAATATGAAAGACAAGGAATGACGCGACGGAGTATTTTTGTGCTTATGTTGTCTTTGTCTTTCGTGAGTTAAATTTGACAAATTCAAACTAAGATATCTGTCACATTGGTTTCTCACTATAAATAGATTAATACCTTCTTGCAGAAAACGTTCAACTGGGCCGACTAATGTCAAGAAAAATATACGGTGGCATCTAAAAGAGGTTGCCTTGATATCGCAGAAAATACAAGATATTAGAAAATAAAGAAATATTAGGAAAGAGAATATTAGAGAGAGAAATATAAGAGAAGAGAAAGAATATTAGAAAATATTAGAAAATATTAAGATATTAGAAAATTGCACCCATTCGGTGAATCCCATGAAATGCAGCATAATTCATTTAAGACATTTTTCAATATAAACAATAGGTAACAAGTTATTTTAGATAGTACTTCTTTTCGACTTACTCTGTATAAAGATAGATAACATGTTAAAATGCAAACGAAATCCTATTGTACATGCACTTACGTAATCAAAGATTGTACTAGGCTTTAAGCCTAGCTACAATAAATAATATACGTATGTATATACATTACTAGAGATCTTTCGACAGGTCGTTATGACTACTTCTTTCCACAACGCACTTTTATCTTTACTTACGATGTACTTATCGAAAAAAGCAGAAAGACGCAGATTATTTTTTTATTAAAATGCATAATCAGATAAATTAATCAAACAGTAAAATTTTATTACTCTGTTTTATAAGCACAATTTATGATCTTTTTATTTTTACTTCAGATGATCACTTTATTGCGTTCTCTTAGCTTACGCATGATCACCATAAAAACAGAAAATATTTTAATGGAAATTAATCGTATACAGGATGTATACTGAAAGCATCTTTCAAGTATTTCCGATAATTTGCCCAGAAAAAAACTTTAAAAGACAGTCAGTCAGTTTTTGACATTTCAGTTTTCACATTTGGATATTAGAAATTACCAAAAAAATTTTTTTCGTTAAAAGATAATCACGTTGATTTTTTTAAAGGATATATATTTTGGGCTTTACAGAGTTGTAGCAAGACGAATTCAAAGGCTCACTACACAATATTCTTGAGATAACATTGTATTCAGCAATTTAGGTTAGGTCAACAGAAAGAATATGGAAAATTATTTTATTTCGATCAAATTACATATCCAAAATAAGACTAAGACTGATAAACTAATAAGTTTATTAAAAACTATATTAACTATCCAACGATAACAATAATACCGTTTTGCATTACGATAAACTACTGCTATTGGTAGACCTTACATTTCTGAATTCAAGGTCATCTTAAGATTACCTCAAGGTCGTAATATATCAGGTCATTGAATTTGTCTTGACGTCAATTACAACTCTGCGAAGTTCAAAATATTTAAAAATATCGAGATGACCTTGAGTTTTTATTGACAAAATATATTTTTCAAAAATTTCTAATATCCAAATGTGTTTCGGCAGGTCGAAAAATGACTAATTTTTGTCCAAAATATTTCTTTGGCACATTATTGGCAATGCCTGGAAAATGGTGGTTAATCTTAGAAGATACACCCTGCATATTAAAAGGCATCCTAAGATAAATTCTTCTTTGAAATATAACTTTTTAAATCGTCAAAAATAACAAGTAATAATAAGTTGTGACGTAATCAAATATTTTAGATAAATGAATTAAAATAAATATTCCGCTACTCACTCACTGAGTTACGTTCACGTAATTGCGATTTCCCTGACATTTTCCTTCCAAGTTATCCACAATGCAACGCATATTTTATTTATGACCTTTCAGATAATAAAAATTTCGAAGATGAAAATCGAAATGGGAAGTTTAAATGAAAGTATCCAAGTGCGACTTATGTAATATCATGTGATCGATAAGATCATAGTGAAAGGTGTGCAATAATGTTTACCACGCAATAAGGAAATATTTAAGTGGCTTTTGTGATAAAATACCTCACAGCTGTCCCAAGAGGCTCCGGTGACCGACCGAAATGAAATTTGAGCGAATTAGCGATTTACAATATCGATATCGGCTTCGGTATCTATAGGGGGTTTCATCTACGATCTGCCCGTCTTTTTTTAAACTACGTTTCAATTTCCGTGGCCAAATATGTTATGTTACGATATACCGTATATATGTATATACAGGGTGTCCGACGTAACGCGATTTATTTTTCATATTTTCCTACTATTTGCAACAATGTAACATTTTTTGTTTTGAACCGTACTTTAATGATATACAACGTACTACAAATGACGATAAAAAAATTGTGATTTCTGCGAAATTAGTGTTCACATTATATGCAACAATATCTGCTTATCATCTGTCCAGGTTTTCCCGGAATTGTCCTAGTTTTTAAGACAACGGGAAATTTTCCGTGATCCGGATTTCCCAATGCTGACTTATTTTCAATCGTCCATATTATCATGGTATACATGTATGTGTATGCGTGCAGTGACCTGCCACGTGTCAGACACATCTACATGTGTTCTGATATACTAGGTGGCAATGCATTTATTTTTCTAAAAATGATTTCCAAGTGTTGCGTTCACATTAGATGCATTCGAAGCAGTCTAAATGCAAATGTTGTGCTATGCGGTTATCATATCTAACCTAAAAAAATATATAGTTTGGAAGTTTCCAAGTTTCAGGCGGAAAGCTTTGGAGTTTTAATGCTTTTATTCTAAATTAGCAATTTTCTAAATGGCAACCCTATTTAATAGGAATATTAATCCAGTCATCTTTTAACTGCATAATCACTTTCAAGAATAGTTAAAGAGAATGTAAGATCCTGTAGATAACTGAGTTTACAATAGTATATCTTACGTGAGACACCCTATAGATACTAAGATTGAATATCGCTATTGCATCATCGGCTATTTAGTTTATTAATCTCTCGAAAACTAATGAATACTCAAAGCTAAAATTTTATATTTGTAGTACACTACTCCCCTCACATTTCGCATCGATCAGCCACCCGGACCTTTCGGAACTTTATCCTCTTTCATATTTATAATCCAAAAGTAAAACGGGAATTTACCTGTGAGTAATACTCAAGTTTCGTTCCTTTATCTTAATAGCCTTACACGCGCGATAAGATCCAAACGAACGTGTAATTGCATTTAAGAAAGGAATATATTTTCACAGTGCAGGTATTCCAATGCGTTTGCAGCAGAGGTGCAAAATAATAGTTAGTTTAAACATTTTTCATCAATGAGAGAAAAGTCATTGAGTAAAAATGAATGTTTATTTAAATACCAATCAGTTATTAATAAATCTCAGAAATTTCCCAAAATTAAAATGATTAAAAAATAATAATTTTTATTTGTTCCAATTACGAATAACCATTATGAATAATTACAATTTTTTGGCTACTAGTAAACATTATCGATGGCGAAATAATTAAATTGTGGTTATCAGTAACCAGCATATGTACATAAAAAAAATTTATGTTGGTTACTGTTGAAAATGACAACCTGAATTCGTGCTCGCCCTCCACATGCGAATGCGCTAGTTACAAAAGGCAGTAACTAGAAGATTGTCCTAGATGCAATCGATAAACTCGATCGATAATTTTTAGATGCTTATATTTTTTTTCCTAGTCTATGTAAGCGCGTGCAATAAAGATTTTTTCGACTCGGAACGGTATGATAGATTTATCCGTACAATATTGTCATAACTATTGTGATCCTACCTCTGAATATAAAAATAACAACAGTTACCAGCAGCCATTATCGATGGGCCGAATTTTATTTTAGTTATATTTATTATTATTAATAATTTTTATAATTAATTTTTTATATTTAATTTTTTATATTAAAATATTATATTTTTATTATATATATTATATTTTTATATTAAATTTTATATTTAATAATTAATTTAATTTTTATAATTAATAATTTATTATTATTTATTAATTTTATTTATTTAGTTATATTTATTTAATTATAACCGAAAACAGATTTTCGATGGCGAAAATTCTTTTTAATTATCGCTAAGCAATATCAACAACAAAAATCTTTTCTATACATATTCAACTATTGTCAATTATTATTAACATTACTGTTAAATAATAATCATCGACGACATAAAAAGACTTAATTATAAAACTTGTTTATTAAGCAAACAACGGTATGAAAATATATGAAACAAGGAATAGGATAATAAATATTACAGAATAATATGTCGGATTTCGTTAGAAATTTTAGGCGTGAAATAATTAATAAGTATAACAAAAGCTATTGACAATGTTCCTGGGCTCAATAACGAATCCACGGTCAACGGGTAAACTCTTTGTACAATGGAATACATTTTGTAGCACGCAGACACGACAATTCAGACGCTGGGTTACTTTCAGACCCCCTCCAAGCCATCACAGAAAACTCTCCAAGGAGATTGCAAATAAAAGACAGATACAGTCACACATGTCAAATACATATCGATCGGGAATATCAACAAATTCCCAAGCGCCATAGCTAGGCAGTCCCACGTAAACCAACATTGCTCCTGATCGAGACTCGATTGTTTATACAGCGTGTCCTCAACATCGGTACCTCCTCTGTAAGACATTTCGTTCATCCCGTGACCGTGGCTACGTTCGGCGACCAGTTATGTCACCTCGAGCCCAAGTATTGGGGAACTTCTTAAAGAAAGGCCCAATGTCCCTACATCTCCGACAAATATTTTTATTAACGCTTGCATTAATATTTTACCAATATCTCTTATTCTATTCTTTGTTTCATATGTTTTATACAGCTTTTTTGCTTAATAAGATATATATATTAATATCAGTAATATATATTAATTATCAGTAATGCTAATAGTTAACAGTAACCGAATGTGACCAGAAAAAAATTCTGCCATCTATAATGGTTACTGTAACCAAACATATTCCGCTCATTTATATTGGTTACTGGTAACGAAAGTTAAATTTCCATTATCAGTAATGGTTATCTTCAACCAAAATTTGTTTAACTAAAGATATTAAATCTTATATATCATAACATTAAAAATTTGTTTTATAACAATTACGGTGTCTGGTTTGCGGATAAAATGGCGTTGTAAAAAATGAAAGCTTTATCGAGTTATACAACATTTTGGTTTATCCTTATTCGAAAAATAAATTGATTTCTATGATAGCACTTCTATTAAACCACTTTAAACGTATTCAAGTTACCTTGAAATCCGCATTGGATAACATTTTCGCCCATCTATCGGCTTTTAATTTTCTCGAATACGTCAGATAATTAAACATATATTCCAATCGCGGATCCTCCTCTTTTTTCTCATCATCCTTCTTATCCATTTTTCTTGGTTACAACTTTATTTATTGAATTAAATATAACATTTTATATTACTATTAATCTGTTTCTTTATCGTATGTTTATACAAAGAAACAACGACTCCTATAACAGCAGAGTGTATGCAGATACCTTCAAAGGTTTCCTTTGTGATCTGAAGTTGGATCTTGGCTAAATTCATACCGAAAATTGCACCGTTACTATATATGAATACATGTATATATGTATATCTGTTATATATGTATACATATATACATATGTATAGAGGAGTATGGGACGAAATAGGATACTATTTTGTGAATATATTATTCTCCTTTATACAGAGTGTCTCATCTTGATCGATACGCACAAATATCTTTTTAACTATATATTTTCCGAAGAAGTATTTTAAATGAAACTTGCTCTGTTTGAAGGAAGACGTCTTATGGTAACCACCAGATTTGTCTAGGTGAATCTTAAGGTGATCTTTGCCTTTATTAACTATACATCTTCATACACCATACAATACATTTTTTAATTGTCTACAGGAAAAATATTATTACGAAAAGTAGTATATGATTAAGATACTTGTATCTGAGAATGCTTAGCTTAAAAGATATTTCAATGTCAATTTCATCAAATTGAATTATATGGAAAAGAGAGAAATATTATACAAATAAAAGCACTGCGTTATCTTTCCTTGTCTTTTATACGATAAATTTTATAAAATCAAAGATAAATATCTTTTAAACTAATCATTTTTCAGAGTCATTCTTTTCCAACAAATATACAAATCTTTAAATGAGAAGAAAACAAAAAATGCTTGTATGCAAAGTAAAATAAAAACGTTAGGAGGTTTCATAAAAGTATTTAAAATGTCTCAAATAACAGATAAATTATCTATCTTTCTTCGTAGTTTAAAGGTCATTAAAATTGACTTTTATACTCAGAAAATATTTTTTATTTAAATTTTTTTTAAAATCCATCTACTATTCTTTCAAAATTAACTATTTAAAAGATCGTATTCAGAAAATATGACGTTTTAAAAATTTTTCGAAAACTTATATCACTCCATCGCCCACTTAACCTCACATTCGCTTACATATGTGCAATGCTTTTAGCTACACTTAATTGGATAATCAATTTTTCATTCGTTCCAAGTACCACATTTTACACATTGTTTATTTTATTTTCATGACCGATTTTGAAATAAACAAACATTTTTCTAGGATGAGGTTTTTGCTCGTCTCGTATTTTCCAATTAAAAAATATTGCTTCATCTATTAAAGACTTAAATTTCTATTTTTAGAAAGCTAAAAGATATCTTTTTTTAATTCTACGTTACATAATAGTCAATATTTGTAATTAGGCACTTGAAATATTTTTTGCTATGTCATGAAGGTTATGTACTATGTGTTCGTATTATCGAATCAAAGAGAACACTTTCAAAGTCTATACGATTTGTACCAATCAACAAGATTAATGATTGCAGTCATTAAACGTAAAATGGGCCTATTTATTTCGCTTAGAATTAGCACTATATTTCTACATATAGTGGATTTCTCCTCCGCATTCAGTTTCAATTATATCATTGACCAGAGTTTTTGATCACAAGTTTTTAAACTACATTTTGCTGAAATGAATTCGAAGCTCCTTTCTCTTTCGCTAAATGCATGAAAAAAAACTGTACAAATACCAATAGAAGGAAATAGTTAATGACAAAGGCATAACACAGACATGTATACTAACAGGCTGTTATTATATTTTCTGAACACCTTAGCTTAGCGATTATTCACTTGGAAAATTCCTGGAGAGAAGAGCAAAACGTTTTAGATCGTTGAACAACAGGAACAGATTTAATTACATGATCCATAACCTCATATTATTAGTTAAGGAAGATATAAAACAATTTGCGAGAAATATTTATAATCCATTGTACATATTGTGACAAAAACTAGAATATTTTCTTATTCTTACCTTATAATAATAAATAATGTGACCTTAAGTATTAGACCAAATAGATAAACAATAATAATAGTAGTTACCTACTGCCACTCTGGCTCGGTAGGTACAGAGGTTTGTTTTGTTTCCTATTCTTATATTCTAAACATCCTTAACATTAACTTATTAAAAAAGATGAGTTTCTCACTTATTTTCCATTGCATTTATTTACATTACAATAATCTGAAGACATCTTTGCAAAATAGTAAAAATTGAACTGTTGAGCTAGTCTAAGCTGCGCTATGTTCCTTATCATGTGTGTTGGCAGTTGTAAATAGATATAGTCTTCATGTTCGTATGTCTTCAGGTCCTTGTTTCTTTTGTCCTTCGTATCATAGCTGACGTTTAAAATTCCACGATTGTTCTTTAAAATAAGCTTCTCTCTCTTACCTTCTCCAGGATGCTTGGTAGGCCCTTTCTTATTTTCTTCGCCGATGAGTTGTTGCATAACTCTTGCTGGCCGGTTTTACCAAGTATATTTTTAATTTGTATATACCAGTTTCTTACCAGTTTTCTCGTTTTTCTACATCGTCCAGTTGGTCTAATCTGTCGCAACTTCTCCTCGAAACCTTGTGCCCTCCATTTTCAGTAATTTAATTCTCTATCGCAACGCCTTCTATATGATTCCCACATTTGTTCTCCCTGTTTCAAATCTCAGCAAGCTCCTATCGCCCAATTAGTCTTCTACCTACGTTGTCAAAACTATTTGAGAAGGTGTTAACGAGTCGACTTCTTCCACTCCTAGAGGATTTCAAAACACTGCCAGATCATCAATTCGGTTTTCGGAAGCAATATTCCACAATAGAGCAAATCCATCGCATAACACACAATATCAACCAAAGCCTAGAAAAGAAAAAATATTGCTCAGCGGTATTCCTTGACATTTAACAGGCATTCGACAAAGTATAGCATGAAGGGCTTCTATACAAACTTAAAAAAATCCTACCACACACCTACTACTCCATCCTAAAGTCCAACCTAACCAAAAAACAATTCATGGTTAAATACTTAGATGCCACTACCACAACATTCCCGATAGAAGCTGGCATACCCCAAGGTAATGTCCTCGTATATAAATTATACTTATCTATAATAAGTATTAACTTATTATAAATAATTAACCATATCACTGCGCCACGCCAGAGAAAATTACTTATAATTGTCAATGCGAGAATTGATAGTAAAATAAATAGTAAATAAAAAAAAAAAGTCTCAGCAAGTGGGGTATGGAATACTGTTTGTAGCAACCCAGTAATCTTTTCAGGAGCACAGATTATTTCTATGTTAGTTGTGTATCCAAAGATAAATCTTTATATACCAGATATATGTGTAAATGTGGCGGCTATTGTCACATCAAAGATTTTCATTTTTGCTTCCCAGTTATATATTTCTTTCTTTATGAATGGTTCCCAAAGCGCTCCAAGAGCTTATCTGGCTTTCGCTACGAACTGTTGGCAGGTCTGGTTGAAGCCAAAGAGGTAAACATCTAGATGAGTATACTTTTTGTTATTATTATTGTTATAGTTATTACTATTGCTATTGTCAGGGGGAAAATGTACACTCTGGTAATAGTAGAGAAAAATATGGGTTGCTCACGCTTATGGTTCTGATTGTTCACGAACTAGTGCTGCACCATGCGGCCAAATGCTGAAGATTGCAAACCCAGCACATACAAGAACCTATAATGCACAATAACATAGACAAGAACCTATTAATTTCTATTCTACATGAACCTATCTAATTGTACTACGAGAAAGTTCGTATCTACTTTTCTATTCAATAAACACGTACAAGAATAACAAAATCGCGAATAATTAAATTAATTGTAAGTTGTCAAAGGAAGAGAAATTAATTGTTTACTATATCTTTTCTAAAGAAGAAAAGAGAATATTCTCTTTAAAACGATAATGGGTCAGTGGAATGACACAATAACCTTAATATACTTTCCTTACACGATAGTGTTTTGGATTTAACATTGAATTTGCTTTTGTCCCAATAATGTTTTTGTCATACTGAAACCAAAATATCAATTTTATAATAGTAAATTCAGTAGATGGTAAACAGTGAATAATATTTCTGACAGAATGTATCCATCTCTGGTATCTATTTTGCATACATGTTCGTTTACAAGAATGACGAAAACAGAAATTCCAATCGACTATGGGCAGTATGTAAGAACATGAAGACGTAACGACTAATTTGTGTAACAACGTAATTGAGTGGTGCAACTAGCCACGCTCTTTATCCATCTTATTTTCATTACTGACACAAATTTATTAATTCTATGAATCTTGATCTTGTTAAAATTAGGAGAACTATATTGAGATAAACATTTCACATTATATTAATATTAGACGAAACTTCTCGTTTGGTATCTAGCGAAAGAATAGTAAACAGAACGATATAAAAGACGAAACGACGATACAAAATCTTTTAGAGAAAATTTAGAAAATAAATTTAGAAAATTTAATAAATAAAATAATAATTAGGATACTACTGCTACTACTACTACTACTACTACTACTAAAAAAAATTATTTTAAAATATATAGGAAATTATGTTACAATATTGGTAGCAAAACTTGCATTTTAGAGGAAAAACAAAATTTTTACGGAAATTTAATATATGTATCAATTTTTTATGGCAAATATAATTAAAAATCGCTTACAATGGTGTCGTGTTTCGTGTAATTTTAATTAAAAAAATATCACGGACCTGTTGATGAAAGTTTCATAAAAAGAGGGCCAATAACATAAGTTTTATTGTTGCATTGTTGCTTTATCGATTACCGATCTCGGATTGAGTAATATTGCTCGCCACTACCTCTGTAGTTGGTAACAAATGCTCAGTAAGGAAAATGTAATTGTAAAACGTAATTGTTTTACTGTATATCTAAAGATATCATCAAAATGCTAAAATGGTCCTATCGTGAGTGTATCTTAATTGAATTATTTTATTATTATTATTAAGTAATATTATTATTAAGTAAGTATTAAGCAATGATCGTTGCGTTTACATACAAGAAAGTTACAATACAAGAAACATTCGATAATTACACAAAAATCTGGTGCCAAATATTGCAATAACGAACATGTAGAAACGATTGTATTTTTCGAAAGTGAGACGTGTGAACGTCGAAAAAGTCAGAAACAGAAGGTAGAAAATAACAATGCGAGTAACGAAACGATCGACAAATATTAAATACCCGCGTTAAGGTAAAACCTTTAACTCAAAAATCAAACTTCCTTGTTTTTGCTTTGTTGTCAATAAAACTTTTACCGACACGTTTCTTACATCCTTCTGATTGAAACGACACCAAACACCATATAATATGGAGTATATTTACCAACTCATTTTAATCTAAAAGATCTCACAAGTATGTTGGTAAAAGTTTAATATTTAAAAAATCAAAAATAAGATAACTGTCGCTTTTAAATTGATACTTAGTTACATTGTTTCAGCAATATCTGTCATGTCACATTACTCGATCGCGGCGGGTCATCGAGCTTCTCGAGGCGCCAGAGGGAATTCCTCTCCATAGTGGGGATGACTCAGTGCAATGGAGACTCCCCTTTACTTGTTAAATAATCTTCTGCGAAAACTAATGAACATTTAGAAATATGTAGTGTTCCTAAACATCAAACGAACATTCCATGCGATTCAATCAGATCATTCCCATTTCTTCCATTAATTTGCAGAGAAGTATGCCACTTTTGACGCTTGCTTCATCTTTCAAATATCTATTAACATTAAGCCTTGGCTGCTATTTACATGTATTGCTGTTTTACAATTTTTCTTAGCGACATTGCTAATGCTTCTTTCTATTGGGCAGGATCCTTGCACGGATACATTGCATGAACATCAACAATGAAGCTTCTGGTTTCATTCTAAATCTGGTAATAATCTATGATTCTTTCACAACATCCGTATAGAGCGTTCGGTATCGTCGTGAAGATTATCCGTATCGTTTTCAAACAGATTATTTTCGTCGTTCAAGGAAACCGAAGCTACACTTACGAAGTTATATAACACAAAAGCAAAGGCTTCCTTGTGAACATTCTTTATCCCTATCAATTTGTGGACCAATAATATTAGGTAACCAGTTTAATGGAGAATGAAGTAATCGAATTCTTCTGCCATTTGCCAACGAGGAAGCATTGGGTTAAGTAACATCAACCCTTTCCAAATCAACAATTAACCAACTACGATAGAAACTCCCAACTAAATAAATTTTCTATTATTCTTTCCTCTTATGTAGTATGCGGTACAACGATTCAACATTCTCAAGCACGTCTTCAAAAACAAAACAGAAATATTGGCAATGTTTTTGTAAAGTAATCTACGTCTTAGGTATAAATACTAGAAATTATCGTATTTTTTTAAGGAATACTTTCCTTAGAAGTGAAAGGGATTAGTTTACAAAATGTTGTGCAGAAAAATTTTCGAAAAAATTGCCACTCATCGGAATCCTGAAAAAAATAGTAACGGTCTCGTTTTACAATTTTGTTACCTGAGCCTGTAATGAAAAATCAAACAATACGTTTCTGCATACTCACGTCAGTTGTATATATGCTGAACGCTTCATTTACTTCTGGTTATTAAATTGAAGTTTCGAGATCAAAATCGGGCAACTATCGTACTGTTATAGATCGTTGAATTCGTTTTGAAGTCAGCTACAACTCTATCAAGTAAAAAATATATAGTGCTATTTGTAAAAACCAAGGTGACCTTGTCGTTTTATTGAAGAAGCAGATTTTTGAAAAATTTTCTTATTGCCAAGTTTGAACACCCTGAACACACCAAGAACACCCTGTATAAGTGACATAAATCTCCAAAATGTCTTGTTCAAATTTTCATTACAGACCCGGATAAAAAAGCTACAGAAAGCGATCTTTATCGTTTGCAATTTTTTCAAAAGTTTCTTACGCGTCATCCAGTAAACTAGTCATCCTATTTCTTTAAAAAAAAGGTCGAGTCGTTTGTTACGATGTTAAGAAAGTTATTCCGTTTTAGAGGTTGTTTGATCAGTTATACGAGTAACTCCACATATTACGTTGAAAACCGAATCTTTGGATATTGAAAATTATTACTAGAAACTTGTAAAGCAACGGGTGATCAAAATATTCATTATCCAAGTAGCATGGTTGATTAGTGATATATTAATTGCATGTTGCGTAGAATTGAAATATCGATTAGGGTAAGGTTAAGGTAATAAAATAGAGATAAGATAGAGGTTAGGTTTGATTAATTAGGGTAGCTAATATCATGTATGTATTTAGGCTATGGATGTATGTTTGAATTATAGCTGAATGTATAAATTATTACGTATTATTATACGTATGTTCGTATATATGGTTATGTATGTACATATTCATTCATATATATGAGATTATATAGATTATATATGTGAAGTATATATTTATTTATTTATTTTACTAATTTTTTTATATTGCAGCGAGTATCGCATGTGATACGTGTATAAAAACGAGACTTTACAATTCTACAAGGAAACCAATAAAGACAAAAAAATATTCAACCTAACCGAACCTAACCTAACCGAAAATTATCCCATTTATTTGTACTTATAACGATATTTGAGCATTGTTTGAGTAAACTACATAGAAATTCTTTTCGTATGTTTTGAAAGAAAATTAGTAAAATTTTCAATAATTTGTTTAATATAATTCTATTTAATATTATTCCATTACAGAATTTTATTACATCTTAGTTAAATATGTTATATCTTCGTTACATAAGAAATATTTGAGCATTTTACGAGGATAACAAATGGGATATTAAACGAACAAATCGCAGATACGTGTTAAACAGTTAAATAACCAAACATGAAGTAATCATTATTCTTTGACGTGCTGTGAATGGCGTTAAAATACTTGGCATAATCAGCATACTAACGCTTTCCCCTCTACCGTAACTAGCGCATTGCCTTCTTCGATGTTTCTATTTATACGTGCATTTGCATCGATGCGCTAATCTATTTTCACTCCTTTGCAAATAGAAAACCGTAACGCAAGCGCAATAATAATATAAAAAAAGAATCGGTGACTTTCATATGTCCTCTAAGTATTCACCTACAGAGAAACTAATCATGTCAAATTATGCCCCCCTCGAAACTATTCAACTTTTATCTGAAGCATTTTTTAATATTATCGACAACAAACGAGATGTTCCAGATGATGAAGTTAGATGGACCACCCGGTATATGGACCGTTTATTTTGAAAGTGGCGCAAGTCAATTTTTTGAAAGAATTGATTAAACGAGAAATTTATTCTTTAATGCGAACTTTTCGTTTATAAATAATTTGTAATTTAAATCGGAAAATATTCGTTTGTTTCTATCGATTGAAATTTCGTTAATAAATAAAATTGCATAATCAATCATTTATTTTGAAAGTGCCGCAAGTCCATTTCGTAGTCTGCCCAAACAGCGAGGCCACCGGTAATGAAATACAAATGGTATTCGAATTAAACAACAGTATGTTGTCTTTCCTGCTCTTATTTATAAAGAAAAGTGGGTCAAAGCATGAAGCGTGAAGTTTAAATAAATGAAATTTGTTAAATTACATGATTCACTAGTTTTAAAAGTGGTGTTAAGCCACTCACGACCCTGAAGAAAGAAAATATCTTAAAATTGGATAATTTGACCTAAACTCTTACGGATCACGTACGATCCAACGATAATAATTGAAGATTAAAATTTTAAAAATAATAGAAATTGCAAAAGACGAGACGATTATCAAATCAGTTCGAAGTTTTAATATTTGTGTATGTGTATATACGTAAAGAGTGTAGACGTTACATTTGCCCCCCTTCAATGAACAAATTAATATGATGAAAATCATCTAATTTCTAATAATCGATTTAACGTATTTTCGTAATCTTAAATTACTTGAATACGTTACGACGTTTTGTATTACACGTGATTTTGTAGTACGTAAATTTTTTCGAATAAAATAAATTTTGAAAATAAGTTTATTAACATATAATCAATAATATCGCCATACGAAATCGAACATTCCAGCAAATCTATAATAATTTCATTATTCCTATGAAATTACTTCGGCAAATCTTGGCGTAACCTCTAGTTGGCTTAATATTTAGTTTAACGCTTGTTATTTCCAATATATGATAACTAGACTGCAGACTCTTGCGCAAGTTCATATTTTTATGAACACAACTAAAAAGACAGAACCTAAATAGAGATTTGTGTTGTCCATTAACTATGATGATAAGTATCTTTAAATATCTCGTATATTTCTGCATATTACGTATTTGCATTCTGTACATTTTTGCACATGCAAATTTTCCAAAAATGCATCCGCAGTCTAATGACACTGATTGTAAATTAAAATATATAGATCAATGTACAGAGTATTAAATATCCCATCTAAAACCTCTCGTTGGTTTTAACCAATTTCTGTAGTACTAGACTTCTAGTCAAATACCTAAATACCTAAATGGACTATGTCAGATACTTACATGATTCAGTAATTTAAAAAATTCGTGTAAATATAACATTTTGTTAGTTTACTAAATATTTACATGTACAAAAGAATGAACAATTTTTACCCTCTCTTTCTCCTTTAATTTAAATTAATTTCTTGATACATTTAATATATAAAAAATATATATAAGCCACAAAATTGTTTAAATAAACAATGGACAATATGAGAAATAATTGGTACATATAGTAAAGTATACTTTTTAGAGTATACTAAAGTATATTTACTTGTATTTCAGATTCACAGCCTATTACAAAGAAGGTTGCTGATATATAATACATATATTATATATCACACATACATCAACACATATTCATATATATACCCAATATATGCACATACCACTGCAATATAGTAACTTGATTTTTATTATGATTTAACTAGCATTAATTTTCTTACTTTTATAATCTCTTGTACAAAATGGGATATATTTCTTACTTCCCATATATTCCTAATATTTAATAAGATAGGCAATTCTTCTTCTCCAACTTTTTATGCATGGTCCTACAAGAAAACATATATAATTTCATAGACTCCAAATTATTTTACAATTTCTGTCACATTCTATAGTTCTCTATAGTTCATAGTATAGTTCACGCTCTATATTTTTGAATGCACATGTCAGGTACCAAAACACATTTCGTTACAAATAATGGTTATTCATGATTAAAAAAGAAATTCTGCCACGGATAATGATTATCAATAACAAAAAAAAAAATTCTCTCATATGTAGCGGTTATCGACAACCAAGATAAAATTCTCTTACCTATTATGCTTATCGGTAATCAAAAGAAATTTTTCTCCTCGAAAATGGTTATCGATAATTAAAGTAAAATTCTCTTATCTATTGTGGTTATCGGCAACTAAAAAGATTTCGATTTTTATAACGGTTAATCATAACCAAAATCGGTTAAATTTATCTATTAACTCTTATAGTTCAACTTTTAGTCAATTTGGCCATAACTGTTAGGCTGCCTGAAACGTGGGTATATATTTCAAAACTGAATATAAAGATTACAGTCATCCCATATATTGACTGTGAACTACTAATGAACTACGTAACACGGAATGTATTTTCTTGCCAAGGCGAGACCAGATAAGAGAGAGCTACTGTATACACGAATTCATAGTCTTAAAGAAACTGAAATCTACGACGCAAGGTTTTACCTGCAAATTCGATAAGTTCCATTTGGTCCGGGTATGGTCAAGGCGAAAGAACCGAATAATTTAACAGACGAGGGAAAGAGAGCGGCGAGCCGGGCGAAGATAAAGATTGAGTCAGTGAAGAGTATCACGAACGAAGAGCAGGCTTGAGAATGAGGAGGAATTTGGTGCGGGCAGTGGAAAGCGGCAGGTGTTCCGGGTTAATATTCGTAGCGAAGAGGATTGTTTTGCAACGCTAACTCTCCGGGCAGCTTACGTGCCCGTGCTCGTCTCGTAATTAGTTTGACTTTCACCGTGAGGGCCACCATACCGAGCACACTTTCGCTCGTCTTCAGTTTTGCCCGTCTCCTCTACTTGCCTCTACTTGCCTCTGGAATTACGTTACGGAGAAAATGCCTGAATGCGTCCACAGGAATTTAGGCCGATATCAAGGACGTTCTCCCGTAACCTCGCCAGATCCGAATCGTCAATTCGATGATCCGAGAGTCGACCAGTGCGTCCCACGTGACTCACAGGGTCCTCGAAATCTTTCTGTGACCGACACAAAGCGGCGCAATTTGATCCACCACATCCTTGCAGCAGCGATGCTTACTCAATAACGGGCTTTGATGTAATCGGGCTTTGATTTCTTGTAATCTTCGAATGATCCGTTGCGATATCTCCTTCATGCGATATCGTTTCACGAGGCGTTTAAACGCCGCGCTATGTCGCCCTCTTGTTGCACCTTCATTCAGACTTTCTTCCAATGCAGCGTGACGATGAGGCTCGCTGCCAAAATTGTACCCAACCATTTTGCACCGTCACTTTTTTCCTCTTTCGTTCCACAAAATTATACACAACCATTTTACGCCGTAACCCTTTCCTCTTTCGTTCGATATTCAACGTTCTTAAAATCACAGGTTCATACATGATGGAAACTAAGATCTTTTTATCTCAAGTATTCATGAACTAGGCACGTGTGTCGAAATTGACTGCGACGACAAGCATCGAGCTGTTATCGTTTTGGTAACCGAACTGTGTTTGGTAGAAATACAAATTTACCATAACCTAATTTATGTTGACTCTTGTTTTTATCCTGCCATCTAAAGGAAACAGACGTAACTACGTAATAATAATATGATCTGTGCTTTCGTTTCTTTTAATGCCGTTATAAGGATGCGCGAGAATATTTTTGCTCGAGTTGCTATATAAAAAACCTTGTCAAGAAGAAAGGTTTATCGAATATATTCGCTACAATTGGCTTACGAACATGCGTGGCCCGTGTGAAAGAAATCTGCAAAATTTTATTCTCACATTTACACTCGATAAACAAAGAAGCAGAGCGGCTGAAGAATACCGTTGAAAAATGAAATTAATGGACGTATCGTCGATCGATTCTCTAGAACCTCGACGCGGCTGGATAACGATCACGCGAAAGCGTTTCTATTAAAATAATTAAAATAAAATACACGGTAAATTAAAGAAGATCCTTTGTTCGCGCTTCCGATCACACCGGTTTGAATGGCGAAAAATTTCCCGGTGTAAATTTCGCCTCCGTAAACCATTCTAGACGGGCCAAGACGAAAACCAGGGATGCCGTTAATCCGTAATAAGATCAGGGTTACGTAGTCACCTGAACGAAGATCGCCCGATCGATGATCGAATGAGCGAAGGAAGAGGATCGAGGATGTTCCTTTTCCCCTCTTCCAGCTCGTATAAAAGTCCGAAAGTGTCGATCCAGCCGGCACAACAGTGAAAGATCGTCGGTGAAAGACGTTCTCCTTTGCGACATCTACCTTTCGTCCTCGTACCCTCTTCGGTCGCCGCGATATACAACGATGTTGATCTATCTGGTGAGTTGTTCGATTCCTTCGTCGTGTCAGTTCTTTAACTTTGTCGCCTCTACCGATTTTTCCAATTTTCCGAATTTCCGATTTTCACGATGCCACGTCCTTTCTGCACGTCGACCGTTTATGCAAAAGAATTGGCTAAAGAAAAAGGGGGGCAAAGTTTATGAGAACTGTGAAACAATCGCGATTGTGTTATTACACTCTTAACAGATCTAGTGAAAAATTCTTTCAAATGTTGTTTCGATCGAGCCAAAAAAATGTCTGTCAAACGTTATTCGAAAAAGTGTTTCAAATAAAAATTGGGGGATGTCCATTTATTCCATTTCAAGGGGGATGTCTTGTTATGATATCTAGATTTGTCTAAATGTAGGCGTTTTCGAGATCTCAAGGTGCTCTTTGTTTTCTCTTTTTCTTTTTTTTAATGTGAATTATACAATTTTCCATTCTCTACAAAATAGTATTAGGGTACTTGTATCTGAAAGTGCCTAGTTTAAAAAATATTTCGATCTTAATTTCGTGGAATTAAGTGCACATGAGACGAGGAGAACGTAAACATAAAGCGCTGCCATCTTTTCTTGTTTTTCATACGGTAAGTTTTAAAAGATTAAAGTTGAAATATCTTTTAAACTAATCATTTTTCAATACAAGTACCTTAATATCATTTTGTAGAGAATTAAAAAATGCATCGAATGGTGCATAGTAAAATGTATAGTTCCATTTAAAAAAATAGAGATCGCCTTGAAATCTCGAAGGCCCGTCCACCTAAACAAGATTTGCGATCATCGCAAAATATCCCTCTAAAAATAAAGTAATTTTTTTTTATAATTTTATTTGATACACCTTTTCGGATAGTGTATAGTTTAGCAGATATTCGCGTGGATCGATTAAAATGAAATACCCTGTATTGTATGTACGTATATAATGATAAACAGAATTATAACATCTGACTCTAATAGTCATTCCAATAGTACCCCAGTTTCGATTAGAAATGTTTTTCTTCTCTCTTTCTAAATATTCTCCCTCGGAAGAATATGATTCCAAAGATAAAACCAAAATTCACTCGTGCAAGTTTCAATTCCCCAAAGCGTTTCCGAGTATTTTTTCGAAATGTTTCAGTATTTCTTTCATAATCGTATAAAGTCTTATCGTATCGATATCCGAGAAATGTATACAGTGGATACAGTGAAAGTTCGAATTCGGATAATTACTTGATTCTTTGATTTGGCAATGCTACTAACCAGTAATTGAAAATAACAGTTATCTTAACAATATTTTTGAAGCCATGTCATTGAGTAAAAATTAATTTTAATTCTAATTAAATTTAAAGAAATTTCTGAAAAAATAAAATGCTTAAAAAATCTTAATTTTCCATTGTCCTGATTACGAAGAGTCATTATCGATGATGGAATTTAATTTTGATTACAAATAATCGATATAAATGACCAGATTTTTTTTAGATTACCAATAATTATTATCGATGATCCGAATTTTGTTTTGGTTACCGATAACTATTATCGATGGTGACAATTTCTTTTTATTACCGCTAACCAATATAAACAACAAAAATTTTCTACTTACATTCGACTATTGTCAATTGTTATATTATTACTGATAATTAATATTCATTGACAACATATAAAAGCTTAATTATAAAACTCATATATGTTATTAAGCAAAGAGAACTATATGGAAATATATGAAACAAAAGAATAGGATAAAAATATTGTAATACAATATTTTATTGTATGTTATTCTTTGTTCCACATATTATTTTCATACCGTTTCTTGGCATAATAAAATACATAAGTTTTATAATTAATCTTTTTCAGATTGTCAATGAATATGTACAAACCATCAGTAATATTAACAACAATTGACAATAGTCCAGTGTAACGAAAGGATACTTCTGCCGTCGATAATGGTTATCGACACCTAAAATAAAACTTGGTCCATCGATAATGGTTAATGGTAACTAGAAAATATTTCGCTCATCTATATTAGTTATTGGTAAGCAAAATTAAATTTCCGTCATCGATAATAGTTTTCCGTAACCAAAATAAAATTCCCATCATTGATAATGTTTACCGCTAATCAAAAATATTTTAATCATTTATAATGGTTATTCGTAACCAAAAGTTTTAAATTACAGAGATCTATAATTACTTTTATACCATAACTTTTTAATTTGCCTTATAACGGTTATGATGTCTGATAGTAGCTAAAGTAGGTAATATTTTTAACAACACATTGATGTTCATTTTTCCGCAATCAGCGATCTGTTCTTCACGACTGATCTTCGTGTAATTTGATCTCCTGTGGAACCTGTTGGCTATGGCTTTATATGTCATGACTTCGTTTTCGAATCGTTTATAATTTGTTCGCAATTTGCAACTGAAATATACTATCTCGATCCATGCAATTTGAATTCTATTCCAAAAGTGAGATCACAACTGACAAGTTTGTGCGCTAAAAGCTGTCTCGAAATATCTAAGAAATAATAACGAAATTAGATGAAAAGAAAGCTGTGGTTCAATAAATTTATTTCACTTAACTGAATAAATTGTATCAAAACGTTGTAAAAATGAAATTTATCAACAAAACATTTGAAATTAAACAAATTTTCGATATTTATATTTGGAATCATTATATATATAATGAAGGAACTTCAACCAAGTGATGTAAAACACAAAGGAACAATCAAAAGCAGGACGTACACTTAGTCAAGTACAACAAACCATACGCATAAAACTTTCCATTAAATTAAATGATTAACAATTCCAAAAAAATACAAGAATACAATTTATAAAGATAAAATGGGATAAATAGTAAAGCAAAATGTAAATAATAAAATATTGTAAAAATAGTTATTCGATTATTTACTCGGAGTATCACATATTTTAAGTCCTCTATTTTACACAGAAAAGTGCAGCATTTTCGTTTGATCTAAAATACAAATACTGTGGACTAAAAAACAAAAATTTTTATTTATTTTTATTTATTATTATGTATTATTATTATTATAATTATTGTATTAGGTTTCTGCCCATTAGAAGCTTAGGTGATAAGCCGGTTCCAAATATAAGCAAGAAAGTAAAATAAAGCAGACATTATTATAAAAATATATGAGTAGACACATAACTAAGCACATTTCATAAAACAAAAATTATTTCACAGTAGTTTTATAGAGTCAAAAGAAACCGAGCAAAAAATATCCCAGTTATGATAATTCGCGATTAACACTCAGCAGCCAACCTCATTTTCCGCTCCAAATCTGCTGAGAATTAGAATGCTCTAGAAGAAACTTATATCAAAGTAACCGTATCAATTGTAAAACGTTTTTATCCATTTTAGTCTATAATTACATGTTATGGGTTTCCATTTACGCTATATATGTAATGTAATATTATAATACATAAAAAAGAACAATCATAATTATTAACATCTCATAAAAATGAAAGATATTTGATATATTCAATATATGAAATTATTATTATCATTACTTTTTATTATTTATTATTATTATTCTTGCGTCAACCTTTCGCCCATTACAAGCTTAGATAATAATCGGAATAAGGATATAGGTAAAAAATTAATAATATTACAAAAATATCTAATTAAACATAAAAATATCAATATTTCTTTGATATAGTGTTAGATTTGTATTATCACTTTCAGTCTTATTCCATCCTTCTTACTAGTAATTAATATCGCATTACTCTAAATGAAGGTACGTTATCTCTTAGTACTCTAGGCAAATTACTCTAATTAGTAGTGCAGTCTCTTTACATCATCTTCAGTCTCGCTTTCATAATTTGCCTTCTGTTTTTATTTGTACTGTGTATATATTTTTAATCCGAGTTCGCTATACGTTAGGCAGTCTTTTAGGATGTGTTCGATCGAAGCATTGTTGACTGACACATTAATTAAATATCATCAACGCGAACGAGAGACTTGTGATCTGATACGACTGCCAAATCCTTCCGGTTCATAATTAAATGTATACCATATACTGGCCTATCTAGCGCGATTCTAGAAATAATATTAATTTTAAGGAAACAAGCTAAAAATATATAACAAATTTTACTTGTAAAAGTCTTCGTTCTAAAAATAATTAATTTTGAGATACATACACTTAATTCATATACAACCTGAATAGTATATATATAATACTTTTTAATTTATCGTTTATTAAAATATCACATCAAATAATGCAATATCGATAACATCGCAAATTATTAAAATAAATACGTACTGTTAAAAACAGAGGATCTTGTTAATTTTATTTACTCTATGTGTTTCACGTATCTACGTATCACGTATATATAACCATACCATGTGAAATTTTCTCTTTTCCTTCTCTTTAATTTATCTCATTCGAGCTGTCTCCTACAAAAGATACCGAGAAGTAAATTTCATACTTAAATTCCATAACGAGTGTGGCCGTGTTTCTTTCGTGGGCGTCGATGCATCAACATTTTACGATTTCACTTGATTTTAAAGCAGAGATCTGGCCAGAATCGTACACTTCACATGCATTTTGCTAGAGAAACGAAACTTTTCCCCCGTCTTAACGATGAAAGAGAAAAAACTTTATACTTTGTAACTTATTTTATTTAGTTTATTATGTTATAAAAATTTTTGAGGTTATGAGCCTTACTATGAACATATGAGCATATATGATGTTTACACTGGCAGTATAGTATAAATAGAAATATAGATGTCTCTTTTAATCGATAAATTGAACTGTTTACTTTGAAAGTGGTCTAAGTTTATCTTCCTTTGTTTGGAGATATTGAAGCGACGTTTCCATCGATTGAAAAATCCTCATAAGATCTACTTGGCTTTTTTTAGAATTAATTTGACCAATATCTTCCTTCAGTGTCATAAATAGACTGAAAGACACTTTCAAAATTGTACAGTTCATTAAATTTTAATTATTTAAAATTTACGTTTTATGCTTCAATCTATATATGTTTATAGATAAGAGCAGGAAACACAAAGTACTGTTGCTTAATTTCAATATCATTTGTTTTTGATCATTAATGCCTCGACTATTTGAACAAACTACAAATTACAGAAAATGAACTTACAGCACTTTCAAAGTAAATGATTATGCAATTCCATTTATTAACGAAGTTTCAATTAATTAAAACAAACGAATAATTTGTAATTTAAATTAAAGATTGTTTATAAATAAAAAGTCCACATTAAAGCATATATAAATTTTTCATTCCGTCCACTTTTGCAAAAAATAAACGCACCAGTTTCAATCTTATTAATCTTTTAACGCATATCAATGTAACTATAAACCAGTGGGATAAGAAAAAAAAATATCGATAAAATACCAGAGATCCAAAATAACGATTATTTTAAACATTTCTTGGGAAAGTAATAAAAAAAATCCCGATTATTTATATTGGTTACTAATAACCAAAATTAAATTTCTGTCGTCGATGATGATTACTGATGAACAAAAAAATTTGTATCGCTTATGATAAATCCGTGTACTAAATCCATGACCAAAGTTTTTAAATCAAAGGTATTATCTCTTATACTATAACTTTTTAAATTTGTCTTATAACAGTTATAATGTGTATAAAAAATTAAAAACTATGTTTTATTAGACTAAAAAGAATGTAATGAAATAAAAATGTTTAGATTCTTTGCTTCATTGAAAATGATAAAAGCAAAGAAACAAATAAATTTGCTCTCAAATACAGAGCCTGTATCGTTAAAGTAATTACTTCGTTTCACGGTCGTATTGCTAACGACGATGCATCTTTACGGACGATTAATCTTCCAATTCGTTCCGATCAATAAAACGTTCACGGAAGAAAAAGCTCATCAATGCAATGTCAAGCATCTGAACGTACGAATAAGGAGAGCAAAAATGTACAACGATGCAGTTGGTCCGCCGTTCGAAAGTAGCCGAATTGTTTTCACGATGAAAGTTGATCGTGTATTCCGCGTGCATGTGACCACGTACTCACGTGATCAATCTGTCGTAAGCAAGCACCTACGTACAGTGGTTCACGAAAGTATTTGAGAAACTTTTCATATATACAGTATGTTCTGTTTAACCGGAAACGGTCAAATATCTGGATAGCTACGAATAATGCGTAAAAATATTTCAGGCAAAAATCGTTTGACGCCAAAGGGAACATATTGTGTTTTTATACGTTTTGCGACCATCTTGAAACATCTTGCAAAGATGACATTAAAATTTGTAACCTCCGTAATACTTCCATTTTTTAGTTCATGCTCTTATAGCTGACATTCAGACGTTGCCGAAATACTACAATATAAATACTATATATATAACAGAAATATTACTAGAAATACTTGTGTACCATTCATTATCAAAATGTGAACTTCAAAATTCCACAAAACAATGCAAGGAATTAACCTACAAGTGATCGCAATCACAAGTCACTCGCAACTGACTGACCGTTTTGGAAACATTAGAAAACTGTGAAATCATGTGGCGGCAATGCGATGTAAGTAGTAGCATTATGAAAAACATCTTTATGTGTCCCCATGGTATACATTAGGTAACGCTAATGCTAATGGCATATCGAATTTTGAAGTTTATATCTCGATAGTGGATGGTGCAAAAGACACGGGTTTGTAATGTTTTGAAAACGTCCGAATGCCAGCAACAAATATATATAATAAATATATAATAAAAAAAATTAATTAAAAAATTTAATACTATCTTTACATGACGTTTCAAGATCGTTGCAAAACCAAATACATAAAAGTACAATATGTCTTTCTCGAGATCATACAACTGTTGTCTAATAAATTTGTCGTATTATTCGTATTATTGCAGATATTTGAACATTTCGAGTTAAACAGGACATTCTGTATATAGCAGAATTTGTAGGGAATTTGTAGCCGAATTAATTGGGAAAGAAATGACTATTCGAATGAACGAATTTGGATAGTAAAACACGCGTCCTTTTTTTAACTATAACACTTTACAAAGCAATCTACCTTTCATGACAACTGATCAATATTTGTCTGTCTTGTATTTATCGTCTCGTTTCATTAGTCATGGTACTGAAGCATCTTTAATATAGAAAGACTTCAAATAAAAAATGAAATATCGAACACCGACACATTATCATATATCTTAAAAAGAATAATTACAAGAACAATTATAAATAATACGATATTGTTGTAACTATAACTTACGTAGCCAGGTTTTGAAAATATAAATTTCAGGTTTTAGGTTAAAGGTTTGAGATTCGTAAGCTTAACGTTTTATGACATTTATCCAAAAACTATAAGGTACAGATGGAAAAAATAAATAAGTAAGTAATGATAATAATGAAAGAATATACAAAAATACAAGCTAACATAATATGTTAAATAAATATAATATAAATCAATATGTTAAAAAGGACACCATTTAAACAACAGCATACTGCATTGCTGATTTATCGAAACATCGTATAACATTACTCACGTATAATAATGTCCAGATACTTATTTTTTAATTCCATACAAATTTTTCTCTGTTTTTGTTTCTTGATATCAATCGTAGATTTTCTAACGTCAATATTAGTTTCGTACTAGGGTAACAGGGAAGATATAAAATTGTAAGAAGTACATGTAATACTAAAAAACATAAGCAGAAAATTGCTTGCAATATTTATTGCAATTATCTTGTTAATAGAACATTCGTATAGTAGATCTTCGCAGATCCCACTGTATTATACAAAACATTTTGATATCTCATTAGCACTATAAAGAGACACGACTATAGTAATTATACTGGTGAATTTTGAAATGGATCTAGAAATTGACATAGGGATACAAGATATTGGGATAGTGCAAAAGTTCGTACCCAATTCTAACAGATGTCACTAAATTATTTGTGTGCAAGTCACATCTGTTGCTGCATGCTCGAACTTCATAGCGGATAAAAATAGCGATATTCAAGTGTTATTTCAACAGCAGACATTTGTTCTCTGACAGTTTTTACATTGTAAGAAAAAGATGTTGAAAATGAACGGAGAAAAGATTCAGTTACATCGTGTTATGCTCTACAAATTACGGAAAATGATAAACGATGACGTTTTGCTTAATTTATCGGAAAATAATCCAACTTCAAGTGAAGAAGTTCCAGAGAAACTTTTTTATTGTACAAAGAAGTGGTGCGTGGTCTTGGAAAACATCCTAAATATTTTTTACGACAATTTCCGCTGTTACACCTTCCTGGAATTCGCAGAGCATGACATGACGCATGGCATGACATGAAGGAAACGAATCTTTCCTTCGCTCATTTTCAGAATTTTTGCTTTACGATGTAGAAACTACCGAAACACAAAAGTTTGCTGCTGAAAGAGCGATCGGATGTCTCTCGTTTATTCTCCATGAAGTTTGCACATACAATAACAGATGTGACTTGCAGACAAATAATCTACTGACATCCATTGGATCGGGCACGAACTTATGCACTGACCTAATTTTTATTAGGAACGTACACTTTGCAAAGATCAGCAAAGTATCTAAATAATAAATTATTCGCCATAATCAGCCACAATAGCCGTCTCTAACGCTGTAACGAGATATGACTTTCGTTATTATATTAGTGAAATTAGAAACAGATCTGATAACTTACATAAGACTTACAGAATATTTATTGGCAGTATACAATTCGCAAAAACTAACAAAGTATTTGGACAGTTAATTATTTCCTATATATATTAATAAGCCATAATAGTACAAGCGATAGTGAGACCATCTTTAGTATTAGCTACATGTTTAAGACTGCTATTCATGTAGCATACTAATTGTTCAAGGCGTATGTTTGCGATAAGTTTCTTGTAATTTCTATATACATTTTTGCATTGATTTCAAATTTTACTATTATAATATATAATGAAGTTTTTCATATCTCATTACAGTAACGAATTTTAAAAAAATTTCGTATAATAAATAAATTTATTAAAAAATTCTGTGATAAATATTTGAATAATTTCATGAGACTATACTTTTATTCGGACTGCTACTGAAATTTACTACAAATTGAATGGTCATCACAACTCTTATTTTCAAGTTATTTCATTATAAAACTGTTACTTACATCATATGTGCCTTATAATGAAAGACTAAATAAAACAAATGCTGCTAGATTTTTCCAATAAGTATAACAAGTAGGTACGACCAAGTAGTTATAGTCTCATAATATCTACATTATAAAAGATTTTTATTTTAATTTTTTTGATTGTAAAATTTATACTACGTGGTAATAGGTCAAGTAAATAAAGAAAGTTCATATAAATTTATGTCAGAGAATGCTTTATTGAAGAGTTATATAAGCGTTAGTAAAAATTTGTATTAATTGTTTTGGCAGTCACAATAAATAAATGTTCGAAATTTCTTGCATTCTGCAAGAATGCAAGCTTTCATTCAAATTAATGATTATCGGACTCTTTCAAATATTCCTGTTGTCGTGAAGATAATGGTAAATGCATTTTGGATGCATTCCCAAAGCTGGTTTCTGCCTCTATCACATTTTCATAAATCAACTGTTTAGCATGAGCCCATAAATAATACTGTCTACGATTCTGCATAACGAGTCTCAAGGAAAACCTTCCCGGAAATTTTTAAACCCTCATGACTCTTCAGCAAAGCACTTTCGTACATAAATTTCTATAAATTCCTTTTATCTGCTTAACCTCACTAACACGTAGCATAAATTTTGTCCCGACCTTTGTAGTATGCACTTTGTGTTAACTGCAATGCAAGTATAATTAATGCAATTTGTTCCGGAGTAGGTACGATCTGTATTCTTTACTGCAATTAATATATTCACCAAAAAATTCTATCATGAGTGTTCGAATACTTCCGTGAGTCCGTGTAAGCGCATACATACTAGAAACGCAGCGAAAGAGCAGTCGTGACCGTTTCGCAATCAATTTTCTACCACGTTAAATTGTTACGCTTATGCAACTGCTCTCCCTTTCCTGTCGTACGGAACGAAATTCGAAGAAACTACGTAAACCGACACCTACGCGCGATCTTGGCGCTGCTGGATCGTCAACACTAACAGTAAGTTCCCACATCTTCGAGGAAATTTCACTGTTCGCTGCTCGGCCGGTGTTGGTGCTCAACGACCGTTTCGTTATCTTTCTCGCCGACGTAACTATTCTTGTATTGTGTCCTGCCAACACCGATGCGATAATCTCGTTAACCGTTGAAGTATTCTTTATCTTCAGTTCTATCATTTCCTCATCATTAGCTATATCTGCTTTGTCCTTTCTTTATGAAAGAGATTCTGTCACAAGAATTTTGATACAGTTTACCGTGGGAGTAAATAAACTAAAATCGCGGTACAATACAATAGACTAAAATAATAATAATAATAAGCAGATAAAAACACTCACAGCATCTTTTCAAAGAGGAACAGATATACACATAGCAATCACACAAGCAGATACACAATATACGCGGTTAAATATAAATACAAATATGCTAGATATATACACCAGAATGACCAGAATTACCAGACCAAACAATAGAAAGATGTAAGACAAAACCATTACATGGAAAACGTATAAATAATATAAACGCTGAATTGACATATCCATGGCTCGAAAAAGGAGATTTGTAACCAGAAATTGCAGGATTTATGATAGCCATTTAGGACCAAGTTATTAAGTTACCAGGAATTACAGACAATACATATTGGAAGAAGGAATTGAAGATGATAAATGTAGCAAATGACAGCTCGTTACTAAGTTACTAGGAATCACAGAAAATACATATTGAAAGAAGAAATCGAAGATGATAAATACAGCAAATAACAGTTCACGTCAGAAACTATGAAGTGCGACACATTATACACAAACAAACATAAGCAAGCAACAGGAATCATTCACAAGATCATACTAACATCCAAATGTTTTCGTAAAAATATACAAGAATTAGGCCTGAACATAAACATCCATACATGCATACAAAAATCAGTTCTTTTAATAGCTACAAATATAACACACTCATTTCTACTGTTAGATAGGTCAATATAGACAGACTTGGCATCATGCCCATATACGTGCATACATAATACCCGTACTGATGAATATATGGATAATAATAATATTTTATTGTACACCAGACTTTATGTCTGTTACAAGAAGGTCTTTTGGCACAGTGAGCTGGTTCATTTAAATATACTTTTTCTTATCTTAGCGACGGTTATTCTACATACATTTTAAATACATTTATTTATTACAATATACATTAGACGTAAATATAGTATACATAATGATGACATAATATGCATATGCGTGAACTTAAACTATACTACTAATATACTATAATATCAAAATATTTAACTATACTTGTAATATTGTTCAGTGTTTATTCCTTAATGCTAAATAAACTGAAATTTTATTAAAAAACGTGTCGACCAATGACCACTGTGGCGATCAATAAATTAATTATGTTTTGACAAATGTTTATACATGATATATTATGTGCTGTACGTAACATTTTACATAATTGTGGAATGACATATATTATACATTGTGAATATTTACGTGGATCGATTAGATGAGACACACTTTGTACACTATGTACATAGATACACTTTATATCATTTGTGATCACTTGATTGAACAACATTCTTTTTATAGGAAAATCTTGTACAAGATCGTATAATGAAAGTTGCAAATTAATAATATTTCATTTTATAAAACGAATTGCATAATCAAAACAATATTTAAATGTTTAAATGTTCATGATCAAAAAAGGATGACAAAAGTTTAATATAAAAATTTGACGAAATATTCAATTTAACAATAAGATAAAATCTTTTCTTTTGTAAATAATCTCTGATAAACATCTGATCTAAATATTTAATCAAAAGAACAATGATAAAGAATAATGAGTTTAGGCTAAATAAAACGTTTCTATTGTGTGGGGATTGAAGAAAGAGCGAGAAAGATGTAGGGAGAATGATGAGAAAAAAAGAGAGTTTCGTCCTGGGTCCGCTGCTAGACTCGTCAATTAATAACCTAGTCGTTTGGAAGTTGTGCTTGTAGGAAATGCTTAGAGTGGGAACACTAGTGGGAAAGTTTCACGTGTCGCACTACAGTAGGTTAAGTGGAAAGGTTAAGTCACATATCTGCAACGTCATTGTTACAGATAGTACGAAAATAGCTTATCTATATGCATATTAAATAAGGAAGCCGTTTCTGTATTGAGACTGAAAATATAACAGTTTATATTTCGGAAGTAATTTTTCTCAAAACCTCTTGACTCTTGACCAGAAACGTTTATCTAAATCAACACGGCAGCGTAGATCTCTGGTGGCAGGGCGGAAAAGCTTCCTGCAATTGTTTCTATAAACTTACTACTCAAAAGATAGCAGTCGAGATGAAATAAATAGAGTGATGGAAAGCGGTTCAGTTAATTAAAAGATTCAAACGAAAAATCACATATTGTTTATATGATAATTGGCTGACTTCGTTATCCGAAATATATTATTTTTCTAATTTAATGATACTCGTTTATGTTGACATTTTAATCATGGGAATTCCATTCAAGAAACTTTCACGAAATCAATGAAATCTACTACCAATTAATCTACTATTCAATTAACTACTAGTTTCGTAATCAGCCAATAAGGGGATAATTATACGACTTTTAAGAAACAATGCAACAGATTCTCCTGCATAAAGAAAAAATAAACAGAGCGAGGAAACTCGAAAAGGAAAAGCCAGGATGCGAGAGTAAAAGTAAAAGGCACTACTTATTTTTTGAAATATAGTCACTGCACTGGAAATAATTAGTATGACACTTTAATTACGCCGTCTTTGTTCTCTCTCTTCTCCTTTTTCCTTAAGAAAATCTGTTTCTTTTCAACGGTTAATATCAATACTTAATAAAGACAACTTACTTAATTTCTAAAAAAAATTAAATCATAAATCCTTTACTTTGCCACTACCTGATACTGGCTAATTTGTTTCATCATCTTCGCTACTGAATTTATTTTCATTTATTAGAATTCATGTTTAATTTAATTTTTGGCGTGAAAGAATTAATTCGGAATATCGAATTAATTCTAGATAACTCTGTAATATATTCTAGAAACGTAAATCAAATTCCTGCATAATATTAACTTCGAACTTAATACGTTTGTTTATTCAAATTTACTAGCAGTCGATAGATATGAGAGGTTACATATGTTTTAAGATTTACGCTTTTTTACATGAAAATAAATTATTTCATCATGTCTTGTTATTCTTGACATTCTTGTCTGATACTCGTTGAAAGAATGTTATTACTTAATTCAATTAAGAATTTCAATTTCTTTAAAAAGTAAAAGTAAAATATTTTAGGTGTAAAAGTAAAATTTGGAAGACCTTACATTTGACTTCAATAACTCAGTATAAATTCATTAATATTCTATTTTTGACATTGTTTCGATAAATACAGGGTGGTCCGTCTGACACAACATATTTACAACTGTATAACAAAAAATTTTTAAACCGAAATTTATCAGTATCGTGTTTACAATAAATGTCTATAATAAAAAATTTCGAAAATAATTTGTTTTCGTGAAGAAACTAACCTCGCCTTGGATTTCTTAAGTACGATCATATTTTTTTCTTATTACATCGTAGTAGACGTCAAGACGAATTCGAACTACGGAAGAATAAGAATCTATGGTAATTATCGTAATCAGTGAATAGTGCATCTAAAACGGGTTTAAAATGATGTCAATGCTTTTCTACTGTTTTCCTAAAAGGAAAGTGTAATTAAATGTGAATTAAACGTCTACAGCTGATACTATGTAACTGTCCTCTTTAGCGAAATCCATTAAGCTAATTGTGGTTATTTGCAACTACTGACTTCTACATTTATTAGCATTAGATTTACTTTAAACACATTTATTGGATTTAATGAATCGAAATTATTAACTAATTTATATGTAAAGCTAATGAATTAGACTTGAATACAAAACGTTTATTTATCACAAAATATGATATTCACTATGGATATAAAAAATATACCTAAATCTTAAATAGGCTTCTGAATCCGAGTAATTCAAAACTTTAAATCCAGCGCAAACTTATTATTAATATTATGCATTTTATATCTAGATAAAATAGAAAGGTCATAAAATTAGGAAATAGAAATAGGCGATACTAATCAATTTTTAACTTGATGAAAATGCTTTCTACATATATGAATGTCGCGACATAATATAAATTTAACTATAGAATAATTAACAAAGTGATTACTAAACGGAATTACTATACAATTTCATGTTTATTATGTGTGTACGACGTATGTCAAATGCCCACTTTTATCACTTTTCTTCTTCTCGAATTACAATCAAGATGATACAAAATAGCTTTATCAAAAAAATGAAACTTTAATATTTTAGTCTAATAAAAAAGGAACAATATTCAATAAATTTAACCGTATCGTTCATAAAATGAAGTTTGTACCTTATTTAGACATCATAAGAAAGAATCATTTTGAACATTATAATCGATATTATATAATCGATATAATCATTATTGCGATTTGATAGTTCTGCAATTTCAATTGTCATAAATAAAATATGTTACAAAATGGAAAATCACGAAAAATAGACATTCCTCGTTTTTTCTCCTTAACTTTCAATTTCATTATAATAACTTCGAGATATTGAAAATTCTTTCAGACCACGCTATTATTGATAGCTTCTACGACAGTATACTCGAAACCAGCACCGGAACCACCTAGCTCGTACTTCCCTCCATCGAGCGGTGCTAGTCTCTCAAGCGGTAGTTATGGTCCCCCAGACCGCTATGGGCCACCCCAACAACAACCTGTTGTCCATAAACACGTTTACGTTCATGTACCACCTCCGGAAGCGCCAGAATACAAACCACCAAAATACATACCACCCGCAGCACCACCACAGAAACATTACAAGATTGTGTTCATAAAAGCACCTACTCCACCAACACCAACAGCACCAGCTCTACCACCATTACCGCCTCAAGATGAAGAAAAGACTTTGATCTACGTATTGGTGAAAAAGCCGGAAGAGGCTCCAGAAGTTGTTCTCCCGACTCAAGCACCAACGCAACCCAGCAAACCAGAAGTCTATTTCATTCGATATAAGACACAGGTAAAGCACACAAAGTTTAAACATTTAAAGCAAAATTATGCTGATAATCGTAAACAAATTCGAGTGATTGGACGTGGAGCAAAAATGAGACACTAAATAAATACAATTGTGAATATTATAAACATTTATTATGATAACTGCATTCAAAAAATCTAATCAAGATATCTACTTAATACTGATTGACATAATCATTACTAATGAATGAATATTAAAATAAACAATATTATATTACATACTTCATAAACTGAATTTGTGTTTACCTTTATAATGTGTATACACAGAGTCACAAATTTGTGATGTATATAAATACATATAAAGATATGTATGTAAAAAAATTAACACTACTTTAAAAAATCATTTTTTCAAAATCAATTTTACCATTACTATATCCTATCATATATAATTACAATTGACATGTAATATTTTATTATCGAGAAAAATTATTTAGAAATGATTTTATTTGGGATTAGAAAATATCCACTATAAGTAAGCAAATAGTAATTAGATGTTAGATAAATTTAAAAAATGACTGTTAAAAGTCAATGATGCACTTATTTATCATAAATACAGGAATTTCTTAAAATAAGTTGTAAAGGGCTGTAATTTTCTTATGTTACAGAAGGAACAACAAAATGCAGAATATGGGCCCCCACAGCAATCACCTCCTTCAGATAACTATGGCGCTCCACCATCAAGCCCTGGTGGTCCTTATTAAATAATCCTATCCCAAAAAAATGCTCTGAATCAAATACTCAAAACACGTGAATCTCGTGAATTATAGAGATTTTAGTCAATAACAATACTCATCATCTATGAGATTTTGAGAAAATCAATCTGTAAGCAATGTGATTACTATTACAAAGTTTTGTGACTTCTATGATTAGACTTAGATACTATTTATCTCTATCAATGATAGTATACTAAAGACACTTTGTAATGTTAATATCATTAACCATAAGTTGAGATGGAAATTCACGCATAATACTTGTATTAATTTATTATATGTATTACTTTTATCTCTATTAATTTCAAATTATTATCAAATGAATCAGAAAGAAAGTTATACAATCAGAAATATCTTTACTGCAAATTTCAACATTATTTTAGAGCACTATTCACAAAGGATTATCACGTATAGAAAGTTAACAAATTCAGAAATTTCTGATTAATACAAGATACACAATGAAAATTATTGTAACTAATATATATGTATATTTTAATAAAACTATTTGTACTTTTGTAAAAAGTTTCACTTCATTAGTTTTACATTTATTTCCCCTTTAAAGCTACTGTAATATAAATTTTCTTTCTCGATTAATATACAAAATTCAATAAAAGTAGATCAGAAACTAAAGAAGGTACAAAAATTTAATTTAATGCAAATTTATTTGGAACAGAATACAAAAGGATAACAAACAATGATATGGTTTACAATTCCAAGTTTATAATTTTGATATACAAGTATATTTAAAAATTACTTCATTAATAAAGGATATTTTTATAAATAACGACTGTTTAAAATATAATAGCAATGAAAAAATATTCAATATGTTCGCTTGTATATCTATAAAAAATTGTAAACCTGTAGTCAGTATTACAACTTTTACTGTAAAAATTAGTCTTACTTGTTTAAGCAATCTATAAAAGTATTTCACAGATTCAGGAAGATTCTTTTGAATTATTATAACTTCCAAAAAAATTGTCTAAATATTTTATCCTATCTTCTTTGGGTAAAAGTATTTACTTATCTATTTATACATTTCCTTTGCCATACATTAGATTGAGTAGTAAATTCATTCCTTTTCTTGCAAGACAAATATGTCTAATAAAAGACATTTCTTTACTTTATTACTGTAAAACTTTCCTTCCTATTATAAAACGATATGGACATATTTTCTCAGAATTCTATGTAAATACATATTCAAAACATAATAATTTCCAACCAAATTGCATTGGTAACATTATTCTAGCGAAAAATAATGGTAGCTAATTTTCTCTTTTCATTGTCTATGATTAACTTATAAACAATATTTATCAGTAGTAATTGTCTGCTTTTCTGATAAAACATTATAATAAAGTCACTTTCTCAATTTTATCAAAAATACATTCTTTTACTGCAGTTTAGATTAGTATTTTTTCCTTTATCAACACTGTCCAAAATAATTTGTTACCTTCCAATTAATTATTTCAATCACAGATCTTCAATTTCTTTAAATACAAGAAACTACCATGATTTGTGTTAAATATTTAAAATTTTATATCTTATATCATTTTTAACCATTATAAGTATTTGATTAACATTAAGCTTTATTTACTTCCCTTTACTTGCTCAAATACACATTATTTGTAAATTTACTACCTACATCTTTACCATAGATGACAAATTTTTATTTTTGTTTATTTTTTAAAAACCTACATTGTTCTTTCCAGAAATAAAGCAATATTAAATATCAAAAATAATGCTGTGCACTCATTCATTATCAGAAAAGCTTTACCTATTACAAAATACATATTACATACAGAAGTACTTACTAAATTATGTACAATCATATACATCCTTGGAGAACTTAACTTGATATGTTTAATTATCATAACCAATGAAATCATGAGATAGACATTTTTCGAAACAATCGAACATTTTTCAAAGAACGTATTAAATAAGCTTTTGGAAGAATTATTCCGACGTTTCGTTTAGATAGCATCGTCATTGTAGCAAGAAGTCCACTGAACCCAAATGGGACAGAAATCGAGTAGCCTTTTTTTCTTTGTAATAATAACTAACTGCTATCCTGATGAAATATATGTCAGAATATTTTGGAGCATAGCTTATACCCGAAAATTTCAATAATTACTACGAGTCTTGCATTTATAAATAAACGAACTTAGTACCCAACTTAATATGCACTCTTTCCTAGAATCTTATAATTAAACTTAATATACTTATAATTAAACTTAAATTTTAACTCAATATTTATGCAAACAATTTATTTTAAAATATCATTACGATAAGATAAATAATATCTTTAAGATAAAGAAATAATTTAACTTTAAATTGATCAATTTGTAAATATTTTTAAACGCTTGACGGTTTCCATGCCACACTATTTTCACGTAACTTTTCCATTCAAGCCATATGTACTACAAATAGTATACATACTTACTTTTTTATCTTAACACTTATAAACTTGTTTTACATGCACTATGGGGACAATGATTTTAATAAAAAATTCAATTTTTACCGAAAATTGATTGGCATGGAATGTCTTAAGTGCTACATAATGCGATGATTCTTCCTGTTTCAATTTGGATAGTATGTAAGTACCTGATTATAATACTTAAACAACCATAAATCACTTGAGCGCGATCGCACAATTTTTCTTATACATACATTTTTTCGATAATCTTTGGCACTCAAAAGGTTATAAATACAAATATATTTAACAATATAAGGTTACAATGATGATACATATTAAATAATTTAATCATGCGGAATCGGTAACATTTACGATTCCGATTATAATTTAACCGAAAATCAAAAATTGATTTCACAAATTTTAATTTTTAAACTACTACAAACAATAATTTAATTTATTTGTATAACCATACTTTTATTATCATCAATCATACATCATACCTTTCCATATTTCAATTTTTAAATGCATCATATTTTTAAAAGAACAGAAACTTTAGCATAGTGTTTACTACTTAAATTATGTCTAAAGTGATGCTAAGCACAGTTCTTTTTGTAAAAAGAAATAATTTTCTAAAAACGCATCAATAAAAATAAAGATATTTGTAATAGCTCTCTTAAATATTTTGTACGTATTAAAGTTTATACAAAAAATATTTTGTACATGCTCAAAAGTTAATTCCACCTATTAATCAAGGAAGGTTAATTTATATTTAGTGTACAATATCACACAAAATAAATCCTTAAGTAGTATTAAGTATCTGTTTATATCTACTAATCACAATATGAAATTACAAATATTTTCCAAAAATAAAATGTTTCCTTAAATACCTAAAATGAATATGTCAAGA
Organism: Bombus affinis; assembly: GCF_024516045.1. Taxonomy (NCBI): domain Eukaryota; kingdom Metazoa; phylum Arthropoda; class Insecta; order Hymenoptera; family Apidae; genus Bombus; species Bombus affinis. Next base: position 5,161,542 of record NC_066360.1, on the reverse strand, counting down.
TATAACCATTAAGTATGATTAAAAAACCATACTCCTACATTGCAAATTTACTAAGTTCTTGCTTAATAAAAGATTAAAGATTAGTGAAATTTTCCGTTTCTTTTTCTTCTTAAAAAAAAGATTTCCAAAAGTATAAATAGGTTATTTCTGGGACGTTTAAACATAAATTTTCTTCTATTTATATGGAAATTACAACCTTCTACTATTTATAAAAAATGTATTGTATATTTTATTATCTTAATTGGCACTTTTCAAAGATAGTTTATAAATATTTCTTGTACTTCAACAAATTATGTGCGATCCCAGTATTTGAAGACAATGTACTCTTCATCATTTCATTTCAACCACTTTTCTTATATTTAGTATATAATAAAAAGGTAAAACTTATTCAGAAACTTTTTTACATTTACATTACTGTTCAATCTTTTTAGACCGTTTTTTGAGAAAAAATATTTTAACAAGTAGTGAAATCACTGGATAAGAGAGATATATTATATGACCACAATAATAAATAGAAAAGTAAACCTGATGATAACGAGGGTATGACAAAAATGTAAAACAAACAAGACAATAACCCATAAAAATAAATGTATACATGTGCATAAGAATCCATGTGAGAATTTGAAGTTCTGGACGACTGTTTAATAAGCTTTGTAATTTCTGTTGTCTCTTCAATATTTGAGATAACTACAAAAATTAATACAAGATTTTACTCAGTGCAATGATATTAAATTGACAAATAATTAGTTCATTAACTATTTTAATAATAATTTAATTAATTGAATAATGGCTTACTTAATATATTTAATTTATCTGGCCAATTTTATAAGTTACAATTCAATAAATTACATTTTGAGGAAATATGACATTAATATCAATATACATTTCTACTAAAAATAAACATGATATTATATATATTATATAGTATATAATAGCAAGAAGAATATAATACTAAATTTATAAATTATAAAATTTTTAAGTAAGCCATTAAACAATCGTTTACCTGATCGTCATCCAGGTAAATAACCAATTGCTTAATCATTGCATATAGGAATATTTAATATAAAACTAATATCAGACTTACATCTTTTTCAGCATACATGATAATAAACTCGAGGAAGAAGCATATATAGTATCCTGAATGAAGCCCATGCCAAACTGCGAGAAAAACCAGGGTGAAAAACTGACTATATATTTTCGATCCCAGAAATTTCAATCTCTTGTAAATATATTCCGCACACCAATTATTAGTGTTTATATTAAATGATAAAATATAATCGTTAAACTGAGTTGCTGTTTCGAATTTTAACAATTTAACATTTTCACAACCATTCCACAGAGGATGACCTTTCTCATCCTTTCCATTATAAGTTAGACCAAAAGTTGTACAAACCTGAAATGAAAATTATGTTTTATAATTCAAAGCAAACGATAATATGTAATTGTTAACATTGTTTAATTATAAATTATTTTGTTGATCAATAGATTATTAATCTATATTTATCTCAATAATCTTTTTAAATGCTTAAACCTGAAAAAATATATATTATAAACATATATATACATGTTTCCTTACCCCTTCAGCTAATAACCAACAAGAAATATATTTATACAGATTGAAATGACCCCAAAAGCCAATCGTAAAAAGACGTTTCAAGAATGTCTGTTCTCGGAATTCTGCACTCAATAGATATTGATTGGGAATGTATGTAGTCCCTAATTGATAGAATATCAAGTATATAAGTCCAACAAACATTCGAGAAATACCAGGAATGATACAATCATGAAGTTCCATTTCTTCTTTCATAGAAAACTAAAAATACAAAAAATAAATTATTTTTTCTTTATATTATATTGCATAAGTTTTAGGCAATAGATGAAAGTGTGCCACCATGTTACAAAAGTTAAAGTAAGAAAATATATTACATAAACGTAAACATGTTTTATATAAAATATCTTATTAACATAATACAAAGTATGTAATAATAATGGATTAATCTTTTCTTTAACACAATATAAAAATAGATTGACAACATTTACTTTAGTCTTATTTCAAAATGTTACCTATTTTCATAAATGTAAAATTAACATCAGTGAAAAATGAGATTTATCACATTTTTTTATCAATTATAATTTATTTCAGTGAATGCATTAGAAATTCCTTATATTAGTTTGTGACGTGTATTCGTTTCCTTCTCAATATATATATATATATATATCAATTATAATTCGTATATATATAATTCGATATATATATATCGAATAATTAATAATAATTCGATATATATATATATAGTCGAACGATAAATCAGCCTTTTATTGTAATTCTGTTATTGAATTATTTATGAGATTGTGTAATATTTTTCTCTCAGTTTTACTCATAGAACATGTTGGCACTGTTTGTCGAGAAAGATTTGAGACATCCTATATATCGATTAAAAAGTTCTTACAATTTTTTCGATTACTTAATTAGTATTTTAATATGACTTACAGTATTCGTATCGATCATCGTATATCGTCCATTTACATAGTCTAAGTACCTTTTCATGCTAAATTGTGGCCCAACGAGAAACGATCCTGGAAAATATGCAAATGCTGCAATCTCTAAAAACGTTGGTTGTTCTTTCAAGGCCACTTGTTTCTGCGATGCAGACAATTTTTCCTGAAACGGTAATGTCATTAGTTAAACTTCTTCCTTCTGAAAGGAAATTTCCTTCGTTTCTTATTCACCCCTCTTAATTGTTGTATTTAACTTAAATTTTAACTTCGACTTTTTAACTCGGCTATTTATTCATCAATTAGACATTTCCATCGCGTGTATTATGCTATTTGTTGTTTTGTACGTACCTCGGGTTTTTGACCGTCCAGCAAATTGAACGCAAGACCAATTAATCGCAGAGTTAATACACACTGTGGCATAGTCCATTTTATATCATAATCATCTGTACTTGTCATATAATATCCTATAAACGATAAAAACGAATATTATTTTTTAATGTATAATATCTTTAATATGTTTGACTTATCATATGGATACAGGAGTATTCTGTGATATGCAGAAATCATTTTATAGATGAATTTAGCACGCGAAAAAAATAAAGATTCTATTCGTCCTTGTTTTTATGTTATAGAAAGTATTTAACTCGAAATGATCTTCTGGGGCACTTTAGTCTGGCAATTATATAATTCTTTAACCAGCAATTTATATATTTATAGGTTTAGCAATAGAAATATATATATATATATAACCTATAATATAAATATATATATATAACCTATAATATAAGTATATAATATATATAAATATATAATATATATATATATATAACCTATAAATATATAAATTGCTGGTATATATATATATATATATATTTCTATTGCTAAACTTGCTTATTTGACTAAAACGCGATGGAAGTTTAGTTATGGATTTGTTTAAATTTTATTATGCACAGTACTGGACAACTAGAAATAACAAGACAATCAATAGCAAAACATTTGCAGAGCTACATTCATATGCAAAGAGATTTGGTCTGTTATGAAAGTAAACAGATACAGTTTGTTAAAGAAGAAACTCGCCGTAATTTGAATAAAGATAAATTGAAAAGAACATTACCAGATGTTTATATGAATTCTTTTCATTTTTTTCATGTACTAAACCGATCTTTAAATCTAATATATCACAGGACACCCTATATATATCATTTCAAGTGAAACGGTAACATGTACCACGAAGTTATAATTATCTGCTCACGTTAAGTTTTATGATCTATTAAATTGTATTAGTTCCAAGTAACACAACTATTGAACAAACGTGAAATTATTTGCTTTATCAATTATTTATATTATTAATACATTCACTACGTGGAATCAATCAATCAACTATATTTCAAGAAAATCGTATTATTTTAAATTAAAATAAACAATGAAATATATATATATTATTAATATATATAATATATTTATTGTTACATGTATTATTATATATAATATTATATAATATATAATTTTATATAATATATAATATTGTATATATATAATTATAATATATGATCTATATTAACAGTTGTACATTTGTTATATATTCATTATATAACCGATGACCGCCGTCACGTGAACGGAGAAACTTTTGCTCGATTAGCAGTAATCGATATTGCATCGAACGTATTAAATTATTTATCATCGTTATTTAAGAAAAATAATACATGTTGTGCAAAAATTCATACATAATTTTTTTTAAATTGCACGCAATTAAAAGTAACGATACTTTTACTATAATTTATAATAATTCGCACGATTTCTGGATAATTTGTAAACGTTGGTAACATTTTCTTAGTAAAATGAAGCTAATTATATAGAACAAATCAAATATCTTTTATGCCTATGTTTTTTGCCGAAAATTGGGAAGTTGTTTGTTTATTAATTTGCATATTTTTAAAAAATCGCACGAACTGTTAAATAAGTATAAATAATAGTGTACTATAAATTCTTCATACCACATAGGAGATAAGCCATATTGAAGACAAAAATAATGACAACAGATAAAGACGAACCACCAAAGCGTTTTAAGACGCGATATGTAACATACATCGCTGCTGCTGAGTGAAGTATATTGAGCCCTGTAAGTACAAAATACTTATGATCAACCAGTTCCTTAAATAACTGATCCAAAATATTTTTGAATGAAAATTACATCTACTGTTATCAATTAATCAATCAATTTATAAAATCTTTCCAATAAGTAAAAGAAAAATTATTTTAGTATGTCGATCAATACCTTTAAATAATTTTCGATGTGCTTTTCGATTTAATTACTATTGAATATTGAATTGAATACTTAAAGTAACAAATATATTACACACTCTAAAATTTCAATTCATTTCCTCGAGGAAATAAACATACATAATTGAAATAGAATAAAAGATATAAGACAAAACATGCAAAAGTATTTAAAAAATTCAAATAAAATTCAATAATAATCTTTTCTCGAATATTCTTCTTTATTTAAATATCATTTTTTGAAGAAAAATAATTACCATAATTCCATAAGCAAATCAAAACGCCACAGGTTGCAAAAAATATATGTTGAAAAACTGGACATTTTCCGTACAAAGTATATCTGTGAAGAAGGGCGATGGGTAATCCTGAAAGTTCAGTTATAATTGTATTATTCTCGAGTTTCATCGAAATATTTTTACAAATGTTTCATTTCACGTATATTTTATAAATTAAATTCATATCTAGTTGCAATTATTGATACTTGTAATTCGTTTTCATCAACTTCGAAATTAGTCATATTACAAATAATGAACTCTATGACAATGTTAGTATGATAATTCGATTAATTAATCTAAAAATAATATACCAGTACGTGAAAATTTTTTATATGGTTATAATCATAACATATATAGTTTTAAGAAACGATAACAAAGTGAAAAGTAATCGATGATACGAAATTTAAATACAATACGGATAATTGGGACGCTATTATTATCTATCATATAGTTATTATTAACAATATTTTTATCCACAATAATTGCACAATTAAAAAACAAAGAAAATAATTCATAACTGTAAATAAATGTAAATAAATGTAAATAAATTCTTTCATTAAGCTAGGATATTATATATATTGCAATGATGTTGCAATTTCCGTCGTAAAATAATTTGCATAAAATAAAACAAGGAATAGAGAAATATGACAGATTAGGACGAGAAATGGAGTTACTACTAAAGTAAATATTAATTATTTTTATTCTTACAATCACTAAAACACACATATAATAACACATATGTTCAAATATAAATTTTAATATAACCAGTCAGTATACACTTCAGATAAACAACTTGTATGTTTCTTTATAGTCAAAGTCAATAATAAATCCTAACTGACTAAATTACAGATATTATAATGTAACATACAATTATTTCCGTATAAAGTTTAGTCTAGGATTCAAAATTAAACAATCTAAATAATAAAAGATATTGTTTCCTATTGGAATAGTTACTATTAGGATTATCTTGACCAATTTACGAAGAAATAAAAGTACATATCACGCAGGCATGTGCGACAAAAATGTAGGATACATAACCTTCAACCTCAAAACACTGCGAATCTATGGAAATATTATTTCCAATTCTAAAATGACAAATTGAGATCTAGAAATGTATTTCTAGAAATACATAACAAATCATAATACATAACAAGTAAATCGAAGTACAATTTGATTATGCAATCACTGATGTAACAAGTAAAAATGAGATCAGGCTATAGGTTAATGTATACATGTATTTTATATCCGCCAATTTATTGATGTTAAATACTGTAAATGAAAATCGTAAAAAAGGAAGCAATGTCCTTCTGAAGACATTAATTACCAAGAAAAATGGAGATAAGGAGACGAAGTGCAGCTTCAGATGTATTTAAAGTTTCCGAGAGGCTTAACAACATACTGCTCGACATTGTTGATTTTTTCGAAATGGTTTCTTATCCTGTTGCTTTATCTTCTTAAATCAGTTTCATAATATTATTATTAAATTTATTCCTATGGATGGCGTAAAAAAGAAAATGTAATTTACATTATGCACCAATAACATCACCTGTCACTTCTATAGTTATAAAGAAATCGATACTCAAACCACGATAGGAATGGAAACCTTGTTATAGCGTTCTCAAACTCATTAAACTTTAGGTAATTCCAAATAAAATTTTCAAAAAAGAAAAAAATATGTATATAGAAAAAAATTACATATTGAAACGGATGGTTGAAATGGTAAAAAGTAATTATTTAGTATATTATAGAAAAAATTGAAAGAAAGTTCAAAACGAAACATTGGTATATTTAAGAACACCTGAAAACAAATTTCACGTCACACAAATCACACTTTCTGTATCTATTTCTTTGTATTTAACATTATTTAAAATATTAATTAACGACATTGCGAACAATTATACTTAAACATATTTAAGAACATTTACCTTCCAGTAGACCATACATTTACTTTTAAGAATCCTCAAATTAAAAAGTTTTTCTAATTCAGTATATGCAGTGTGTCAAATAAATCATTATCCGCTTCGTAACCATTGACGAGATACGTTACGACACAATACCATTCGCACTATGATATAGACAAGTTATTCGCGACAAAATACCGTTTGTACATTGTTACGGATGATGTTATCTATCGACACAATATTCGTACTGCACCACCGTTGAGATGCCCCGTGAGTCTGTTTTTCTGTAATTACAATTTTTGTTTTAATAAACAAACGCACAAGATGATGTAACGTAGTATGATTGTGAACGATATTGTATTATAATCACGAAATGACTTAGCCGTATTATCGTATCAACAATATTGCATCGTAAAATATCTTGTCCATGACTAAAAGTAAATTAACATTACCGGGCCGGTCAAATGACCGTTTTCAAATTTTAATTTAAAATTGTACATTCATTGTTATTTATTTCGTTCATCTAACTTTTGTTCACCAACATTCTTATATGAACACAAATTGAGAAATTAGTTAATCAGATAATATAAAAATTTATATAAAGCCAGATGAACAAATGAAATAACAATAAATAAGCAACTTTAGATTAAACCTTGAAGCCGGCCATTTCACCGGGTCTGGTAAGGTTAGTATTAAAATACGTAGTTTAACAAGCTTACTACAAATATAAAATCCTTTTAAAAAAAAATAAAACCGAACGCAAGTAAACTTATGAATCAATATTGTTTAAAATTGTCGCAATTTAGTTCGTTTCCAAACCGTTTTTAAATCCGCACAAATTATTTATACCAGAGACAAAAGAGAGTATTCATGCTTATAGACCTAATTCTTCTTTGACTGGTGCTGCACCATGCGGCCAAATGCTGATATTACTTAATGTTAGTATATACAAGAACCTATAAAATTAGGGATCTGCCTGTTTCGTTGCACACTGGCATAGACAAAAATCCATTGAGTTCCACGCTATCAGAATCTATTTAATTATGCGGTTCTACGGAAAAGTTCTTATGTACTTCTTTATCCGATATAGACAAATATAAGAATTATAAAATTGCGTAATAATGAAACTATTTGTAAACTGCCAAAGAAGGAGAAATGAATTGTTCACTACACATATTTGTTTTTAGAGAAGAAAGAGAATATTCCCATTCAAACGATACTACATCAGTAGAATGATACAATAATTTTAATATTTTTCCGTATACCATCTAGAATTAACATTATCTAAACTTGACACTTGGCATGACAATTGTATTAGTATGAAAATTTATTCATCGTCGCATGGCGATTTTCCTTGGTACGTACGATGGTGCTCGTTAAAACGAATTCAACGACCTTGCACACGAGGCAATTCATTGTTATAAAATGTTATAAATTCGTCAGTTCTTAAGAAGTCAAGTGAGCCAGTGTCGCTAGCTACCGGCTACCAGATTGTTGCAAGCGCTGTAAACAAGTATCGAATTTCTTATATCCCATGATGCTTCCCAAAATATCAAACGTTATTGAATCGTGGAAACTCATTTTAGTTGACGTACTTTAGTCGAATAAAAATTATAAAATTAATTTTCAATTAAAATATTAATATTCAATTAAAATAATAATTTTCAAATAAAATTAATTTTCAATTGTCAATTATTTGTGTAAAATTGAGAATGCGATGTTGAAAATCAAGGAAAATGTAGCTTTTGTAACTCTGAAAAATATTCGAAATTTAATCCCAAAACGTTTATTAGTTTCTGTAAAAAGCTATTTAACAAGTAAAAGAGAGTAATCGTAGATTTTAATTTTTACAACTTTCAGAAGTAACATAGAAACTGACAGAGGATTTTCCTATTCTTGAAGAGTTTCACTATCATGTACAACTCGAAACTAATCGATCTTTTAATTCTAAACTATTTAAAATTGGCGCCAGAAATTATACATCAATTTACTTTTTATAAGGACACGTTTTTTATTATAAAGAATGTAACAGTTACAGCAATATTAAAAATATTAGAATTGATGAAATTCAATAATGGAAATCAAAATGAATGCATACTCATAATGACAATTATTAAGAGCATGTACTCATTTAATAGCAACGTAATAATTCTATTTTTTACATTGTTCGTTATAAGAACATGTAGAGTCAATGCTAATGACTCAGATTGATCATAAATAACTGGTGACAGTTAAACATGAAGTTTAAACAAATAAAAAATTTTTATATTAAAATCAGTTTATTTTCAAATTATGCTTGTGAATTTATAAATGTCTCAATGAACTGTTCCAAATTTCAAAAGCTCGACTCATTTTGATCATTAATTGTCGATACAATTGTAGTATCGCGAAAAAGGATAGCATTAGGATAATTTAGATTTGTAAAATTCTCCTAATACTATTTATTTAAGATAAATAAAAATAACAGAGATTAATTGGACAGAGAACGATAAATGTTCAACTTGAACTAAAACACAAAAGTCTTATTTCACTCAAATCACTCTCGCAACTCTATAACGCAACAACTCGATCTCTCTACAACGCTAGCAACTCTACAACTCTACAACTCTAGTCTTTGGCTTCTGCACTCGCACGCTCTCGCTTCTCAACTCACCTTGTACGCCTTTTGCATTCGTTCTCGCCGGCGTCTCAACCAACACTGTCTTTAGCATCTCTTTGTCTTTTCCCGTCCTATCGGACACGTGTCCCGAAACGCCCGTGGCCAGGGTCACGCAGGCCCTTTCCACGAAACTATCCACTTGAAAGGACCGACGACACATTGATGTACCCGACGATGGCGCGGCTCTCGCGACATTGTTTACGGTTCGGCCGATATCATAGGACTTTTGTCCACGATACTATACAATGAATGTCGATCTACTTGGAATGCGTGGTACCAATTCTTTTCACTCTTCGCATCGATTTTCGGGTCAGATCCTGCGCTTCCCATTATGTGATAGGATGACACCTCGCGGATGTACCTCGACTTTGTTGATTTTCCACTGGCTCATTCCTGGTTCAACAGGATTGATAAATACATGTGAATGAATTGGTGAATGTATGTCTCTAAGAAGGAGAAAGACCAACTCCTACGTTCCGTTCATATCAGATAGGGACAGGCCCTGAGGTGACGAAGATATTCGAGTGTCCAATTAATGATTTGCAGGTAATAAAATAACAAGCACGCAGAGTTTAAGAAGAGGAAAAGGTATGCTAATTCCAAAAAATTCCTTGTCGTTAGGTTGTCTTGTCCATAAATAGTTGTCGTTTCCTATAACTGTTTTTAAAGACTGGAAAGTTTTAAAAACGTATTGTTGCGTTGTAACACAAGTGTTTTGTATGCAACAAAAAGATATTTCGAACACAATATGCGTTTCAATAAATAATAAAATGTGCCACATGGGCGATTGCCATATTAAAATAAACCATACACTAGGCTAAAAATACCAAAATTGAAATACGTGAAACTTTTGAACCGATGGATTCCTAAGTTGAAAACTTCTATATGTTGTCCTTATTTTCCATTCATATGAGTACCGAAGAAATACCGGACGTTAACATGTTAATTTGCTAATGTAGGACAATGACAAACACAAAATACACGTATGCAGAATACGAACACCTTGTAATTACCAACATTTAAAATCTTTTACGAATGACATGGCCTTCTATCGAAAAATGAAAATACAGCTGATGCCCATGATATGAATCATTGTTGTATAGGTGCCAATATCGACTGACCTAACCTTTTCTGCAAATCCATGGCATAGAAGCTTGAGATAACCTACAAAAATCAAGACACACATCCGTGAAGACGTATCTACAAAACTAAAAAGCAAATTAATAAACGCATAATTTAATGTAGTTAACTAAATAAAAACGAATGACAATTGAAATTAGGTACAGATATTTTAGCTGAAAAAATTTTAACTAAGAGAGATAACTCAGGCCATGATGTATCTATTTGTGCTACATCTGTATTTCGTCGTTTGCGGTAGACGAAAGACTGAATCTGTGTAAAATTAGTTTTTATAAGTCTTGTGAAAAATTCATCGTTTATTGAGTATTTATTCCCATGAAGAAGCCAAACATTTTTTCAAACGGCAACGAGGAATCATCTTAATAAAATGCAAAATGTTTAATTCTGATTGATTCATGTATCGCTGTTCGATGTAGAAGATTCAGACGTCGTAGAATGATATATAGAATACAATAATATGTATACAATACAAAAATCTTTACAACCTCCAGTCCTTTATAAAACGCAAAAGATTTGATTAAACTATCCTGGGCAAAATAATCGATGGATTTATATAAAAAGAATAAATATTGAATTCGTAACATTCCCCTTTCCGAAGTTGATTAAAGACATCATCTAGCAACTGTAACAAATTTGCTAACTGTTTTAATAAATTTGTAAACTGTTTACTAGCGAAGATGAAAGAAAGCGTTTCTCAAACGGCTCTGTGTTCGGTCACACGGCATGTTCGCTCGTTGTCAAGGAAAAGCAACAGACAAACGACAACATAATTTAGAGAGGAATCAACAATCCAAGTGGATTGGTTATAATCTCACAATTAGTAGCGTTTCTGTACTATGGGAATGGTATAGGATGGTGGGGTAGCGTTTGTCTTCTGGCAGATAATGCAATAAAACACATTTTATTATTAAGATTTCAAGAACATGGAATTAAAAAAATTATTTAATATAAAATAGCGACTTTTTGTGTAAAAATATTGTCACCTGCAATTTTCCCTGACTTTACGTGTTTTGAAGGCGAATTGAATTGGTCAATTGCAATTTTCGGGTAACCAATAGACGTGAGCGTTCACCTTCTTCTTCCATCAATTCTTTCTCATCCAATGAATTTGCAAACATTCTAATCCGCGTGGTACCCCTATCCTTATCTCGGAACTTCTAACGAATCTTGGCAAAAATAAATTTTACGCAGATTTACTCGTCTGTCGACTACCGCGGATAACCGAACATAATGTTTGCCTTAAACGTCGCATTTATATTTAACTTCCTTAAACTTCTATGTACTTTTATAATTTCTTATGGATTTAGTGTTATTTATTTTTATATCTTACTCCGACTTCTTTTATTTTTGCAACGTCTTATTCCCAGATACCTGCGTTTCCTTCTGCAGTTAACGTCAGGAATTTATATGATAAACTTGCAGGGATTGGTTTGGTGAGAAAATATTTACGTCTATATCGAATGTAACAACAGTCGACACCGAGTATATCATCTGTATCACTTTCCGAAAGAAGACAATCCTAGTTATAAAGAATGAATTTGAAAAGTTGGTAAGTACAATGTATTCGTACTGTGCGTACGTGTGTTTTGTATCTGTTAATGTTTTATATTAACACATTAGCGGCTAGTATTTCTTCGGTTAAATTTCATATCTGACCTCCATCCTGTCTGACCTTTTTGACATTTTCTGATAGCACTCATGTGAACAGAGAACGGAGACAACATATGAATGTTTCTAATATAAGGAACCAATGGTTTAAAAGCTTTGCTTTTTTGAAGTTTGGTACTTTTAGTCTACTGTGCGTATTTTTACGTAATAACCATTTAAACGGTTAATTTAATTATTTATTCAAACACATATTGTGTTCAGAATAGCGGAATGTCGCTTTACGATCAATGTTGTGAGATCGTTCCGATTAAAATGTGTTAGCAAATATGCTCCGAACTATGTAGTGTTTGGTTTTATTTTAACTATAAGACTGTAATTAACCTGTTGATAAAAGTTTTATCACAAATCAAGACGAAGAAAATTTAAATTTTGAGTTGAACTACTCAGCTTATCACAGGTCGCCCATATTTGTTGATTCTCAGTCCCTCCTTGTCTTTCACTCGCATTGTCCCTTTCTATGTTCGACACGTCTACCACTTCAGTTTCGACATTTGGAATAGTTTATGTATCTCCATTATCGCAACACTTGGATTTCGATGTTCGTACAATTACAAAATATCAAAACATCAAAAAACGCAATAACATTTGAGAAAGAGTTGTGTCTACAGACGAAGTTTAGCCAGTTCTTCAATTAAAATATATTCACAGTAGGAACATTTTAGCATTTTGATGATATTCTAGAATTTGCAATAACACAATTATGTAGTTTTTTTTTATTAAACATATATTACTGGCTATAGAAATAGTGGCAAATAGTATTACTCGATCCGAGACCGAATATCGACGAGGCAACAATTTTTATGATACTTTCATCAATATGTCCATCATATTTTTGTAATTAGAATGACACGCAACACGATATAATTTGTTAAAATCGGTTAAGTCTTGTAAGTTTTTTTCGTAAACGAAAGACGACACAATGAGGGGACGATCGCTGAAAAATGAAACTCCCAAGTTTTCATTTTAAATCAATGATTTTACGTCCCTGTGCACCCCAAACTGCTGAGCGAGGCGGCAAGTCCGGTTCTGTTCCACGTACAGCTCAGTTTTTTTTTCAATAACTGATACCTTCGATGTTTATCTAAAATGTACATACATTGTGATTTTTTTATCTCAAATGTAAGTAAATGCCAAATAAAGTACTATACGAGATGAACTATTCTTTTAACAGGTATTCTCTTCCTAAAATATTATACCAGCGTCACTTTGAGAAGCATGGATGTCCGTGTCGATCATTATTTACTCGAAATCATCAAACAAAATCATACAAATAATACGAACAGATGAAAAAGCATGCTGTATCGGCACAACCAACAATTTTATTACAAAATAAACGAGAAAGAGAAGATGTACAAGAAAGACAGCACGCTATTAAAAACAGCTGACCAGAAAAGAAGGGCAAGAGCAAGAACAACAACATCTATGCAACTACTACCGCTACTAACAATGGCAAGAGGCGGACGAGGGAGAGATAAAATAAGAATAAGAGGAAAATGAATTATTTGTTAATATACCAATCCTAGACGATGCATGAGTATAGTTAAGACAACAAGAACTCAATTGAACGGCTAGCAATTCAGTCGCAGAGAAGCTGCGACGTTCAAATTAAAGAAAGCCTAGGCAAACATTCCGAGAAACAGAATTGCAAAACGAAAATGCGCAGGTTCTTGTATATACTAAATTACGACAAAGCAGGTTAGATCTTTAATTTCATAGATCCTTTTGCTCGTTAATTTCACTTGAACTCCAATTTCATCTCTGTTCGTAACCATGGACTACATATGTAGCGGCACGATACCATTCGCACGATGACACGAACTGTTTATTCGCGACATAATACCGTTTGTATATTGTTGCGGGAGATGTTATCTCCCGACACAATATTCGTACTACACCATCGTTGAGATGTGCCATGAGTGTGTTTCTTTATAATTACAACTTTTGTTATAATAAACAAATGCACAAGATATATCGTCCATGACGTAGTATGACTGCGAACGATATTGTATCATAATCGCGAAATGATTCAGTCGTATTATCGTATCAATAATATCGTATCGTAAAATATCCTGTCCATGGTTAAAAGTAAATTAACACTAACCCTAGCAGACCCGTGCAAATGATCATTTCAAAATATTAATTTAAAATTGTACATTCATTGTTATTTATTTCGTTCATCTAACTTTTGCAAACATTCTAATATTAACACAAGTTAAGAAATTAATTGGTCAGATAATATAAGAATTTTCATAACGTCAGATGAACAAAAAGATAAGAATGAATGTGAAACTTTAGATTAAACATTGAAGCCGGTCATTTGACCGGATCTTTTTAAAAGATCGGACATAAGTAAACTGTTGAATCAATATTGTTCAAAGTTGTCGTAATTTAATTCGTTTTTAAATCCGTATTTAAATCCGCACAAATTTTACCAGAGACGAAAGAGAGATTATCTTACTTTCTATAAGATGACGTTTATATTATAAAGAATGTAACAATTATGGTAATATTAAAAATATAAGAATTGATATAATTGAATAATGTAAATCTAAATAAATGCATAATTATTACGACAATTATTAAGAGCATTTAATCATTCAACATTAAACCTACCAACACTTCGTGTATACCTATCTTACCGTGTGCGGTTAGAATATCCGCTGATAAAAGAGTAATAGTTGTTATGATATATCTTAGATAATGGTTAATTTATAACTAAATGTATATAAAATGATGAACATTCATAAAATTTCGTTTAAATTTACTTTCGTTTAATTTCAATTATAGTCTTAAATAAAATTATACTGTTATTTATATAGAGATATATCTTATCCAACTTCTTTTTTTTTATTTATTAAAATATTTACAATCAATTCTCGTTGAGAATTTTCAGTAACTTCATTTGGCGTGATACAATGACATGGTTTATAATAGTTTATATTGTTGGTTCTAGTAGAATCTAAGAATTTAATCTAAAGGGTATTTTCTTTTTAGTCCGCGGATCTGGTCCGTGGTGTCAAGTAGTTGGGTGACTAATGGGTTGTGGTGGTTGTTGATTCTTGCGTTGTATCTGCTTCTGGATTTGTATATTTCATCTTTGACTGTAGGTATCTTGAGCTCGCGGTGGATTGTTTCGTTGGTAACATACCAGGGTGCGTCTATTAGGGATCTTAGAGTTTTCGATTGGAAGCGTTGAAGTATTTCAATGTTGGAATTACTTGCTGTTCCCCATAGTTAGATTCCGTAGATCCAGACAGGTTTTATTACGGTCTCATAGAGCGTAATTTTGTTCTGCGTGCTTAGGTTGGAGCGACGGCCAATGAGCCAATAAAATTTTTTGAGTTTGTCCCTGAGTTGCTTCGAGTTGTCTATGATGTGTTGTTTCCATGTTAATCTCCTGTCCAGAGTCATGCCCAGGTATCTGACTGTCCCACCGGGAAGGAGAAGAAGATTCCCGCGGTGGGCGGTGACCCACCGCGACGAGGACTTCATGGTGGCTGCCGCTATAACCGTCGCCTGGTCGGGAGGTTCTCCGACCGACGAGGACGCGGAGGCGGGAGCGACCCGGCTGAGGCGCGACTTGCATGCTATCTGCGACTCGTGTATGCCGCGGTCCGAGACCCCGCGCCGTGCCGGCGCGGTGTACTAGTGGTCCGAGGGGATCGCTCGTCTCCGCGAGGCGTGCATCCGTGCTTGGCGCCGTTACACCAGATCCCGCCGTAGGCGGCGAGAGAACGAAGCCGCGGTGGCTCGACTGTGAGGCCTACCGCGAAGCGCGGAGGCCCCTGCAGCGAGCAGTCAACGAGGCGAAGAGACGGGCGTGGGGCGAGCTTCTGACCAGCCTCGACGCCGACCCCTGTGGGCGCCCTTATAAGATGGTACTGAATAAACTTCGTCTATGGGCGCCGCCCACAACGGAGAGTATGGATCCTCGGTTCCTAGAGGAGGTTGTCGGCACCCTGTTCCTGGGAGCGACGGACGAGGAGAATAGTAGGTTCACCAATGAGGAGGAGCAGGAACCTCAACCGTCGGAAGAAGAGCCACGGGACCCGCGGGGAGTTGGAGCCCGGAATCGAGAGTCACCGAGGAAGAATTGGTCGGGGCTGTCGGGAGGATCGGAGCACGGAAAGCTCCGGGCCCCGACGGAGTCCCGACTCGCCTGCGGAAGGACGTCGCTGGGGTCTTGGCCCCGAGATTAGTGCGTCTATTTGACAGATGCCTGTCTCGGGGCGAATTCCCCGTCTTGTGGAAAGAGGCACGAATGGTCTTGCTGCCGAAGCCGGGACGCTCTCCGGACTCGCCTTCTGCCTATCGGCCGGTGTGCCTTTTGGACGGGGTTGGTAAACTACTGGAAAAAGTGGTGGCGACCCGTCTCGAGTCGCATTTGTCCCGGAGTGTTCCCGGACTACACGACAGCCAGTTTGGCTTCCGGAGGGGACGGTCTACGGCCGACGCTGTGGCCCGTGTCCGCTCTCTGGTCGAGGGGGCCGAACGGCGCGGTTACGTGGCGTTGGCCGTGTCGCTGGACGTGGTCAACGTCTTCAACAGCATCCCCTGGGACAGGATATGCCGGGCCCTCGAGTTTCATCGGGTACCCGCGTATCTACGGGTTGTGGTCCGGTCATTTCTCTGGGACTGCAGGTATTCTGTTATTTCCGGAGCGATATTGAAGGAATGAGGTTTAAAGACGTTGGATAGGTAGTTAGCGAACAGGTTGGCTTTTTCCATAGGCCTTCGTGCCCATCCGCCTAGCGGACAGGGGATTTGGAGGGATTATTTGCGGGGGCGCGTGAGTTTCCTGGAAGCCTTCCATAATGAGTAGTTAGAGTCGGCAGTGGGGGACAAATTGACAAGATATTTTTGAAAACAGTCATTTTTGTATTTTTTAATGATTTTGGTTAACTTCCTGGTTGCGTTGTTTAGTTTGCTTTTGTCGTCCGGTGTTCTATGGGTCTGCCATACTCTTCTAAGTCTTCGTTTTTCTGTGATTTTGTTTAATATGTAATGGGGATATTCGTGTTTGCTGATAGAAGTCTTAGTAGGTGTGGAGGAGCGGATAGAATTTATTATGCTCGTGTTTAAGAAGTATTCTGTGGCTGTTTCGATGTCTTCCATTGTTTTTAGTGAAATTGAGGCAGAGGTTGGGTGATTAAAGACTTCTCTAAAGAGCTGCCAGTTGCTGAGTTGGTTGTGAATGAAGCCATTAGGTGGGTTTTCGATTATTGCTGAACTGACTGTTGCTATAACGGGGGAATGGTCCTAAGAGAGTTCCGCCGAGCAGTTGATTTGGACACATCTAGGCGAGATACTTTTGGTTATGAAGAAGTAGTCAAGTAAATCGAGAATTTTGTTAGTGTCAGTGGGTCAGTATGTGGGTTCATATGTGGTGAGGTAGTTGAGATTGTTGGTGATTATGCTTTTCAAGAGGTTTTTGCCGCTTGCTGTGACAAGTCTGCTGTCCCATTGGGTATGCTTGTCGTTATAGTCTCCTCCAGCTATGAATCTGTCGCCTAGGGCGTCAAGGAAGCTGTCGAAGTTCTCTTTAGCAATCAAGTGTCTGGGAGGGCAGTATACTGCTGAGGTGGTGATTGTACCATGGCAGTCTTCTATTGCTACGCTTGTGGCTTAAAGGTAGTCTTTCTGGAATGATGGAAGCTCGTAATGCTTAATGCTGGATTTGATAATAATTCCGGTGCCGCCGTGGGCCTTTCCTCTGGAGTGTTGGGTATGGTAGAAGTTGTAGCCATGTATTTTGAGATAGTTTTTGTCGGTGAAGTGGGTTTCAGATATGAGCATTACGTCGATTTGCTGTTGTTTTAAGAAGAGTTCTAGTTCAAATTTGTGCTGAGCTAGACCGTTGGCGTTCCACAGAGCTATACGCATTAGTTTTATTTTGCTTCTGTGCGTATTAATTTATCCACGAAGAGTGTAAGTAGTGACAGCAAGTTGTTAATTTGCTCTGTTAGCTTCTCGATTAGTTTTTCGAGTCTGGTGAAGTTGTCTGTGTTTTGTGGGATGGGAACACTATTTTCTGAGTGTCCACTGTGGGTTTTCGAATTGTTTATATTTCCTTGTGCTGCCTGGGCGTAGGAGATTGATGGTGTGGAGAATTTTTGCGGTCTAGGTTCTTGTTTGGTTATCTCCTTGGGTCTGGGTTTAGGGTACTTTTTATTGTGCAATGTTTTATAGGCTAAACATTCTCTGTAGTTCGCAGGATGCTCTCCCTGACAGTGGATGCACTTCGCGGGGGTTTCTGGGGATTTAGTGCATTGGTCAGTGGGGTGACTACCTGCACATTTAACGCACCGGAAATTATGGTTGCAGTATTTCTACGCGAGGTAGTTACCTAATGGGAAGAACGAAATAGTTGCCTAACGGAAAAGCTGGTTTTTCCCATAAACAATGTCGCCCATGAACCACGTTGATAGGAGGCTTCGTTCTCCCATTTTCATTCCCAAAGTAGTCATAACCAATCGGCATCGCGGATCATTGTTCTCACTTTCCTAACTAAAAATGTGAGCAACGAATCCGAATTCTTGGTTCAAAGGGCACACCCATACCGAGCATTCCTCCGTAATCACATCAGAACGAACTTTAGAGTTATGACAGTTCCTACGACTCTTACGGCTCCTATTGCTCCTATTGCTCCTATTGCACCTATTGCTACTACTGCTAATACTGCTTCTACGCCATCAAGAGGGTCAACTCTACTGTTTCTCATAACAGTCAAAGTCAAGAAGTCAAATCATTCGGTGATTCGGTTGATTCTGGTGAGTCGGTTCACTAAAAGTAGGGTCTGATCAATCGCTACGTCTATTACAACACGAGGGCCTTCATCTATCAGATTGTCAGTCAAAATCTGATCAAGATTAAGGCGGTACCAATCAAGGCAGTACTTATACTCAGCGACATTACTAAAGTGTGTGATTCTACGAAGTTGTTGGAAAATACATAATTTATAACACTGTTAATCACGGAGTTATATTAATTCAACCACTCCTATTATCTTAAAGGAAATCTAGGGATCGATCTACGCGCGGCGACGATTCGCAGAATCGTAACGGGAATTTACGACTGCCGTTGACGTGTTTCTTCGCGATTGCGTCTCCTCGCGATTGGTCGAATTTACGCTTCCTCTTCCGTACATTTTATTATGATCCCTTTATACGATGATCAATGATAAGATAAAATATCGTCTTTACTTGTCCTTTCATTATATGCCATTTGACATATCCCTAAACATTTTATAAACTGATATCCTGCCAGGTTTGGGACCAGCATCTGTTTCTTTTCAAACTGTTCCATCGGGCCCAGTTTATTTGTCTGCTGTCAACGATAATTTCTTTTATTCTTGCCCTTACGTAAACCATTATTTATTACATCCAACTCTGACTCGGTTGTAAATAGCATTTCATGTGTTTCCATGCTGTTTTCAGTTGTTGAAGTTTCTTGGTCATCGTACACTGAACAGTATTCTTCTAAGTCCCTTATTTCTTTTTTTTAAATCTTGACATTTCCAAATATTTATCGCAGACTAATACCATGTACGGAATGCAAAGTTATTGTCAAATTTGATAGGTTTTACTTTTCTTCTTATAACAACGATCGTTTGTTACGATCGTTTGCGGAGAGACGCGGTCGTAAGGATAACGCGTGAGCGAGAGGGGTAAATTCTCACTACGATTCTAATAATTGTCGCCACGAATTAGTCGTTTCCTTGTTTCGATTAAGATAACAGAGGTGGTACAAATAAGTTTAGCACTGAATTAACAGGGTTAATATAAAACTAGTATATTTAACAATATTTCAAATTATATAATGAACGCGTCACAAATTAATTAATGATAAATACAATTAGTTTGTTAGTAATTCGACCCGACTTTATGATAGTTCTCGATGTATTTGTTAGACTAAGAGATCTGGATTTTATTCGTCTGAACCTCTACATGCATTCCGTTTGAATCCTCAAATGATACCGTTGCCCTTCGATTTTTCTTTGTCTTCGCTGCGAGATGATCCCTCGACGCTCGGGTCACTCCACCGTTCGCGCCGATGATCACCTATGCCACCTTCTTTGTGTAGATGAAATAACGGATCGAAGGCGAATCGACGTTTCTAGAACTCCCTGCTTGATGACAACTATGCGCTTGTCGCTACATTGTATATATTTCGCCGGTCCTATAAGACGATCTCTATTGCCACATTGTAGTACCACGAGCGACGGTGAAAGACACGGCCTATGGTAAGCCTCGTGGAGTAACAATATTCATTTGTATACATTTGTATTTCGTTGCCTACGGTAGAAGGCAGACTGAATCTGCGTAAAATTTGTTTTTATAAGTTTTATGAAAAATTCATCGTTTACTGAGTCTTTATTCCTGCCAAGAAGACAAATAATTTTTCAAACGGCATCGAGGAATCATCTTAACAAAATGCAAAAAGTTTCATTCTGATTGATTCATGTATCCATGTTCGATGTAAAAAATTCATCCGTCGTAGAATGATATATAGAATACAATAATATATGTAGAATACAAAAATACTCACAACCTTCAGTTCTTTATAAAATGTAAAAGATTTAATATTGATCAAATTATCCTTGGCAGAATAACCGACGAATTTATATAAAAAGAATAAATATTAAATGGGTAACATTCTTCTTTCCGAAGTTGATTAAAGACATCATCTGGCAACTATAACATATTTACTAATTGTCTGTGAACTGTTTACTAGCGAAGATGAAGAAAAGCGGTCCTCCAACGGCTCCGTGTTCGGTCACACGGCATGTTCGCTCGTTATCAAGGAAAAGCAACAGACAAACGACAACATAATTTAGGGAGGAATCGACAGTTGGAATGGATTGGTTATAATCTTACAATCAGCAGCGTTTCTGTACCATGGGAATGGTATAGGATGGTGGGGTAGCGTTTGTCTTCTGGCAGACAATGCTATAAAACACATTTTGTTATTAAGATTTCAAGAACATGGAATTAAAAAAATTATTTAATATAAAATAGCGACTTTTTGTGTAAAAATATTGTCACCTGCAATTTTCCCCGATTTTACGTGTTTTGAAGGCTAATTGAATTGGTCAATTACAATTTTAAGGTAACCAATAGACGTGAGCGTTCACCTCCTTCTTCCATCAATTCTTTCTCATCCAATGAATTTGCAAACATTCCAAACTGTGTGCTACCCCCATCCTTATCTCGGAACTACGAACGAATTTTGGGAAAACCAAATTTTACGCAGATTTACTCGCCTGTCGACTACCGCAGATAACCGAACATGGAGTATCCCGTAGACGCCTCAGTCTTAATTTTCCATTTTAATCTTATAGTTCTTCTTATAATTTTCTATGGATGTACGTATCTCTATATCGTTATCGAACTTGCTATATTTGTGCGACGTCGTATTCCCAGATACCTGCGTTTTCTTGTGTAGTTTACTTCAGGAATTTATGTGATAAACTTGCAGAGATTGGTTCGGTGAGAAAATATTTACGTCTATAGTAACAACAGTCGACAGCGAGAGTATCATCTGTATCACTTTCCGAAAGAAAACAATCCTCTTTATAAAGAATGAATTTGAAAAGTTGGTAAGTACAATGTATTCGTACTGTGCGTACGTGTGTTTTGTATCTGTTAATGTTTTATATTAACACATTAGCGGCTGGTATTTCTTCGGTTAAATTTCATATCTGACCTCCATCCTGTCTGACCTTTTTGACATTTTCTGATAGCACTCATGTGAACAGAGAACGGAGACAACATATGAATGTTTCTAATATAGGGAACCAATGGTTCAAAAGCTTTGCTTTTTTAAAGTTTGGTACTTTTAGCCTACTGTGCTTATTTTTACGTAATAACCATTTAAACGGTTAATTTAATTATTTATTCAAACACATATTGCGTTCAGAATAGCGGAATGTCGCTTTACGATCAATGTTGTGAGATCGTTCCGACTAAAATGTGTTAGCAAATATGCTCCGAACTATGTAGTGTTTGGTTTCATTTTAATTATAAGATTGTAATTAACGTGTTGATAAAAGTTTCATCACAAATCAAGAATAAGAAAATTTAAATTTTGAATTGTACTACTTAACTTGTCACAGATCGTTCATATTTGTTGATTCTCAGTCCTTCCTTGTCTTTCACTCGCATTGTCCCTTTCTATGTTCGACACGTCTACCACTTCAGTTTCGACATTTGGAATAGTTTATGTATCTCCATTATCGCAACACTTGGATTCCGATGTTCGTACAATTACAAAATATCAAAACATCAAAAAACGCGATAACATTTGAGAAAGAGTTGTTCCTGCAGACGAAGTTTAGCCAGTTCTTCAATTAAAATATATTCACAGTAGGAACATTTTAGCATTTTGATGATATTCTACAATTTATAATAACACAATTATATAGTTTTTCTTTATTAAACATATATTACTGGCTATAGAAGTAGTGGCAAGTAGTATTACTCGATCCGAGGCCGAATATCGACGAGGCAACAATTTTTATGAAACTTTCATCAACTGTCCATCATATTTTTGTAATTAGAATGATACGCTACACGATATAATTTGTTAAAATCGGTCAAGTATTGTAAGTTTTTTCGTAAACGAATGACGACTCAATAAGGGGGCGATCGCTGAAAAATGAATCTCGAAAATTTTCAACCAATGATTTTACGTCCCTGTGCACCCCAAACTTTGGAGCGAGCCGGCAAATCCGGTTCTGTTCCACATACAGCGCAGTTTTTTTTCAATAACTGATATCTACGACGTTTATCAAAAATGTAAATACATTGCAATTTTTTTATCTCAAATGGGAGTAAATGCCAAATAAAGTACTATACCAGGTGCTTATCTGGTTTCCTCTCAGTCAGGCAATTTTAATATACGAGATACCTTGTCTCTTAACATCAATGTGCTATACTCGTTTTATCTATGTCACTTTCGCTTATTATTTATATGAAATATTCTTTTACCAGGTAATCACTACTTAAAATATTATGCCAGCGCCATTTTAAGAAGCATGGATGTCCGTGTCGATCATTATTTACCCGAAATCATCAAACAAAACCATACAAATATACGAATAGATGGAGAAGAATACTGTATCCCAAAAACCAACAACTTTATTACAAAATCAAAGAGAAAGAGAAGATGTACAAGAAAGACAGCACGTTATCGAAAAACAGTTGATCGAAAAAGGAGGGCAAGAGCAAGAAGAACGACATCAATGCAGCTACTGGCATTACCAACAATAGCAAGAAGCGGATGAAAGAGGGATAAAATAAGATGATCAAGGTCAAAATATATGCTCAAGCACGGAGAAGAAAAAGTTGCAAAAAGATGGACTAAGAGACAGGAACTGAAAAATATACTGCAGCAAAGCAATCACTATGAAGTCAGCCCACGAAACAATTGTTTTCCGAATTCCATAATTTCTGAAGAATCGATTCCTTCAATGATTCTAGGAGCATTCAAAGAATAGCTCTTCGTTACAGCCGAGAAAGATCCGCGGTCGAAAAGACATAAAAAAAAAAAAAAGGCACAGGACTTAAACGTCAATAGAAAAGGCGAAGAGCTCTTGGAATTTCTTCTGAGGCAAAAATCTAAACTTATATAATACAAGCTTTGACTGAAACGGTTTGCATGGTTTCCCTTTATAGAATGGTCTATTGGTATAGAGATATACATTCATATTAGATATGTTCAATATTTGTAAATGTATTATTTATTATCTTTGTTTTTGTCACTAAATTATTATATTGACATTTTGAACTATTTTTATCTCTACTTTGTATGTATCGTGGTCCAAGAATATAGGAAATCATGAATTTTTTTCCAAGGCAACGTGCAATTTATTAATTACATTCATCCTTGCGCCATTTTGTTATTCTCATACTTGTCTATCTCGGATAGAAAGGTAGATATGAACTTTTCTGTAAAACCGTACGATTAAATAGGTTTCCATAGTGTGAAACCCAGCAGGTTCTTGTTTATGCTATTGTGCAATCAAATGGGGTAGATTCCTAATTTGAAGCTTTAATAAATAGGCTCTTGTATATACTAAATTGCGACCAAGCAGGACAGATTTTTAACTTTATAGATCCTTTCGTGCGTTAATTTCAATTGAATTCAACACTTGGCTGCATGGTGCAGCACTAGTACGGGAACAAGTAGATCCATAAGTGCGAGCACTCCAATTTCCTTTCTGTTCGTTACCATAGACGACATCTGTAGTGGCACGATATCGTTCGAGCGATGACACGAACAGCTTATTCTCTACATAATACCGTTTGTAGGTTGTTACGAATAATGTTATCCCCCGACACAATATTCGCACTACAACGTCGTTGAGATGTCTCGTGGGTCTGTTTTTCTGTAATTACAACCTTGGTTTTAAATAGAATGCGCACAGAAGATCTCGTCCGTGACGTAGTACGACTATGAACGAATTCTGTCACAATCGTGAAATGCCTCGTTTGTAGTTGCGAAGCAGTTATCTGATGACAAGTCGACGCAGTGTACTCTTGCTCAGTAGGTTTCATAGGACCAGGTCTATACTTGCGATCAGTGGGGGCCCAGGGGCGCAACGTCTTCATTACTATCCGGTAAGGTCCCTCCAGGATCGAGCTTTCGCGATCTTGATCTCCCGCTGTAGAGTGTGTCGCGCTTCCCTGTACGCCTCGTAGCAGCGGGAGACTTCCTCTTCATTGTAGCGAATCCGTCTACACCGCGTCTTCTGGAACATTCTGCGGGCCTGGACACAGCGAGTACGAAGCTCCGCAATTTCTTGCGTCCACCAGTGGATGGCTTGATGGTGTCTTTCACCGGGTACAGAGCGCGGCATCGAGGCATCACACGCCGCGCTCATGTCTTGAAGGAAGGTCTTCACCTCCTCGTCGACGCTTCCCTCCTTCGTACGCGCGTCTCAATTCCAGGTAGCCTCGATGACTGTCGCCTGGAGCAGCTCGCTGTCCCTCTCCTTGACACGCCACCTTGGCGATGGGCGAGAATTCTTAGCTCTTCCTCTGGTACTGCAGGCCTGCGTGGCGGATGCATTAGTTGCTATTACCGGCGCCAATTCCACGAGGATGTATAGGTGGTCCGAAAGAGTCTCGACCCCGTCGGCCACTCTCCAATCCAACACTCACAGAAAGGCGCCGAGGGTAGCCTAAGTGATGTCAACCACGGACGACCCCTCCAAACCACGCAAGTGCTCGCCGAGTCTCTGTTGGCTAGTAGGAGTCCTAGTCCTGCGGCCCAGTCTGACAACATCCTCTCACGTATGTCCGTTCTGGGGTTGCCCCATTGCGAAGAGTGAAGGTATCTGCTGACGCATTCTCCAACCCCGTCTAGAAAGTCCTCAAATGCAGCCAGGCCGCTGTTAGGGGAAACATAGACGCCCACCAACACCATTCCAGCCCACTCGACAGCGACATAACCACTGCCACGATCAAGCAGGACGCCAGAGGGACCCTTCGCCGTTGTCCATGTTACAGCTACCAAGCCATTCAGGTCTCCGACCCGTTGGGAATACAGTACGCCTCAGCCACCACCGCCAAGGCGATCCTATTCTGCCGGATAGTCTGGGAGAGCAGGACGTCTCGACCGTCCCAGATTAGTCTGGAGAAGACGTATGAATTTACTGCACCAAATCCATGGCCTCCTCCCGGTCATCTACCGCTCCTCTGGTACCTCCTTCGGTGCACGCTGGACCCGCTATGCTCTTCTTCGCGGCAGAGTCACGAATTGATGGCTTCCTCCTGTTTCCCTTCTTCGTCGGGCAGCACACCGTTCCTCCCAACCGGTGGGCCGCAGGTACTCCGAGTGACTCGCAGAGAGGGCGACTTGGGTATCGAGGCCGTACAGCCACTAGCGCGATGCCCAGCTTCGCCGTACCAATAACATAGGTGTGATCGGTCCACCGTCAATACGCACGTCGTGATGATATGAATCATTGTTGTATAGGCGCCAATATCAACTGACCTAACCTTTTCTGCAAATCTATGACATAAAAGCTTGAGATAACCTACAAAAAACAACGCACACATCCGTGAAGACGTATCTACAAAAGTAAAAAGCAAATTAATGAACATATAATTTAATGTAGTTAACTAAATAAAAACGAATGACAATTGAAATTAGGTAGAGATATTTTAGCTGAAAAATTTTTAACTAAGAGAGGTAACTCAGGCCATGATGTATCTATTTGTGCTACATCTGTACTTCGTCGTCTGCGGTGGACGAAAGACTGAATCTGTGTGAAATTAGTTTTTATAAGTCTTGTGAAAAATTCATCGTTTATTGAGTATTTATTCCCATGAAGAAGCCAAACATTTTTTCAAACGGCAACGAGGAATCATCCTAACAAAATGCAAAAAGTTTCATTCTGATTGATTCATGCATCCATGTTCGATGTAAAAGATTCAGATGTCGTAGAATGATATATAGAAT
Organism: Bombus affinis; assembly: GCF_024516045.1. NCBI lineage: Eukaryota > Metazoa > Arthropoda > Insecta > Hymenoptera > Apidae > Bombus > Bombus affinis. The sequence goes on along the minus strand of NC_066360.1, from coordinate 5,134,657 downwards.
ACAATAATATATGTACAATACCAAAATCCTTACAACCCCCAGTTCTTTATAAAACGCAAAAGATTTCATTTGATTAAATTATCCGGGGCAAAATAATCGATGGATTTATGTAAAAAGAATAAATATTAAATTGATAACATTCTTCTTTTCGAAGTTGATTAAGGACATCATCTGGCAACTATAACATATTTACTAATTGTCTGTGAACTGTTTACTAGCGAAGATGAAGAAAAGCGGTTTTCCAACGGCTCCGTGTTCGGTCACACGGCATGTTGTCAAGGAAAAGCAACAGACAAACGACAACATAATTTAGGGAGGAATCGACAATTGGAGTGGATTGGTTATAATCTTACAATCAGCAGCGTTTCTGTACCATAGGAATGGTATACGATGGTGGGGTAGCGTTTGTCTTCTGGCAGACAATGCTATAAAATACATTTTATTATTAAGAGTTCAAAAGCATGGAATTAAAAAAATTATTTAATATAAAATAGCGACTTTTTGTGTAAAAATATTGTCACCTGCAATTTTCCCCGACTTTACGTGTTTTGAAGGCTAATTGAATTGGTCAATTACAATTTTAAGGTAACCAATAGACGTGAGCGTTCACCTCCTTCTTCCATCAATTCTTTCTCATCCAATGAATTTGCAAACATTCCAAACTGTGTGCTACCCCCATCCTTATCTCGGAACTACGAACGAATCTTGGGAAAACCAAATTTTACGCAGATTTACTCGCCTGTCGACTACCGCAGATAACCGAAAATGATGTATGCCTTAAACCCCTCAGACTCAATTTTCGAATTTAAACTTATAGTTTTTCTTCTAATTTTCTATGGATCTACGTATTTCTATATCATTGTCCAACTTGGTCTATTTGTGCGACGTTGTATTCCCGAATACCTGCGTTTTCTTGTGTAGTTTACTTCAGGAATTTATGTGATAAACTTGCAGAGATTGGTTCGGTGAGAAAATATTTACGTCTACATCGAATGTAACAACAGTCGACACCGAGAATATCGTCTGTATCACTTTCCGAAAGAAGACAATGCCCTTCATAAAGAATGAACTTGAAAAGTTGGTAAGTACATAGTATTCGTACTGTGCGTACGTGTGTTTTGTCTCTGTTAATGTTTTACATTAACACATTCGCGGCTGGTATTTTTTCGGTTAAATCTCGTTTCTGACCACCATCCTTCCTAATCCTTTTGACATTTACCGGTAGTACTCATATGAACAGAGAACAGACACAACATATGAATGTTTCTAATATAAGAAACCAATGGTTACGTTTTTAAAGTTTGGTATTTTTAGTCTACTGTGCTTACTTTTACGTGATAGCCATTTAAACGGTAAATTTTATTATTTATTCATACACATATTGTGTTCAGAATAGCGGAATGTCGCTTTGCGATCAATATTCTGAGATCGTCCCAATTAAAATGTGTTAGCAAATATGCTCCGAACTATGTAGTGTTTGGTTTCATTTTAATTATAAGACTGTAATTAACGTGTTGATAAAAGTTTCATCACAAATCAAGAATAAGAAAATTTAAATTTTGAATTGAACTACTCAGCTTATCACAGGTCGTTCATGTTTGTTGATTCTCAGTCTCTCCTTGTTTTTCACTCGCATTGTTCCTTTCTATGTTCGACACGTCTACCACTTCAGTTTCGACATTTGGAATAGTTTATGTATATCCATTATCGCAACACTTGGATTCCGATGTTCATACAATTACAAAATATCGAAAAATCAAAAAACGCAATAACAGTTGAGAAAGAGTTATGCCTGCAGACGAAGTTTAGCCAGTTCATCAATTAAAATATATACACAGTAGGAACATTTTAGCATTTTGATGATACTCTGGGATTTACAATAAAACAATTATATAGCTTTTCTTTATTAAACATCTACTACTGACTATAGAAATAGTGGCAGGTAGTATTACTCGATCCGAGACCTAATATGGACGAGGCAACAATACAACAATAAAACATCTTCGATGTTTATATAAATGCAAATACATTGTAATTTTTTTTATCTCAAATGGGAGTAAATGCCAAATAAAGTACTATACGAGATCTGTATCTGGTTTCTTCTCAGTCAGGCAATTTTAATATACGAGATACCTTGTCTCTTGACATCAATGTGCTATACTCGTTTTATCTATGTTACTTTCGCTTATTATTTATATGAAATAATCTTTTAACAGGTAATCACTTCCTAAAATATTATGCCAGCGCCATTTTAAGAAGCATGGATGTCCGTGTCGATCATTATTTACCCGAAATCATCAAACAAAACCATAAAAAATACGAATAGATGGAGAAGCATACTGTATCCCAACAACCAACAACTTTATTACAAAATCAAAGAGAAAGAGAAGATGTACAAGAAAGACAGCATGTTATCGAAAAACAGTTGATCAGAAAAGGAGGGCAAGAGCGAAAAGAGCGACATCAATGCTGCTACTATCACTACCAACAGTAGCAAGAAGCGGTTGGCGGTGGAGTAAAATAAGAAGACGAAATTGAATTATTTGTTAATGTACCAATGCTAGACTATACAAGAGTAACATCATGATTCGCTGACAACGAGGATTCAATTGAAAGGCCAAAAATTGGATCACGGACAAGCTGCGACTTTTAAATTGTGGAAAGCCTAGGGAGTTTCCGAGAAATAGAATTGCAAGATGAACATGCTCAGCTGTTGAAAGAAAATAAAAATTTGGAAGCACGAATAAAATATGTCAAATAAAATCTCAAAAGAACCGAAATGTCCAGAAATCAATTGCGTGTAAAGTTGAAGGGATTGCATGCCTTGAGGTGCAATCATTTATGTAAGGTCAAAATACATGCTCAAGTTCGGAAAAGAAAAAGTTGCAAAAAGATGGTCTAAGAGATAGAAACAAAAAAATATACTGCGCCAGTAAAAATTGTACAACTAAAAAATTCCTTGAACATGAATCACGACATTTTCCTCCAAAAAGAGGACGCTTCGTCGTAGAGAGTGAAGGTGCGCTTTCCTGCTGGCCCCGGAAACTCCTTTATTCGTAAGATAAAGCAAAACGATCACTATGAAGCCAGCATATGAAACAACCGTTTTCCGAATTCCATAGTTTCTGCAGAATCGATTCCTTCAATGATTCTAGGAGCATTCAAAGAATAACATTTCGTTACAGCGGAGGAAGGTCCGCGGCTGAGAAGATATAAAGAAAGAAAGACGCAGGTCTCAAAAGTCAAAAGCAAAGGCGAAAAGGAGTTGGGATTTCCTCGACGATAGAAATCTACACTCATAATACACGCCTTTGACTGAATCATTTTGGATGATTTCCCTTTATAGAATAGTCTATTTGTGTAGAGATATACATACATATTAGATATGTCCAATATTTTTAAATGTATTATATATTTTCTTTGCTTTTGTTACTAAATGATTATATTGACATTTTGTACTATTTTTATTTTTACTTTTTATGTATCGTGGTCCAAGAATATAGGAAATCATGAATTTTTTTCCAAGGCAACGTGCAGTTTATAAATTACTTTCATCCCTGAGCCACTTTGTTATTCTCATACTTGTCTATTTCGGATAGAAAAGTAGATATGAACTTTTCTGTAAACCCGTACGATTAAATAGGATTCCATAATGTGAAACCCAAAAGGATCTTGTTTATGCTATTGTGCAATCAAATATTGTAGATTCCTAATTTTAAGCTTTAATAAATAGGTTCTTGTATATGTTAAATTGCGACCAAGTAGGGCAGATCTTTAACTTTATAGATCCTTTCGTGCGTTATTTTCAATTGAACTCAGCACTTAGCTGTATGGTGCAGCACTAGTAATTCTGTCGCAATCGTGAAATACCTCGTTTGTAGTTGCGAAGCAGTTATCTGATGATAAGTCGACGCAGTGTACTCTTGCTCAGTAGGTTTCATAGGACGACCGCCATCAGGATCGTTAGGGGATACCGGACGATATCATATGCGTCGGTGACTGTCCTTGTGGTCTCTCCTCCGTTGAAGCTCCAGGCCTTGGCGTTTCAACGAGTGTACGAAGGCTAGAGGAGCCTAAGCTCAAGCGGGGACTCTCCCCCACCTGCGGCTGCGACCCGTGACGTTCGGCGGGAAGCTATATGAAAGGTGTAGGAGCGGTGGCGCATCGACCTACTCCCGAAGGTTCGTGGCCACCGCGCCTTAGTTCGATCCTGCCAAACTGGGTGGCTTGGAAAGACCGCGGAGGGCTTTCATTTTCCTTCCGGATGACGCAGGTGCTCGCAGGTCATGGAGTACTCGGGGAATACCTGCAGAAAATCCGAAAAGAGGTAACGTACACCAGTCACCACTGCGGTGAGGGCGAGGACATGGCCCCAACACATGTAGGGAATTTTGTCTGGCGTGGAAGACCCCACGTCGTATTCTACGGCTAGCAATTGGCGAGAGATTGGACTCCTCGTCAGTTGTCAAAGCGATGCAGAGAGGGCGACAAGAATTCCTCGCAGTTCGCTCATATTGCGAAGGGGTAATACTGGTGAAGGAAAGAACAGAGCGGGAGAAGATGAGAACATTCCACCCTTACAGGATTCCGTGCCGAAGGAAGGCCATACGCCGTCCTACGTGGTCATAGTGGCTGACCCGCCGAGGAAGATTTGGATCTCCTCAGAATTGCATGACGACCCGGAGGATAGCGTTGAGGGGAGTGTTCCCTCCCAATGCCCCAACTAACCAAGGTACTACTCCCTCGGACAGGAGAAGACGCAGTGATGCTCTGGCAGTAATTCGAAAGAGAACTCGGAGCATCCCGGCTGAGCGTCAGGCGAACCATCGTGGGGTTTTAGTCGTTATAGTCCGACACTACCCCGCCGCTTCCAAGAGCGATGGGGTATCCATGAAGATTTCTCCATGTATACAAAAACAAAGTTGCGAGGCAGTTAAAAGAAATTAAGAAAGCTTAAGAGCACTACTAACAGTATAAAATCTGTTAAAAAGATTAAACGCGGACCTTACTAAACTTATGAATCAGTACTGTTCAAAATAATCCTCAATTTGCGTGCTTAAATCTGAACAAATTATTTATACAGGGTGCCCAGCGCAATGGTCATTACAATTTAATACACACTACTAATAATCTTATAAAAAGATGTTCTCAACTAAATTTAGTTATTGGGGAATCTAATATAAATTGCATTACAAATAAATGTGAAAAAGGTTTCGCATAAAGGATAGTGTCCAAACTATAAAATTTGTTACCTGAATACGTCGTTTCGAAGGTACCTTAGATCACTAAAGTGGAAACTGAAGATCATTTTTCACGGAAATGAACAGTTTGGAACTTACTAATATTTGATGATCAAAGATCTTTACTGTAGAAATGCGCGTAAAATCATGATTACATAAAGAGGCAAAATAAATGATGACACAATCAGCGACAACGCTCCAAATGTTCAAAAGCGTACAGGGTAATCAACGCAGTAAGTTAAAAGTACCAAAGTTAGGAAAGGTATATCGTTGAAATCTATGAGCACATCACACAAGATCAGGCTGGCCAAAAAATTTTGTACGCGTTATTTCTTCGAAAACCGATCATTATTTTCGGCTGCAACAACCTCAAAACCTCTCAAATTGTTTTCAATAAAAATCTCAAAGTCACTTTTACAAATTTTCTTAAATATGCATAACTATTTCTATCTGTTGTTGTAGATAACGTCGAGATAAATTGAGGAATAACAAATAAGCTTATCTATTATTAATAATATGCTTACATCAATCCGAAACAAAATACGGTTTTTTATTGAGCGTGCAAAATCATCTCGCTATTTAACTCAGAAGCAATGTCATCGATCAATAAGCTCGTTTGCATTCTGTATGTATATATATACTTGTTATAGACATATACAGCCGTCTTAGTTTTGATGAAAGATCACGCGCAATGCAGCAAAGCTTGAGATAACCTACAAAAAACAAGGTACACATCCGTGAAGACGTATCTACAAAAGTAAAAAGCAAATTAATAAGCACATAATTTAATGTAGTTAACTAAATAAAAACGAATGACAATTGAAATTAAGTAGAGATATTTTAGCTGAAAAATTTTTAACTAAGAGAGATAACTCAGGCCATGATGTATCTATTTGTGCTACATCTGTATTTCGTCGTCTGCGGTGGACGAAAGACTGAATCTGTGCAAATTAGTTTTTATAAGTCTTGTGAAAAATTCATCGTTTATTGAGTATTTATTCCCATGAAGAAGCCAAACATTTTTTCAAACGGCAACGAGGAATCATCTGAACAAAATGCAAAAAGTTTCATTCTGATTGATTCATGCATCCATGTTCGATGTAAAAGATTCAGATGTCGTAGAATGATATATAGAATACAATAATATATATACAATACCAAAATCCTTACAACTCCCAGTTCTTTATAAAACGCAAAAGATTTCATTTGATTAAATTATCCGGGGCAAAATAATCGATGGATTTATGTAAAAAGAATAAATATTAAATTGATAACATTCTTCTTTTCGAAGTTGATTAAGGACATCATCTGGCAACTATACATATTTACTAATTGTCTGTGAACTGTTTACTAGCGAAGATGAAGAAAAGCGGTCCTCCAACGGCTCCGTGTTCGGTCACACGGCATGTTCGCTCGTTATCAAGGAAAAGCAACAGACAAACGACAACATAATTTAGGGAGGAATCGACAATTGGAGTGGATTGGTTATAATCTTACAATCAGCAGCGTTTCTGTACCATAGGAATGGTATACGATGGTGGGGTAGCGTTTGTCTTTTGGCAGACAATGCTATAAAATACATTTTATTATTAAGAGTTCAAAAGCATGGAATTAAAAAAATTATTTAATGTAAAATAGCAATTTTTTTGTAAAAATATTGCCACCTGCAATTTTTCCCGACTTTACGTGTTTTGAAGGCTAATTGAATTGGTCAATTGCAATTTTAGGGTAACCAATAGACGTGAGCGTTCACCTTCTTCTTCCATTAATTCTTTCTCATCCAATGAATTTGCAAACATTCCAAACCGCGTGCTACCCCCATCCTTATCTCGGAACTACTAACGAATCTTGGGAAAACCAAATTTTACGCAGATTTACTCGCCTGTCGACTACCGCAGATAACCGAACATGATGTCCATCTTAATCCACATATTAATAATTGGCATATCTAAATTTTTATGTTATTTTATAATGTTTTGTGGAATTACTCTTCTTTATTTCGATATGTTATACCAATTTAGTTTATTTTTGGAACGTCGTATTCCCGGATACCTGCGTTTTCTTGTGTAGCTTACTTCAGGAATTTATGTGATAAACTTACAGAGATTGGTTCGGTGAGAAAATATTTACATCTACAGTAACAACAGTCGACACCGAGAGTATCATCTGTATCACTTTCCGAAAGAAAACAATCCTCTTTATAAAGAATGAATTTGAAAAGTTGGTAAGTACAATGTATTCGTACTGTGCATACGTGTGTTTTGTATCTGTTAATGTTTTATATTAACACATTAGCGGCTAGTATTTCTTCGGTTAAATTTCATATCTGACCTCCATCCTGTCTGACCTTTTTGACATTTTCTGATAGCACTCATGTGAACAGAGAACGGAGACAACATATGAATATTTCTAATATAAGGAACCAATGGTTCAAACGCTTTGCTTTTTTAAAGTTTGGTACCTTTAGCCTACTGTGCTTATTTTTACGTAATAACCATTTAAACGGTTAATTTAATTATTTATTCAAACACATATTGCGTTCAGAATAGCGGAATGTCGCTTTGCGATCAATGTTGTGAGATCGTTCCGATTAAAATGTGTTAGCAAATATGCTCCGAACTATGTAGTGTTTGGTTTTATTTTAATTATAAGACTGTAATTAACCTGTTGATAAAAGTTTTATCACAAATCAAGACGAGGAAAATTTAAATTTTGAGTTGAACTACTCAGCTTATCACAGGTTGCTCATATTTGTTGATTCTCAGTCCGTCCTTGTCTTTCACTCGCATTGTCCCTTTCTATGTTCGACACGTCTACCACTTCAGTTTCGACATTTGGAATAGTTTATGTATCTCCATTATCGCAACACTTGGATTCCGATGTTCGTACAATTACAAAATATCAAAACATCGAAAAACGCGATAACATTTGAGAAAGAGTTGTTCCTGCAGACGAAGTTTAGCCAGTTCTTCAATTAAAATATATTCACAGTAGGAACATTTTAGCATTTTGATGATATTCTAGAATTTACAATAACACAATTATATAGTTTTTCTTTATTAAACATATATTACTGGCTATAGAAATAGTGGCAAATAGTATTACTCGATCCGAGACCGAATATCGACGAGGCAACAATTTTTCTGAAACTTCCATCAACATGTCCATCATATTTCTGTAATTAGAATGACACGCAACACGATATAATTTGTTAAAATCGGTCAAGTATTGTAAGTTTTTTCGTAAACGAATGACGACTCAATAAGGGGGCGATCGCTGAAAAATGAATCTCGCAAATTTTCACCCAACGATTTTACGTCCCTGTGCACCCCAAACTTTGGAGCGAGCCGGCAAATCCGGTTCTGTTCCACATACAGCGCAGTTCTTTTTTCAATAACTGATATCTTCGATGTTTATCTAAAATGTACATACATTGTGATTTTTTTATCTCAAATGTAAGTAAATGCCAAATAAAGTACTATACGAGATGAACTATTCTTTTAACAGGTATTCTCTTCCTAAAATATTATACCAGCGTCACTTTGAGAAGCATGGATGTCCGTGTCGATCATTATTTACTCGAAATCATCAAACAAAATCATACAAATAATACGAACAGATGAAAAAGCATGCTGTATCGGCACAACCAACAATTTTATTACAAAATAAACGAGAAAGAGAAGATGTACAAGAAAGACAGCACGCTATTAAAAACAGCTAACCAGAAAAGAAGGACAAGAGCAAGAACAACAACATCTATGCAACTACTACCGCTACTAACAATGGCAAGAGGCGGACGAGGGAGAGATAAAATAAGAAGAAGCAAAAAATGAATTATTTGTTAATATATCAATCCTAGACTATACAAGAGTATTGTTATGACAACAAGAACTCAATTGAACGGCTAGCGATTCAATCACTGACAAGCTGCGACGTTCAAATTAAGGAATGCCTAGGGAAAACATTCCGAGAAACAGAATTGCAAAACGAAAATGCGCGGTTTCTTGTATATACTAAATTACGACACAACAGGTTAGATCTTTAATTTCATAGATCCTTTTGCACGTTAATTTCAGTTGAACTCCAATTTCATCTGTGTTCGTAACCATGGACTACATATGTAACGGCACGATACCATTCGCACGATGACACGAACTGTTTATTCGCGACATAATACCGTTTGTATATTGTTGCGGGAGATGTTATCTCCCGACACAATATTCGTACTACACCATCGTTGAGATGTGCCATGAGTGTGTTTCTTTATAATTACAACTTTTGTTATAATAAAGAAATGCACAAGGTATCTCGTCCATGACGTAGTGTGACTGTGAACGATATTGTATCATAATCGCGAAATGACTCAGCCGTATTATCGTGTCAACAGTATAGTATCGTAATAGATCTTGTCCATGGTTAAAAGTAAATTAACACTGCCCTTACCAGACCCGTGCAAATGATCATTTCAAAATATTAATTTAAAATTGTACATTCATTGTTATTTATCTCGTTCATCTAACTTTTGCAAACATTCTTATATTAACACAAATTGAGCATTTAATTGATCAGATAATATAAGAATTTACTTAACGTCAGATGAACAAAAAAATAAGAATGAATGTGTAACTTTAGATTAAACATTGAAGCCGGTCATTTAACCGGATCTTTTTAAAAAGATTGAAATCGAACAATGTAAACTTATGAATCAATATTGTTCAAAGTTGTCGTAATTTAGTTCGTTTTCAATTCCGTATTTAAATCAGCACAAATTTTACCAGAGACGAAAGAGAGATAATCTTACTTTATATAATATGACATTTATAATATAAAGAATGTAATAATTACGGTAATATTAAAAATATAAGAATTAATAAAATTGAATAATGGAAATCTAAATAAATGCATAATTATTATGACAATTATTAAGAGCATTTAATCATTGAAGACTAAACCTACCAACACTTCCTGTCTATCTATCTTACCGTGTGCGGTTAGAATGACCGCTGATACAAGAGTAATAGTTGTTTTGATATATCATAGATAATGGTTAATTTATAACTAAATGTATATAAAATGATGAACTTTCATAAAATTTCGTTCAAATTTACTTTTGTTTAATTTCAATTATAGTCTTAAATAAAATTACACTTTTATTTATATACAGATATATCTTATCCAACTTGGCTGCATTTTTGATAAATTATCCTATTATCAAATATATATTTGCCGCATAAACATTTCCCGCATCTTAAACAAGTTTCTTTGTAATATTTTAACCTTTACAGCTTTTTACTTGACAAATTTTTTTAAGCAATGAATCTGAACTTGTTGATAATTTTATTGCATGGTTTCTTTCCCGCATTTCTTTCTTTATATAAAAGTAATGTATGCAGCAGGTCTGTAACAATTTTCCGAATTCTCAGTAAATTGGCTCATACTGTAGATACCATTGCAGACTTATGGGTTCGTAAACGTTGGCTTCTTTCACTCTTCTTATCAAATCGTACAAACCTCGTAATTCCAGAAAAGTCACTCCTGCATATTGTTTTTGAAAAAAATGCTGGTATCCAAATTTTATTCCGCAAATATGAGACGTCTAATTTTTTATTTGATATGCACTGCGGGCATATAGCAGAGTAATAAATGCATCTAGTTTTGTTGCATCTAGATCCCTCTTAGTCCTCAATACTCTAAATGCTTCTTCTTCCGTACATTTTATTATGATCCCTTTATACGGTGATCAATTGTAAGATAAAATGTCGTCGTTACTTGTCCTTTCATTGTATGCCATTTGGTATATCCCTAAACATATTATAAACTGATATCCTGCCAGGTTTGGGACTAGCATCTGTTTCTTTACAAACTGTTCCATCGGGCCCAGTTTCATTGTCTGCTGTAAACGATAATTTCTTTCATTCTAGCCCTTACGTAAACCATTATTTATTATATCCAACTCTGACTCGGTTGTAAATAGCATTTCATGTGTTTCCATGCTGTTTTCAGTTGTTGAAGTTTCTTGGTCATCGTACACTGAACAGTATTCTTCTAAGTCCCTTATTTCTTTTTTTTAAATCGTGACATTTCCAAATATTTATCGCAGACTAATACCATGTACGGAATGCAAAGTTATTGTCAAATTTGGTAGGTTTTACTTTTCTTCTTATAACAACGATCGTTTGTTACGATCGTTTGCGGAGAGACGCGGTTGTCACGTAAAATAAAAAGCAGGAGGCTCGAACGAAAAGAAAAAATTAAGATAACAAAAAAAACGAGAGAATTTATTTCTTGTATTCTGAATTTACACTGACTGCGATTTTGTTCTGAGTTCCAGCCGTGACTTTCCAAGACTGAAGCTCTTACAATTTGACTTTTTGTGGCATCTGTTTCTTCTTTGTTTGTCATCCCTCAATATCCCCACTACCCTGTAGGCGTACGTGACCGTTGTCACGCTTCTAGGACATTCGGTGGAAGGACCGTTAGGATACAGATGACTCATTAGGCACTTCGGCGATATACATTGTCGCCAAGCCCGCCACATCTCTATCTCCATCATCGGTCCATCGGATTTGAAGTATGCCGGTCGTGACACGGTCGTAAGGAAAACGCGTGAGCGAGAGGGGTAAATTCTCACTACGATTCTAATAATTGTCGCCACGAATTAGTCGTTTCCTTGTTTCGATTAAGATAACAGAGGTGGTACAAATAAGTTTAACACTGAATTAACAGGGTTAATATAAAACTAGTATATTTAACAATATTTCAAATTATATAATGAACGCGTCACAAATTAATTAATGATAAATACAATTAGTTTGTTAGTAATTCGACCCGACTTTATGATAGTTCTCGATGTATCTGTTAGACTAAGAGATCTGGATTTTATTCGTCTGAACCTCTACATGCATTCCGTTTGAATCCTCAAATGATACCGTTGCCCTTCGATTTTTCTTTGTCTTCGCTGCGAGATGATCCCTCGACGCTCGGTTCACTCCACCGTTCGCGCCGATGATCACCTATGCCACCTTCTTTGTGTAGATGAAATAACGGATCGAAGGCGAATCGACGTTTCTAGAACTCGCTGCTTGACGGCAAATATGCGCTTGTCGCTACATTGTATATATTTCGCCGGTCCTATAAGACGATATCTATTGCCACATTGTAGTACCACGAGCGACGGTGAAAGACACGGCCTATGGTAAGCCTCGTGGCGTAACAATATTCATTTGTATACATATGTATTTCGTTGCCTACGGTAGAAGGCAGACTGAATCTGCGTAAAATTTGTTTTTATAAGTTTTATGAAAAATTCATCGTTTACTGAGTCTTTATTCCTGCCAAGAAGACAAATAATTTTTCAAACGGCATCGAGGAATCATCTTAACAAAATGCAAAAAGTTTCATTCTGAGTGATTCATATATCAATGTTCATGGTAGGAGATTCATCCGTCGTAGAATGCTATGTAGAATACAATAATATACATAGAATATAAAAATTTTTATAATCTCCAGTTCTGTACAAAATGCAAAAGATTTCATTTGATTAGACTATCCTGGGCAAAATAATCGCCGCATTTATATAAAAAGAATAAATATTGAATTCGTAAACTTTCCCTATCCGAACTTGATTAAAGACATCATCTAGCAACTGCAATATTTACTAACAGTCTGTGAGCTGTTTACTAATGAAGGTGAAGGTAGGCTTTTCTCCAACGGCTCCGTGTTCGCTCACACGGGATGTTCGCTCGTTGTCAAGGAAAAGCAACAGACAAATGATAACACATAACTTAGGGAGGAATCGACAATCCAAGTGGATTGGTTATAATCTCACAATTAGTAGCGTTTCTATATTATGGGAATGGTATACGATGATGGGGTAGCGTTTGTCTTCTGGCAGACAATGCTATAAAACACATTTTGTTATTAAGATTTCAAGAACATGGAATTAAAAAAATTATTTAATATAAAATAGCGACTTTTTGTGTAAAAATATTGTCACCTGCAATTTTCCCCGATTTTACGTGTTTTGAAGGCTAATTGAATTGGTCAATTACAATTTTAGGGTAACCAATAGACGTGAACGTTTACCTTCTTCCACCAATCATTTCTCACCCAATGAATTTGCAAACATTCCAAACCGCGTGCTACCCCCATCCTTATCTCGGAACTTCTAACGAATCTTGGGAAAACCAAATTTTACGCAGATTTACTCGTCTGTCGTCTACCGCATATAACCGAAAATAATGTTTGTCATATATAGAGCGTTAAATGATACCTCATATAGACATCTTTATTCGTTAATTTTATTCTTTTTTTTGTGGATACTTCTGCAACTTATTATATCTTTCCGACGTCATTATCGCCCAAACCACTATTATCTTTATTAGCTTGCTTCAGATTTTTATGTTATAATTTTGCAGAAAGTGGTTAGGTGAGTAAATATTTGCGTCTACATCGAATGTAACAACAGTCGACAACGAGAATATCATCTGTATCACATTCCCAAAGAAGAGAGTCCCATTCATAAAGATTGAATTTGGAAAGTTGGTAAGTACATATTAGTCGTACTGTGCATACGTGTGTTTTGTATCTGTTAATGTTTTATATTAACACATTAGCGGCTGGTATTTCTTCGGTTAAATCTCGTTTCTGACCACCATTCTTCTTAACTATTTTGACATTTTCTGATAGCACTCATATAAACAGAGAACAGAGACAACATATGAATATTTCTAATATAAGGAACCAATGGTTCAAAAGCTTTGCTTTTTTAAAGTTTGGTACTATTAGTCCATGAGCTTATTTTTACATAACAACCATTTGAACGATTAATTTTATTATTTATTCAAACACATATTGTGTTAGCAAATATGCTCCGAATTATGTAGTGTTTGGTTTTATTTTAATTATAAGACAGTAATTAACGTGTCGATAAAAGTTTTATCACATATCATGAAGAAGAAAATTTAAATTTTGAATTGAGCTACTCAGCTTACCACAGGTCGTTCATATTTGTTGATTCTCAGTCTCACCTTGTCTTTCACTCGCATTGTCCCTTTTTATGTTCGACACGTTTAAAACCTCAGTTTCAACATATAGAATAGTTTATGTGACCCCATTATCGCAACACGTGGATCCAGATTTTCGTACAATTACAAAATGTCAAAAAATCAAAAAGCGCAATAACAGTTGAGAAACAGTTGTGCCTGCAAACGAAGTTTAGCCAGTTCATCAATCAAAATATATACACAGTAGGGACATTTTAGCATTTTGATGATATCCTAGAATTTACAATAAAACAATTATATAGCCTTTCTTTATTAAACATCTACTACTGGCTATAGAAACAGTGGCAGGTAGTATTACTCGATCCGAGACTTAATATCGACCAGGCAACAATACAACAATAAAACATCTTCGATGTTTATATAAATGCAAATACATTGTAATTTTTTTATCTCAAATGGGAGTAAATGCCAAATAAAGTACTATACGAGATCTGTATCTGGTTTCTTCTCAGTCAGGCAATTTTAATATACGAGATACCTTGTCTCTTGAGATCAATGTGCTATACTCGTTTTATCTATGTTACTTTCGCTTATTATTTATATGAAATATTCTTTTAACAGGTAATCACTTCCTAAAATATTATGCCAGCGCCATTTTAAGAAGCATGGATGTCCGTGTCGATCATTATTTACCCGAAATCATCAAACAAAACCATACAAATATACGAATAGATGGAGAAGCGTACTGTATCCCAAAAATCAACAACTTTATTACAAAATAAAAGAGAAAGAGAAGATGTACAAGAAAGACAGCACGTTATCGAAAAACAGTTGATCAGAAAAGGAGGGCAAGAGCAAGAAGAACGACATCAATGCAGCTACTGGCATTACCAACAATAGCAAGAAGCGGATGAAGGCGGGATAAAATATGAAGAAGAAAATGAATTATTTGTTAATGTACCAAAACTAGACTGTACAAGAGTAACGTCATGATTGGCTGACAACGAGGATTCAGTTGAATGGCCAACAATTGAATCTCGGACAAGCTGCGTCTTTTAAATTGTGGAAAGGCTAGGGAGGACTTTCGGTGAAATAGAATTGCATGATGAACATGCTCAGCTGTTGAAAGAAAATAAAAATTCGGAAGCACAAATAAAATATGTCAAATAAAATCTCAAAAGGACCGAAATGTCCAGAAATCAATTGCGTGTAAAGTTGAAAGGATTACATGCCTTGAGGTGGAATCATTTATGTAAGGTCAAAATACATGCTCAAGTTCGGAAAAGAAAAAGTTGCAAAAAGATGGACTAAGAAACAGAAACAAAAAAATATACTGCACCAGTAAAAATAGTACAACTAAAAAATTCCTTGAACATGAATCACGACATGTTCCTCCAAAAAGAGGACGCTTCGTCGTAGAGAGTGAAGGTGCGGTTTCCTGCTAGCCCCGGAAACTCCTTTATTCGTAAGATAAAACAAAACGATCACTATGAAGCCAGCCTATGAAACAACAGTTTTCCGAATTCCATAGTTTCTGCAGAATCGATTCCTTCAATGATTCTAGGAGCATTCAAAGAATAACGTTTCGTTACATCGGAGGAAGGTTCGCGGCTGAGAAGATATCAAGAAAGAAAGACGCAGGTCTCAAAAATCAAAAGCAAAGGCGAAAAGGAGTTGGGATTTCCTCGACGATAGAAATCTACACTCATATAATACACGTCTTTGACTGAATCATTTTGGATGATTTCCCTTTATAGAATAGTCTATTTGTGTAGAGATATACATACATATTAGATATGTCCAATATTTGTAAGTGTATTATATATTTTCTTTGTTTTTGTCACTAAATTATTATATTGACATTTTGTACTATTTTTATCTCTACTTTGTATGTATCGTGGTCCAAGAATATAGGAAATCATGAATTTTTTTCCAAGGTAACGTGCAATTTATAAATTACTTTCATCCTTGCGCCACTTTGTTATCGTCATACTTGTCTATTTCGGATAGAAAAGTAGATATGAACTTTTCTGTAAACCCGTACGATTAAATAGGATTCCATAGTGTGAAACCCAACAGGATCTTGTTTATGCTATTGTGCAATCAAGTAGAGTAGATTCCTAATTTTAAGCTTTAATAAATAGGTTCTTGTATATGTTAAATTGCGACCAAGCAGGGCAGATCTTTAACTTTATAGATCCTTTCGTGCGTTATTTTCAATTGAACTCAGCACTTGGCTGCATGGTGCAGCACTAGTAATTCTGTCGCAATCGTGAAATACCTCGTTTGTAGTTGCGAAACAGTTATCTGATGATAAGTTCACGCAGTGTACTCTTGCTCAGTAGGTTTCATAGGACGACCGCCATCAGGATCGTTAGGGGATACCGGACGATATCATATGCCTTGGTGACTGTCCTGGCGGTCTCTTCTCCGTTGAAGCTCCAGGCCTTGGCGCTTCAACGAGTGTACGAAGGCTAGAGGAGCCTAAGCTCAAGCGGGGACTCTCCCCCACGTGATGTCGCGAGCCGTGACGTTCGGTGGGAAGCTATATGAAAGGTGTAGGAGCGGTGGCGCATCGACCTACTCCCGAAGATTCGTGGCCACCGCGCCTTAGTTCGATCCTGCCAAACTGGGAGGCTTGGAAAGAACGTAGAGGGCTTTCACTGTCCTTCCGGATGACGCAGGTGCTCGCAGGACTTGGAGTAGTCGGGGAATACCTGCAGAAAATCCGAATAGAGGTAACGAACACCAGTCACCACTGCGGTGAGGGTGAGGGCACGGCCCCAACACGCGTAGGGAATTTTGTCTGGCGTGGGACGCCCCACGTAGTCGTATTCTGCGGCTAGCAATTGGCAAGAGATTGGACTCCACGTCAGTTGTCAAAGCGATGCAGAGAGGGCAACAAGAATTCCTCGCAGTTCGCTCATATTGCGATGGGGTAATACTGGTGAAGGAAAGAACAGAGCGGGAGAAGATGAGAACATTCCACCCTTACAGGATTCCGTGCCGAAGGAAGGCCATACGCCGTCCTACGTGGTCATAGTGGCTGACCCGCCGAGGAAGATTTGGATCTCCTCAGAATTGCATGACGACCCGGACGATAGCGTTGAGGGGAGTGTTCCCTCCTAATGCCCGAACTAACCAAGGTACTACTCCCTCAGACAGGAGAAGTCGCAGGAGTGTTCCGGCAGTAATTCGAAAGAGAACCCGGAACTTCCCGGCTGAACGTCAGGCGATCCATCGTGGGGTTTTAGTCGTTATAGTCCGACACTACCCCGCTGATTCCAAGAGCGGAGGGGTGTCCATAAGGATTTCTCCATGTGTAAAAAAAAAGTTGCCCGGCAGTTACTAGTTGCGAAGAAATTAAAGTACATATCACGCAGGCATGTGCGACTAAAATGTACATAACCTTCAACTTCAAAACACTGCGAATCTGTGGAAATACTTTCTATTTATATGAGTGCCGACAAAAAATACCAGACGTTAATATGCTAATTTGCTAATGCAGGACGTTGACAAATTCAAAACACACATATGCAGATTACGAACACCTTGTAATTACCAACATTTAAAATCTTTTATGAATGACATGGACTTCTTTCGAAAAATGAAAATACAGCTGATGCCCATGATATGAATCATTGTTGTATAGGTGCCAATATCGACTGACCTAACCTTTTCTGCAAATCCATGGCATAGAAGCTTGAGATAACCTACAAAAATCAAGACACACATCTGTGAAGACGTATCTACAAAATTAAAAAGCAAATTAATAAACACATAATTTAATGTAGTTAACTAAATAAAAACGAATGACAATTGAAATTAGGTACAGATATTTTAGCTGAAAAATTTTTAACTAAGAGAGATAACTCAGGCCATGATGTATCTATTTGTGCTACATCTGTATTTCGTCGTTTGCGGTAGACGAAAGACTGAATCTGTGTAAAATTAGTTTTTATAAGTCTTGTGAAAAATTCATCGTTTATTGAGTGTTTATTCCCATGAAGAAGCCAAACATTTTTTCAAACGGCAACGAGGAATCATCTTAACAAAATGCAAAATGTTTAATTCTGATTGATTCATGTATCGCTGTTCGATGTAGAAGATTCAGACGTCGTAGAATGATATATAGAATACAATAATATATATACAATACAAAAATCTTTACAACCTCCAGTCCTTTATAAAACGCAAAAGATTTGATTAAACTATCCTGGGCAAAATAATCGATGGATTTATATAAAAAGAATAAATATTGAATTCGTAAACTTTCCCTATCCGAACTTGGTTAAAGACATTATCTAGCAACTGCAACATATTTACTAATTGTCTGTGAGCTGTTTACTACTGAATGTGAAGGAAAACGGTTCTGCAACGGCTCTGTGTTCGCTCAAACGGCATGTTCGCTCGTTGTCAAGGAAAAGCAACAGACAAACGACAACATAATTGAGGGAGGAATCGACAATCGGCGTGGATTGGTTATAATTTTACAATCAGCAGCGTTTCTGTACCATGGGAATGGTATACGATGGTGGGGTAGCGTTTGTCTTCTGGCAAACAGTGCTATTAAAATACATTTTATTATTAAGAGTTGAAAAGCATTGAATTAAAAATATTATTTAAAGTAAAATAGCGACTTTTTATATAAAAATATTGCCACCTGCAACTTTTCCCAACTTTACGTGTTTTGAAGGCTAATTGAATTGTTCAATTGCAATCTTAGGGTAACCAATAGACGTGAGCGTTTACCTTCTTCTTCCATCAATCATTTCTCATCCAATGAATTTACAAACATTCCAATCCGCGTGGTTCCCCCATCCTTACCTCGGAACTTCTAACGAATCTTGGGAAAAACACATTTTACGCAGATTTGCTCGTCCGCCGTCAACCGCACATAACCGAACTAAATGTTTGTCGAATATAAAACAATAGCTCGTAGACTATATAGACGTATTTATGTTTTACTAAATTTTTACACTTTTTGGGCCTTTTCCCTCTTTATTTTAATTTTAGTACTTCGAATTCCCCGAATGCTGCGAAACTTGCGGAGAATGTTTCGGTGAGAAAATGTTTACGTCTACATCGAATGTAACAACAATCGACATCGAGAATATCACCTGTATCACTTTCCGAAAGAAGACAATGCCCTTCATAAAGAATAAACTTGAAAAGGTGGTAAGTACATAGTATTCGTACTGTCCGTACGTGTGTTTTGTCTCTGTTAATGTTTTACATTAACACATTCGCGACTGGTATTTTTTCGGTTAAATCTCGTTTCTGGCCACCATCCTTCCTAATCCTTTTGATATTTTCCGGTAGTACTCATATGCACAGAGAACAGACTCAACATATGAATGTTTCTAATATATGAAACCAATGGTTCAAAAGCTTTGCTTTTTTAAAGTTTGGTATTTTTAGTCTACTGTGCTTACCTTTACGTGATAGCCACTTAAACGGTAAATTTTATTATTTATTGAAACACATATTGTGTTCAGATTAGCGGAATGTCGCTTTGCGATCAATATAGTGAGATCGTTCCGATAAAAATGTGTTAGCAAATATGCTCCGAACTATGTAGTGTTAGATTTCATTTTAATCATAAGACTGTAATTAACGTGTTGATAAAAGTTTCATCACAAATCAAGTATAAGAAAATATAAATTTTGTATTGAACTACTCAGCTTCTCACAGGTCGTTCATATTTGTTGATTCTCAGTCCTTCCTTGTATTTCACTCGTATTGTCCCTTTCTATGTTCGACACGTCTAGAACCTCAGTTTCGTCACATAGAATAATTTACGTGTCCCCATTATCGCAACACTTGGATTCCGATGTTCGTACAATTACAAAATGTCGAAAAATCAAAAAACGCAATAACAGTTGAGAAAGAGTTGTGCCTGCAGACGAAGTTTAGCCAGTTCATCAATCAAAATATATACACAGTAGGGACATTTTAGCATTTTGATGATATCATAGAATTTACAATAAAACAATTATATAGCTTTTCTTTATTAAACATCTACTACTGACTATAGAAACAGTGGCAGGTAGTATTACTCGATCCGAGACCTAATATCGACGAGGCAACAATACAACAATAAAACATCTTCGATGTTTATATAAATGCAAATACATTGTAATTTTTTTTATCTCAAATGGGAGTAAATGCCAAATAAAGTACTATACCAGGTGTTTATCTGGTTTCCTCTCAGTCAGGCAATTTTAATATACGAAATACCTTGTCTCTTGAGATCAATGTACTATACTCGTTTTATCTATGTTACTTTCGCTTATTATTTATATGAAATATTCTTTTAACAGGTAATCACTTCCTAAAATATTATGCCAGCGCCATTTTAAGAAGCATGGATGTCCGTGTCGATCATTATTTACCCGAAATCATCAAACAAAACCATATAAAAATACGAATAGATGAAGAAGCATAATGTATCCGAACGACCAACATCTTTATTACAAAGTAAAAGAGAGAGAGAAGATGTACAAAAAAGGCAGCTCGTTATCAAAAAACAGTTAATCAGAAAAGGAGGGCAAGAGCAAAAAGAACGACATCAATGCTGCTACTATCACTACAAACAGTAGCATGAAGCGGTTGACGGTGGAGTAAAATAAGAAGACGAAATTGAATTATTCGTTAATGTACCAATGCTAGACTATACAAGAGTAACATCACGATTCGCTGACAACGAGGATTCAATTGAAAGGCCAACAATTGAATCACGAACAAACTGCGACTTTTAAATTGTGGAAAGCCTAGGGAGGACTTTCCGAGAAATAGAATTGCAAGATGAACATGCTCAGCTGTTGAAAGAAAATAAAAATTTGGAAGCACGAATAAAATATGTCAAATAAAATCTGAAAAGAACCGAAATGTCCAGAAATCAATTGCGTGTAAAGTTGAAGGGATTGCATGCCTTGAGGTGCAATCATTTATGTAAGGTCAAAATACATGCTCAAGTTCGGAAAAGAAAAAGTTGCAAAAAGATGGACCAAGAGACAGAAACAAAAAAATATACTGCACCAGTAAAAATTGTACAACTACAAAATTCCTTGAACATGAATCACGACATTTTCCTCCAAAAAGAGGACGCTTCGTCGTAGAGAGTGAAGGTGCGCTTTCCTGCTGGCCCCGGAAACTCCTTTATTCGTAAGATAAAGCAAAACGATCACTATGAAGCCAGCATATGAAACAACCGTTTTCCGAATTCCATAGTTTCTGCAGAATCGATTCCTTCAATGATTCTAGGAGCATTCAAAGAATAACATTTCGTTACAGCGGAGGAAGGTCCGCGGCTGAGAAGATATAAAGGAAGAAAGACGCAGGTCTCAAAAGTCAAAAGAAAAGGCGAAAAGGAGTTGGGATTTCCTCGACGACAGAAATCTACACTCATAATACACGCCTTTGACTGAATCATTTTGGATGATTGCCCTTTATAGAATAGTCTATTGGTATAGAGATATACATACATATTAGATATGTGCAATATTTTTAAATGTATTATGTATGTTCTTGGTCTCTTATTTTAAATTATTATATTGACAATTTGTACTATTTTTAACTCTAATTTATATATACCAGCGTTCAAAAATATAATAAACGGTTAACTTCTCTTTCTTAGGCACCGTACGATTAAGTAGGTTCCGTAGTGTGAAACTCAACCGGTTCTTGTTTATGTTAATGTGCAACCAAACAGGGTAGATTGGGGTTAGATTTAAGCTTAAATACATAGGTTTTTGTACATGGTAAATCACAACGAAACAGCGTAGATCTTTAATTTTATATATTCTTTTGTGCATTAATTTCAGTCGAACTCCAATTTCATCTCTGTTCGTAACCATGGACTACACATGTAGCGGCACGATACCATTCGTACGATGAACGAACAGCTTATTCGCGACACAGTACCATTTGTATATTGTTACGGAAGATGTTATCCTCCGACACAATATTCGTACTACACCATCGTTAAGGTGTCCCGTGAGTCTGTTTCTTTATTATTATAGCTTTTATTATAATATATAAATGCACAAGATATCTGGTCCATGATGTAGTGTGACTATGAACGATATTGTAGCGTAATCACGAAATGATTCAGTCACAATATCGTACCAACAATATCGCATCGTAATATGTCCTGTCCATGGTTAAAAGTAAATTAACGCTAACATTACCAGGCCCGGTCAAATGATCGTTTTCAAATTTTAATTTAAAATTGTATATTCATTGTTATTTATTTCATTCATCCAACTTTTGCAAACATTCTTATATTAACACAAATTGAGAAATTGTTTGATCAGATGATATAAGAATGTACATAAAGCGAAATGAACAAAAGAAGTAACAATGAACGTAAAACTTTAGATTAAACATTGAACAGATTTTTAAAAAGGATTGAAATCGGACAATGTAAACTTATGAATCAATATTTTTCAAAATTGTCGTAATTGGGTTTGTTTTCAAATTCGTATTTAAATCCGGACAAATTTTACCAGGGACCAAAGGGAGATCATTTTACTTTTTATAAGAACACGTTTG
Organism: Bombus affinis; assembly: GCF_024516045.1. Lineage (NCBI taxonomy): Eukaryota > Metazoa > Arthropoda > Insecta > Hymenoptera > Apidae > Bombus > Bombus affinis. Next base: position 5,111,856 of record NC_066360.1, on the reverse strand, counting down.
TATTATAAAAAATGTAACAATTACGGTAATATTAAAAATATAAGAACTAATAAAATTCATTAACGTAAACCTAAATAAATGCATAATTATGATGACAATTATTAAGAGCATTTAATCATTTAACACTAAACCTACCGACACTTCGTGTACACCTATCTTACCGTGTGCGGTCAAAAATTTTTTTTTTTATTTTATTTATTAGAATATTTACAATCAATTCTCGTTGAGAATTTTCAGTAACTTCATTTGGCGTGATACAATGACATGGTTTATAATAGTTTTATATTGTTGGTTCTAGTAGGATCTAAGGATTTAATCTAAAGGGTATTTTCTTTTTAGTCCGCGGATCTGGTCCGTGGTGTCAAGTAGTTGGGTGACTAATGGGTTGTGGTGGTTGTTGACTCTTGTGTTATATCTGCTTCTGGACTTGTGTATTTCATCTTTGACTGTAGGTATCATGAGATCGGGGTGGATTGTTTCGTTGGTAACATACCAGGGTGCATTTAATAGGGATCTTAGCGTTTTCGATTGGAAGCGTTGGAGTATTTCAATGTTGGAATTACTTGCTGTTCCCCATAGTTGGATTCCGTAGGTCCAGACAGGTTTTATTACGGTCTTATAAAAAAATGTGCAGGTATTCACCCCACTGATCAGTGCACTAAATCTCCAGAAACCCTTGCGAAGTGCATCCTCTGTCAAGGAGAGCATCCTGCGAACTATAAAGGTTGCTCAACCTACAAGATCCTACATTCCCGTTACGATTGTAATAATTGACACCACGAATACTTCGATCCCCTTATTTCGGTTAGGATAACAGGGGTGGTTGTTGTAGTATAACACTGCGATTCACAGGGTTATAAGAAATGTATATTTCCAACACTTTGTACAATCACACAAATTAGTAACGCCGTTGATTAAGATACAGGTGACGAAGAAAAGGATTATGAGAGAATCCGTGTATATGTTGACCCTCCTGATGACGTAGAAGTCGTAGAAGAAGTAGGAGCATTCGGAGCAGTAGGAACAGTGAGAGCCGTAGAAACTCTCGGAACTATAGGCACTGTGAGAGCTGTAGGAACTCTCTGTGATTACGGAGAAAAGCTCGGTTCGTTGCTTACATTTTTGGTTAGGAAAGTGAGGGCAATGAACCGCGATGCCGATTGGTTATGACCAATGTTGGGAATGAAGATAGAAGGAAGAAGCCTCCTACCAACGTGGTTCATGAGCGACATCCACAAAGGATATAACCTAGTATACGCAAGGATGATACCCCGCTGGGGGTAGCTACCTACATGATAATATAACTGCTAAAAAATTCGACCTAATGTTCAAAATGGACAAATCGTGAATATTAAGAAATAAATTAAAAAAAAAAAAAAAATGGGCGACATTGTTTATGAGAAAATCCGGATTTTCCGTTAGGCAAATCTCCGCTTTTTGCGTTAAGCCACTACCCGCTTTCTCCGTAATTCTTAAGAGGGCGTGATAAACCCAAGGACCTTTCCAAAAACCAGCCGAAAACGTTTCTAGAATTAGAAAGTCTTTTTCCGAAAACAGATTGACTTAAGCCATGTGTACGAGCAATGCAGTTAGGAGTTCAAATTTATGGTGGATCCTTGGGTCTATTGAGGGTTCGAAGGACGGCACGTAGACCGTTGGCTGTCAAGCCGCGCAGGATAGAATGCAGATGTCTTGCGCGACGAAACACTCACAATCAACAGCATTTCTGTACCTCTGGAATGGTATACGATGGTGGGGTAGCGTTTGTCTTCTGGCAGACAATGCTATAAAACAAATTTTATTATTAAGATATCAAAAGCATAAGATTAAAAAAATTTTTTTATATAAAATAGCGACTTTTTGTGTAAAAATATAGCCACCTGCAATTTTTCCAGACTTTACGTGTTTTGAAGGCTAATTGAATTAGTCAGTTGCAATTTTAAGGTAACCAATAGACGTGAGCGTTCACCTTCTTCTTCCATCGATTCTTTCTCATCCAATGAATTTGCAAACATTTCAAACCGCCCATCCTTATCTCGGAACTTCTAACGAATCTTGAGAAAAACACATTTTACGCAGATTTACTCGTCTGTCGTCTACCGCATATAACCGAAAATAATGTTTGTCTTACATAGATCATTAACAATTGCCTTCTGTAAATTTGTTAATATTATAATTTATTCTGTTCATATTATCTATTTCCACGTTATTACGTTTTTGCAACATCATATTTCCGGATATCTGCATTTATTATTATAGTTTGCTTCAGGTTTTTATATGATAAACAACAGAGATTGGTTCGGTGAGAAAATATTTACGTCTACATCGAATTTAACAACAGTCGACATCGAGAATATCATCTGTATCACTTTCCAAAAGAAGACAATACCCTTCATAAAGAATGAATTTGAAAAGTTGGTAAGTACAAAGTATTCGTACTGTGCATACGTGTGTTTTGTATCTGTTAATGTTTTATATTAACACATTAGCGGCTGGTATTTCTTCGGTTAAATTTCATATCTGACCTCCATCCTGTCTGACCTTTTTGACATTTTCTGATAGCACTCATGTAAACAGAGAACGGAGACAACATATGAATATTTCTAATATAAGGAACCAATGGTTCAAACGCTTTGCTTTTTTAAAGTTTGGTATTTTTAGTCTACTGTGCTTACTTTTACGTGATAGCCATTTAAACGGTAAATTTTATTATTTATTCAAACACATATTGCGTTCAGAATAGCGGAATGTCGTTTTGCGATCAATGTTGTGAGATCGTTCCGACTAAAATGTGTTAGCAAATATGCTCCGAACTATGTAGTGTTAGATTTCATTTTAATCATAAGACTGTAATTAACGTGTTGATAAAAGTTTCATCACAAATCAAGAATAAGAAAATTTAAATTTTGTATTGAACTACTCAGCTTATCACAGGTCGTTCATGTTTGTTGATTCTCAGTCTCTCCTTGTGTTTCACTCGCATTGTTCCTTTCTATGTTCGACACGTCTAGAACTTCAGTTTCGACATTTGGAATAGTTTATGTATCTCCATTATCGCAACACTTGGATTACGATGTTCGTACAATTACAAAATATCAAAACATCAAAAAACGCAATAACAGTTGAGAAAGAGTTGTGCCTGCAGACGAAGTTTAGCCAGTTCATCAATTAAAATATATACACAGTAGGAACATTTTAGCATTTTGATGATACTCTGGGATTTACAATAAAACAATTATATAGCTTTTCTTTATTAAACATCTACTACTGACTATAGAAATAGTGGCAGGTAGTATTACTCGATCCGAGACCTAATATCGACCAGGCAACAATACAACAATAAAACATCGTCGATGTTTATTTAAAATGCAAATACATTGTAATATTTTTTATCTCAAATGGAAGTAAATGCCAAATAAAGTACTATACCAGGTGTTTATCTGGTTTGCTCTCAGTCAGGCAATTTTAATATACGAAATACCTTGTCTCTTGAGATCAATGTGCTATACTCGTTTTATCTATGTTACTTTCGCTTATTATTTATATGAAATATTCTTTTAACAGGTAATCATTTCCTAAAATATTATGTCAGCGCCATTTTAAGAAGCATGATGTCCGTGTCCATATAAACCATATAAACCATATAAAAATACGAATAGATGAAGAAGCATACTGTATCCCAACAACCAACAACTTTATTATAAAATAAAAGAGAAAGAGAAGATTGAAAAGCTGATCAGAAAAGGTGGGCAAGTGCAAGAAGAACAACATCAGTGCAGCTACTAGCATTACCAACAATAGCAAGAAGCGGATGACGGAGGGATAAAATAAGAAGAAGAAGAAGAAAATGAATTGTTTGTTAATATTCCAATACTAGACTATACAAGAGTAACATCATGATTCGCTGACAACGAGGATTCAATTGTACGGCCAGCAATTGAATCACAGCCAAGCTTCGTCTTTCAAATAGAGGAAACCCTAGGCAGGACCTTCCGAGAAATACAGTTTCCAAATGAACATGCTCAGCTATTGAAAGAAAATAAAACGTTGCAGGCACAAATAAAATATGTCAAATATATCCTCGAAAGAACCCAATTGCTCAGAGATCAATTGCGTAAAAAGTTGAAGATAAGAGATAGAAACTAAATAATATACTACAGGAAGACAGTCACTACGAAATCAGCCTATGAAACAATCGTTTTCCGAATTCTATAGTTTATGAAGAATCGATTCCTTCAATGATTCTAGGAGCATTCAAAGAATAACGTTTCGTTACAGCGGAGGAAGGTCCGCGGCTGAGAAGATATAAAGAAAGAAAGGCGCAGGTCTCAAAAGTCAAAAGAAAAGGCGAAAGTGAGTTTCGCTGGTATAGAGGTATAGAGATTGGTATAGAGATATACATACATATTAGCCATGTGCAATATTTGTAAATGTATTATTGATTTTCTTTTTTTTTTTGTCATTAAATTATTATATTGAAATTTTGTACTATTTTTAACTCTACTTTATACGTATCGTGCTCCAAAAATATAATAAATGATGATTGTCTCTTTCTAAGCCAACGTACAATTTATTAATTAATTTCATTCTTGCTCCATTTTGTTATTTTCATATTTGTCTATCTCGGAGAGAAAAGTAGATATGAACTTTTTTGTAAAACCTTTTCTGTAGGATTAAAAGGGTTTCCATAGTGTGAAACCCAACAGGTTCTTGTTTATGTTAATGTACAACCAAATAGGGTAGATCCCTAACTTTCAACTTAAATACATAGGTTCTTGTATATGCTAAATTACGACCAAGCGGCGCAGATCTTTAACTTTATAGATCCTTTCGTACGTTAATTTCAGTTGAACTTAGCACTTGGCCGCACGATGGAGCACTAGTACGGGAACAAGCAGACCATAAGTGCGAATACTCCAATTTCCTTTCTGTTCGTAACCATAGACGACATATGTAGCGGCACGATATCGTTCGCGCGATGACACGAACAGCTTATTCCCTACACAATACCGTTTGTAAATTGTTACGGAAGATGTTATCCCCCGATACAATATTCGTACTGCAACATCGTTAAGATGTCCCGTGACTCTATTTTTCTGTAATTACAATTCTTGCTTTAATAAGCAAACGTACAAGATATCTTGTCCGTGACGTAGTATAACTATGAACGATTTCTATCACAATCGCGAATTGTCTCGTTTGTAGTTGCGAAATAGTTAAAAGCATATTAAGAAAGCTTAAAAACTCATTGTTCTTTCATGTTCTCAACTAAAGTTAATTATTAGTGAATCTAAAATAAATTGCATTACAAAAAAAATGCGAGAAAAGTTTCGGATAAAGGGTAGTGTCCAAACTGCAAAATTTGTTACCTGAACGATTCTTAGAACGATAGTAAATGCACCATGGTACGTTAGAAATGAGGAAATATAGAGGGACCTGGCAATCCCAACGGTCAAGGAAACAATCAGCAGTTACGCTGAAAAATACAAGGCAAGAATAGAAACACACCCAAATCGGCTAGCAGCAGGAACGATAAACACCTTAAATATGAAAAGAAGGCTAAAGGAAAACACCCAGCAAACCTCACAAAGGATATAACCTAGCAAACGCGAGGATGGTACCCCGCTGGGGATAGTCACCCAATACCGTTAAAAAATTCGACCAAATGTCCAAATTGGACAAATTGTGAATATAAATAAATAAATAAAAAAAAAACTGAATGTGCCGTTTCGGAGGTACCTTAGATCGCTAAAGCCGAAACTGCGGGTCATTCTTCACGGAAATGAACAGTTCGGAATATTCGAACTTATTAATATTTGGTGATCAAAGGTCATAACTGTAAAAATTTGCGTAAGATCGTGATTACATAAAGAGGCAAAATAAATGATGACACAACCAACGACGACGTTCCAAATGCTGAAATGCGTACAGGATAATCTATGTTCCAATCTATGTATCTAAAGTTAAAAGTACTAAATTTTCAGAAAAAGTATATCTATGAGTACGTCACACGTGACCAGGTTGGCGAAAATTTTATACGCGTTATTTTGTTGAAAACCGACCCTTATTTTCGACCGGGACAACTTCAAAATCTCAAATTTTTTTCGTTAAAAAGTCTCAAGGTCATTTTTACATATTTCCTTAAATATGCATAATTATTTCTGTCAGTTGTGGATAACGTTGAGAAAAATTCAGTAATAACAAATCAGCTTATCTTTTTTTTAATAATTTGCTTACATCATTCCGAAACGAAATAAGGCTTTTTATTAAACGTGCAAAATCATCTCGCTACTTAACTCAGGAGCAATGTCATCAATCAACACGCTCGTTTGCATTTTGTGTTCATGTATGTATATATATACTTGTTGTACACATATACAGCCATCTTAGTTCTGATGACAGATCACGCATAAAGACTCGACGTTATCATCGTGACATGATTAGCAGTATTGACTTCTGAGTTGACTAGTGAGAGAATGAATACTTTGTGACTAAATGTATTATAAGGATTAAGCACACTTGTCATACACTTGTTTATAGCATGTGATTATATTATTATCGAACATCTAATAAGCATTCTCCAATTGCATGCCACCTTCGATATAGACACGACGTAGTATTCTAAATGTTCTAATTCGTTCATTAAGTTCGGATGCGTAAAAGCAAATAGACTTTGGAACACTATATAGTTCTGCATTTATCTAATTTCAAAGTTCTTCGATTATGTTAATGTGTGTTTTGTAAACGGTGGATTATAAATATCCTGACAAGTATGTAAATCGTTAACATCGGCATAAATAATTGTCACACTGACAAGTTGACAAGTATATACACAATTATTATAAACAGGAAATGTGATTACTATTTCAGCCAGAAAGTATCACCGAATTACGTTCGTATTTAACTTACGCATCTGTAAGAAATTATTTGATTACATTTCCAAGCAGGTTATTTAAAAGAAGCAACTTAACCTGATATATATTGCTGAACCTATACGTATTGACGTCTTAATATTGTCTATATTTTATTGGAACAAATTTTTTAGCAGCTTTTTTACGTTACAGACAATTGTCATTACGATATTCTGATTAACTTTTACTTAAAATATCTTTTTCTTTCAGATTATTAGATAAAAAAATCATGGAGGTTAACACCAAATATCTTATACATATATTTATAATAAATTAATGGAAAAATGGATTTATCGTTTAATAAAATAATGATATTAAAATAAATTTTGAAGGGGAAGTATAAATAATATTTCATGAATGTTTCATGGTAATAAATAATTCTTTAATAATTTAACTCATGTCACACTATACATTGTTATAATCGCAATATAAAACACATCGTAGGATTCGTTGAGTGGCAGTTTTCAACAACAAACATACTCTGTCGAATCAACTTTTAGAATCAGGAAAATCGAAATTAACTAACCCTTCGCAATCTTGCTACGTAATAACGCAAACATCGCATAATATTAGTAGCTACCACTTCATCGTCAATAAGAATTAAATATTCTACAGAATGTCTCGTATTTATGTAGTACTATGTACAGTTTAGGTAACTGTAAATTAATTTTACTTTGTCAACGACAATTCATGAAATACATATTAAGATAAGTATAATTGGCGGTTAATACGAAAAGTGATTCTTTTATGCTAGATTCTTTTTCCGAAATGGTCTACGAAGGGTAGATATATCGACAGATTAAAAGCATATCTCTAATATAGAGACAATGAACAAGAATTCCTATATTAATTTATACAGGGTGTTCCATCGAAAGATTATTAGTTATACGGAAAAATGCAGAAAGAGTTTCAAAACGATGCAATTCCTTTTAATAATTTTATCTAAAGAGGCACAGTTTTGGAAACATCCCGTATAATATTTTACATTAGAAAAATTGTGTCTGCTTTGAAATGGTCGCCGATTCTTACTTTAGAAAAATATATCAGTTATGTTTTTGAGTAACAATCGACATTCAAATCGCGTTTCCTATTATTCGTACATATACAAATTCATTTTACATACATTCACACATATGCGCGCGCACGCGTACCATATACATTCATTGAAACTCGCTAGTAAACGAAAATTAAATTAATTTAGCGTTTGATTCTTCTGCAAAGTTCAACTCTTCGTTTCAAATATTACTATTTTATAGATCATCTCATTTTACATGCAACAAGGGTATCATCTCTAGTATTACATTCAATAATACATTAATAAGTCATAATATCGAAAATGACGTTACTTTTATTACTGCTAATTACCCTTTGAATATTACAACATTGCATTCTATTAAAAGCTTCAAGTTCGCGGTAAGAAATCATAGTAAATGACTTTATCATGATAGAAAATCAATTTGCAAATCAATGGTATATTCATTGGCAATAAACTGTTTTAGAATTCTAGTTCTATTGACGAACGAAGAGTCAAATCGACGCTTTTTAAAATCTAATACTGCCTTACGATTTCTTCATTGAAGCCGATTTAATATCATTCTTGCTATTCTTAATCAGTTTTAAATTTGAAACAATGATTTCCAGGTTTCCAAAAGTCTACAAATTTGCCTCTATTAAAGAACGCTGTCAATCATTGTTCAAAAAATATCAAAACCGACCGAGTTCTATGTATATACAATTTAACAATCAATGTCTGAAAAATCTGTAAGACATTTTCAAAGCATTAAAAAGGCTATCATAATTACAAGAATATGGTTCTTAAATTATAACAGGTTGGTTACAATTGGTTACAATATTATAATAAAATTATCAAATTTAATTCATCTTCCTAATACGTCTTTTTTAATGCTCCAAAAACTACTTATCAAGACTTACGATCAAATGGGGTTTCAGATCCAAGAAAAACTTAAAAACAAATAGTTTTATCGATTACTTATGAAGAGGAAACTCGTCAAAGACTGATTGGTCCGAGCAGGGTATGTAAATGGTACCCTGTCTTTCAAGAAAATTTTAAATAAGGAGAAACTCGGTCGAATAATCAATCTTACAATATTATGCTCTTTACTGACTATGAACAAAATTATACGCTTTCATCTAACTTTCGAATTCGTTGATTATTTCAACAATTCAATTTCATGAACCCTTTTAATAAAATAATAGGAGCTGCTTTTAATTGTTTAATTTATAAAAGTGTAAGTTCTAGTATCTCACTAGTTAAACACTATATTTCATATTACTCCACAAATTCTGATATAAATCGTCTTAAAATGTATAAAAATAATATTTTGAAGTTTTTCTGACTTTTGGAACTAATACAATAAAATTTCTATTACTTTATATTGTACTATAAAGCTGAAATAAGATATTTGAATTAAACTATTTTATCAAATATTTTTATTTGTTGCTACAAATTAATAGAAATTGAGAGAGGAATTTTACTGGAATACATTTAAATTTATCAGTTCATAAATATTCGTCTTATATATTTATATAAAATTAATTTATTAATTAATTTAGTACATAAATTTAAAAATTGTATGAAATACTGACAAAGAAAATCCAGAAATCAGAAAAACGTTATGCATCATTTTTCAGAGACTGTATGGATATTCTGCTAGATAATTTCTAATTAATGGTGGCAAGTGTTCTGTGGGTAATTTGTTCCTATTAACAACTAACCTGGCCAAATGACTAAGAGACCTAACTTCTTTAACTAAAGGCTTCGTCAAATAAATTTCACTATACAGTTGTCCACTATAATCTACCCAAACTTCCTTTCTATGTTCATCAACACTTTTTGAATATTCCACATAATATTCCAGCATCTTAATTGGACAATCAAAAAGAGGAATCGCAAAAGCAAGCCTAGGTTCAGCATCTAATCGAAACTGTCCCACAAAATAGTGAACTCTAACAGAGGTAGGTCCTCTAGCAGTCTGTACAGACACAGCAAACATATATCTGCTATCTGAACTATCTCTCATCAGCCATCTACCAATCGCAGCATTCTTTAATAAATTTTCACTCTGTTGCCAACTAAGACCTTCGTGGTACCAACCACAAATTTGTAAAAGTCTTTTAACTTCGCTCAGTCTAGCTGCATCCCTGTTCATCGTATAATTGTCAAAACTCCAAGGACATGGCATTAACCAAGAGACTGGTGTAGTTGGAGTTCTGTCTCTTCTTTCATCAAAATTTTCTTCGTTATTTTGAGTCTCATTTTTCTGCACTAAACCTCCACCATTAAAATTGTTTCTAGTTCTTGAAGTTATACCTGCCAAAGATTCAGGCGAATTTGTAGTAGTTGCAGTTATATTTACTGTACATTGTCCTAAACTTGCAGGAAGCTGTACAGTTGCATTTACTTGAATCTGTACTCCTGGATTAGAATTTAAAACCATGGAGTTACGATTTTCAGAAACTTGAAAGTTATTTGATTTAACATGATAAAGTTTCTGAACATTATTACAACAACAATTAAAATTTCGATCTTGATCTAATTCTTGACCATTTCCTTTCGAACTTTTAGCTTGTTGAAATTGCATGACCGGCACATTAGTCACTTGAAAATTTGACAAAACCGATTTTGCTTCACAGTTTTCAAATGAAGTTCCCCCTTCCGCTTTTTGCGGTAGGATATTTCTTCGAGTCCCTGGTAATTCCTGACAACCACTTGGGGGTATTAAAAACATCCTTTTATCGTGAGTCACACTTTCTTGTTGATTCCTTTGTTCATGAAATACACTAGAGGCTTCTTGATTTTCAGTTGATAATGTCTTTTGCACGAAACATCCACCACCAGACAATTTTGGACGGATTTCCATATGTGGTGCTTGCATAAGAGTTCCAGAATCTGTACTCTGAATTAAACAGCCTCCGGATTGTATACTTGGTGTTGTAATTGTTACACTTCCTCCAGTTAAATCACAACTTGTGGTGATTTGACATCCAGAACCATTTTTTTGGATTTCTTCATTAATTAACGGAAATCCAAGAACTTGTGTATTTTTTTCAAATTTTTGGTGGAAACCTTCCTTTTGTTTATCGATTCTTGGCTTTTCCAAATCAAGTGTCATTGATGGAAAGTTGAAGGAATTGATAACAGGTTGTATAATAGTTGGTGCATTTATAAAACAACCACCACCACTATTATAGCCTTCAGGAACTAACAGGCCACCATAATAACAGGTTGTTGGATGAATTACAGTATTATCTTTATCCATATTTTGAGCTCTGCAACAACCTGGAGCTGGAAATCGGTGACGACAGTTTGGGCACATTACTGTCAACATTTTTTGTAAAACTACTTTGTTTTCAGCATAACAGTCTTGTATCTGTAAACAGAAAAGACAAAGATCATTTTAATATTTTGATGAAACTAGCATGTACAGTGTAAAAATATTCTAAAATATAAAGCATATAAAATATTATAAATATTCAATCTGAATATATAAGAAATATTTCTTTAATAACATTTGATTTATAATTATTAAATTATACAAAAGTCAGATTTAATAATAGTAAAAATCAATTTAAAATACGATAAAAGCAAATTATTATAATTAGGAAAACACACATAATTATTTAGTAATATTATTTGAACGAAATCATCTAGATTTAAGGTATATTACTATAAATTAAAAAAAGTTATTACTTCTTATAGTTAGCCAAATAAAATGGATTACGCTTCCAATAAAAATTTGTTAATTGTAAATATATTGTACTCTTATAATATAGCTTAATATAATATTCAGAAGCACTATACATTACTTATATAATTTTTATAGAAGCATATTTTATAAAATATTGATTTATTTAAATTAATAAGATAAAAATGTTAATATGAATATAAATAAAAAAAATATTAGAAGAAAATAAAGCTAATTGCCTTAAAATGCATTAAAATTTTTATAAAATTATACGGCAATGCTTTATAATCATTTGCTATACGCGATTATTTATAAGTGACTGGCATAATTTACGTAATTGACCGCATTGCGTAAGATATTTTCCATGAAAATCTGTTCCAACTAAAAATACTAACATGCCTCAGTAATTTTGTTTTTGTCTTCATTTTACTTCAACGCAGTAAATCTTGATTATATTAAATTTTAAATAGTATCTTGAACATTGGTTTTCGACGTTTTTAATTTACATGTTACTTTTATTTCAGCCTGATTAATTAATTTAAATTCTTAATTTTTAGGTTACGATGCTATTGCATACATGATTAAGTAAATTTAAACGTATTTCCAATGAGTCATGACTTACATAAAAAAATAATTTATTTTTAATTATAGAGCTATTTCATTCTACAAAGCCCTAGAGTCTTTTACAATCAAAATTTGATCTTTTTTAACAATGAAAAAGGAAAGAAGAGAAAAAGAAAGATTACGTTTCTTTAATTCCACCTTACTTTATTAGCACATTATAATCAAGTCATAAAATAATTATACACCACTTGCAGCTGTTTCTTGTTCTAAGAATAAAACGTTTCACGTTCAACCCGTGTTCTTGCAAGGTTGATCAACAGATGTAAAAAAAAAAAACAGTGAATAATTGTACATTGCGTAGTAAACAAAGGAATTCGAACGGAATCAGATTATTCCCATTCTTCTGGATCTTCTTAATTACTAATATTTTAAACATTGCGTGGAAATCGTTTCTAAGATTGATGAATTTGTCCATGAGTTTGAGCAAGAAAAAGAAAATGAAATTTCTATAAAAACGATAAAATTATGCAATCCCGTTAATTGGTAATCTCTGTTCACTTCGTCAGGGATGAATGCATCTCTGTTACCATTCGATCAATACACACGATCGTAACGTCGTTATAAAATCAAACAAAGTACTAAGAAATAGTCATGAAACGCAAAATGAGAAATACAAAGAATTTGTCTAATGAATTTAAATCGATTTCTCATGCATATCCCCCTACCAACAGATCGGTCGAGTCACTCGTTGACATAAGAGTCCGTTAACCTTGTCAGTGTCTCACTGAGGTTATTTAAATAATCGACGAAACGTCAGGCGCAACTTCCACGTACGGCTTTACGATTCATAGTTTTAAGACCAGGTGTCGCATTCTCCCGTGATCCCGGCAGGAATAGAGACGCATCTTTCGACATCGTTCGCGCGCACCGCAGCTGCCTTCTTTTCCCATTGTGTTTTAATGGGCCACGTGGCAGAGAGATGTCCGAGTGTTAGTAAAGCGGCACGGAGCCGCTTTTCCACGAACGTGTCGCAACGCTAGAAGGCCAAGCCCCCATTTAGAAGTTGTTCTTGGCCTCTCCAACTCCCCACCACTGTACACCCTCTCTTTGCCCCACCACTGGCGCCGACCAACTGACAATACCCCTCTCCTCTCCTAACCTCGCAACGACACTACTGGTTTCCCTATATCAATCATATTCAGAACTTTTACCAAATATTTGCTCGTTTCGTGCGAGATAAACTTCATGTTTGCAATTTAAAACAAACCTTGAATGATAATAACAACATACGCGTCGGTATTTGATTAAATTTGAAAAGCAAACACACAAGATCGCTAGGAATATTTTCAATTTTCAAATATCACCAACTGCGGTATTCGAGCTCGAACAAGCGTTTAATCGAAATACCACTAAATAGCATTGTAGTAATAGCCGGTGTTCTCGTTTTTTTCCTCTCCATTTGTACCAAGAAAATGAGAATTATTCGCGTGGTAATGGTCCGATCATTCCGTACCTCTTACGCTGGCTTCAAAATAGCCGATCGTTTCTTAAAAACAAAGGTATCTACGAACAATATCGATGAACGTTATAGCGAGCGTCGTAAACGCCGCGAAAAAAGAATCAATGTTTTTCTTGTAACGCAATATTCCAGCGAACAGAACACTTTCGCCAGAATCGTCGTGTCACGATTAACAAACCTGCAGTTACAATAAATATTCATCGTTGCGAATATAAGGAATGAGTGCCAGTGCCGATTTCGAGAAACGATTTCACATCACGTCATCGACGAATTGGTATTATCCGGAACCCCATAATCGGTTCCACCAAAAGGCTCTGCACATGTTTACAACCCCTTTTTTCCAGTCATCGATAAGTCAGGTTACAATGCGCTATCGGTATCGGTAAAGGTAATTACCAAGATAACATTTTCCACGAATGTACAATTCTAGATACAAAATCAATCGAATATAATATCCCTATAATGCATCCTGGGGAATAATAAGAAATATAAGTATGTGCACGTACGTGTTATCTATCAGACATGATATTAAAATTACTTGTTTCATTTATTTAAGATACTAGCGAGATATTTCAATAATATCATATACCGCTTTTTACAAATAAAAATTCATTCTATTTTTTTTAACAAGAAATGTATTATCTTCGAATTATTTTCGAATGTTGTAACTAGAATCGTTCGAAGTTTGTGAGATTCATAGAGAATTCGATACCTCTAATACGAATCTTTTTTCGTTTAACGTGAACATGACAGATATTTCAAGAACAACGTACCTAGTTCTATTTTTATTTTTTAAACAATAACACCAAATGTTTAGAAACATTTTCACCTGAATTTTATCTAATCTTTCCTCCATTCTAGAAGATAGCAATTCGAGGTTGTAGTTTCATCAAACTTTGAGTTTACAATTTGCCCAAATATTATCTATGGTTACAGGTTTGTCAAGTAGATATATGGAATGATCAAACAATTATTCTGTTTCATGACGCAAACTCACTTCCTTATCGAGTATTCCTTGAAGTAATAGTCGTCAATTGATGACACGTACACGATATCGAAATTATGTGGTATTGAAATATATGTACAGTACCTTTATGAAAGTGGCTACTACGCATTCAAGCGTTGTCGTTCGCAACTTATTTTGGAATTCTAAGATTCCATGCTATTTGCCCGAAGAATGTTAATTAAAAAATCACTTCTGTTGAATCGCTTATCGCCGCTTAAATCGCTTCCTTTTTTTCATTTTTTTCTACGTAGCTTAACGCAGCTTTGCTCGCTCGCGTGAGAAATTATTTCTCTAAAATATTCGTTTCTTTCGCGAAATAATCCTTCGATCGTAGAATTTTCTAGCGATGCACTTCTCTTAAGAAAGAAGGGGGAAAAGAAGCAAGAAAGAATAGAAATTTGTTCAAAGTGAAAAAGATTGAAAACAAGATCTTATCTATCAATTAGTACCCATTACGCAGATTTGCTCCAGGTAATGTATAATTACATAAGATGTTATATGCGTTTAGCGATGCAATTTAAAGCTACTTTTCTTCGAGAATAATAATCAAAGAATGGAAAGCCGCGACACCGATATTTTATCTAACCGAACGAAGAAATCTACGAAAAGAATAATTAGGGCTCGTAATACTTCGATAGAGCGGCAGTAATTAAAAATTTTAATTTCCGTTTTCCCAAATTCCATCGTTTAGATTCTATTTGAATTTTTATCAATATAATGTACAGTAAGTAACAAGTAAAATAATATCTCGAATTTGTGTAGATTTTTTTAACGTCCGCCAGTAAGAAGAAGAAGGTGACCTTTAAACGAAACATCTACACACGCTTTGGAACATAATTAAATTATATTTTTTTTTTCTACTTTTTCGTTCTTCTGTGGAAGATTATCAAAGTACTTTGTATCTGAAAATATTTAATTTAAAAGATATTTCAACGTCAATTAGATCAAATCGAGTGTACGAAAGACAAGAAAAACATAAACATAAAAACAGCGAATTATCTTTCCTTGTCCTTCAGACGATAAGTTTTACAAGATTATGGCACTTTTAATTAAACTAATCATTTCTCGGTCCAAGTATCTTCAGACTATTTTTGTAGAAAATTAAAAAGTGCATCGAACGATGCATAGTCCCGTTTAAAGAAGCAAAGGTCACCTTGAGATGCCGAACACACATCCACCTAGACGAGATTTCCGACCGTCGCGAAGCGTCCCCCTCGAAACAAAGCGAGTTTCGTTTGAAACACTATTTCCAGTAAATGTATAATTTAACAGATGTTTCGCACGGATCGATTAGAATGAGACAGCCTGTATTTCAAACGCACATAAGTGCGAAATACACGTACAAATAGTTGTTTAAGTGTATGAATAACGAGTTTGATAGTAGACGTGTAATTACGTGTTCTTAGAATATGCGCAAAAACACTGAACTCTAGTTTAAAAGGTTTCGGGAAAAAATGTATTTCAATATTCATAGAGTACATATTATGATTTTTTATTTATGTCTATTTTAATTTACTGCTTCAATAACATCGAGTTTTCCTCGGTACTGCTTTATAGTTTACATACATGCTTCTTGTATTTATATGTTCAATGATTGTTATATCACATCCATTTGCATCTAGTACAATAGCACTGCACATTTCGTTCCGCCTATAATTTCGAAGATTTTCTTCGTTTCTAATAAAATCCTGGCGGATTATTTTTATAAGGTTGCGAGTATTTAAATAGAAAAAAAAAAAAGAAAAAGAAAGAAGAGAAATAAAAAGAATGCAATAACATAAGAATCGAATTTGTGGATTCTGTAAAACAGAAATACGGCCATGTTTTGTTCATTAATTTCGATTTTTTACTATTCACAGTAGCCCTGATCTTTATTCTTCCTCGACCATCTGTTCTCTCCTGTCGTTGGAATGCTAAGGGGAGTGGAAACGGCCGAAGGAGAGAGAAGGAGAGAAAAATCTTTCTTCGAGCAACGAGGACTTCGCAGAATCGGACGTCGTAGTTTTATTTGAGGAAACAGAACGAGACTCTGATGGAGGGCCACAAAATTAGAAGAAATCTAAGAGAATATATTTTTTGTTCTATCACCGAGAGATTTAGGACGTAAAAATGCACCAGCAGGAATATTTATAAGAAGAAATAATTTCTTTCTTTTTTCCTTGTCATTCTCACTTATTAACCACATACCTGTTTATTACGACACGACATTTATCATTTCTGTAGTTATCGTTTTATTATTCGAACGTAGATGTTCCAAATATGTACGAACGAATTAGTTAAAGATATAAGTAGATTACGTTGCACAATGTGCATAATAATAATTCGTTATTCGCGGTTTTTAACGTAAACGTAACTGGTGACTGTGTAATAAAGAATGTACAACACAAAATTGTTTAAAAGAGGTTAGGAAATACACATCGTTGTATAGGGCCGTTGTTGAATAAAAAGAAAGTTAGTTTGGTAAAAGAAAATTGAAATAATAAAGAAGCGGCAATAAAAAATTAAAGGATAAACGAATAAACAGCAAGAAACGATTATTACGTTCACGTGTGTAAGGATAAACGAAGAATGGCGGAGTGCATAAATTTGGTGAAGAAAAAGCAACGAACGAGTTTTACGATGCACGTTCGAAGTCATAAGGTGGTTCGAAGGCATCATAAATCGAGAGAAGGGTTTGGGATCTACCCTGTTTTCAAGGGGTCTGGCTAGAAATTCGTCTTCTTGGAAAACGACGAACTGGGCTGATGACCTATACGCCGGCGAAATACAGTTCGTCGTAGCGAATGCTAATTTTACTGGTCAACTTCATCGATGCCTCTACGGTCCTTTCGTTATACAGCACTTTTCAGAAACGGCGGCCGACGTTCGTGAATATCACAATGTAATTTACTTCTCAATTTTTTTTTTTTATCTTAAAGTAACTATTTACGAACTACAGATAGCTGAATTGGGAGCGTAAAATATTCGATATGCAGCGCCAAAGAACGTAAATATACAGGATGAGAAAGTTTTAGTTCATTTTTTTTTTTTTTTTTTTTATTAATAAAAATCTTCTATAGTGTCGAGTAATAAACAAAGTCAATTTTTTTCAACCTTCTGCGGAACAATTTTAATTTTCAAAATCTTACTAGAGCTACGTGCACCAATCGGGATTTGAATTTGTAAATGACGAGAGTAAAAGACAATTCTAGGGAATTTCGCAGCTAATTGAGCAATCACCATTTATGAATGATACTGTAGCTGGCCTCGTTATCGGCAAGATTTCCAGCAAGTATAAATGAGAAGAGGTTCCTCGAATGAGTGGCAACACGGATTTTATCACTTACAGATAAGCGTGAATTTTATTTTACAAGCCTTCGCGGAAATAAACCTGCTTCCGTGAAAGAATCGGCTTTTGTTGTTGCAAGTATTTAGAGCATTACCCTCGGGCTATTAATCAATTAATAATTTCTTTTTCCTCTGAACTAATTTGAATTTTCCATAAAACCATTTTAAAGCAACCGTTACATTGATCTAACGACGAAATTAACGTTGGAAACTTTTCCCACGAAGTACGAAATTTGCAAAACCAATTATTCCATTTCTTACATTTGTTACATTTTACATTACATTTTCTTACAATTTGTTAAATATTAACGTTCGCAATGTTATTCGAATGCGCAGTGCCAATAGGTCAGTAAAACGATTTTACAATGATAAATTATAAATATCGAAACATTGCATGTGGTCGAATTTTTATTACGAACTGGTTCGTTTCTTAACCTCTTAATGCTAGAACATCGTGCAATGCGTCGATAGAACACGAATTCTTCTATTTACTGCGGTTTTCTGTATTCCTTTTTCCTCCGTTTGTTCGAGTCATTTTCTGCGCGAAAGGAGGCCGAAAGGAACAAAAACTGATGGGAAATGTCATTCGTCTTATTGGCTAATAAAGCTCGAGATATATTTGTCAATCTTTTATGTTAAACAGAAGGAAATATTCCGGATTTCGAGTAAAAGAGCGTTGACAGTGTCCGAAGCAAACAATGAACTTGCAAGGAAAGGCCGAAAACGTAAAGCAAAGTTTCAGCCGCGGACCGCATTAAAATTCATAGGCCGACAGTTAAAACGGATGTAAATGTATCCAGAACGATGCTGGAAGGTGAAAAAATTAGCATGGAACGGTCGAGTTCTCGGTAAACGAGCGATAGAAATTGTAGAACGTCTAAAAGCGTAACTTACTGGAATATTTTAGTAATTCGGTGACAGCGAAGAAGAAGAAATCCCCCACGAAACTTTCTCCGAAAAGGCACTTCCACTTTCACCTCGCGTCTCTCGAAAATAAACCCGTAGCACTGCTAAAAATATTTCTCGTTCAATGCATGCGATAGAAACTGGCGAATTGTTTCGATTTCCCTTAAGGATCGGCAACAGTGAAATATTCGATAGAACTTCGATAATAAATAATACAGTTGTCTGGCGAATACGCGGTGTCTACTTTTCAAAGATTGCCGAAGCGTAATGCCGAGAACAGCTACCAGACCGACCGACCCAACGTAAAAGTCGGGATAGCACTGGCGCTGCTACTCACTGAATGAATCTATAATTGCTTTTGTACAGGAACATGGTGGGGGCGAGCACGTGATCCAGGGCCGAGTGGTGGGGCAGATCGTGGAAGACTCGTCGAGGGAGCATTAAGAACTCTATTTTAGCGATGGCTACGATACGGAAACGACTAACGAACCAATCCATTCAAACTTCGACTAATAGCTAGCGAATGACGCGGAATTTCAGCCTACGATTTGGTATCGTAACAGGCTATTCCACGACTATTCCACGAACGAGATGAATGAAAACGGTAAGGAAGAAATGACAAAAATTGTTGGCCTAGACTATCGTCTTCTATGTTGTGTGTTTATCACCTTAGTTATATAAACATACAGCTACAAAAACATACAAGATCGAATAGAAGATACGTATCTAGCGGATGAATATTCTGTGTATTACGTAAAAGTAAGTTGAGCAACTGTTTCTTGGAATTTCATTTTTTTTTTTTTTTTTTGTTATGCTAGTTCCTAAACTTGGAAACAAACGTTGCAGGGTACGATGAAAACAAACAAATTATGAAAAAATTTATAAAAGGAGCCTCCATGTATGCTTGTTGGAATCTGATGAACGAACACACTGATTACATGTGTATATTTTAGTAGTACACTATGTGCTATGTTAACGTAACACGGAGAACAGACTTGCAACGAATTTCGTGGTACATGCGCAGTTGCGAATCCAGTCCGCGGAAGATCTTCCGAAGAAGGATCTTAGGAGCGTGAATTTAGTTCTTAATTGATAGAAAACGCGAGTTCCGACTGGACTTTGAATCGTTAGTTTATTAGTAATTTATTGAATAGGGGTGTTTTGAACGATGCCAATAATGAAAACTCGGAGTTGGAATAAGGATTCGGTACTAGTACATAAATGGTTGGTTATCTAACAAGTTATTAGATATTGTAAAATACGTCGGATTCTCGGTAGGTTTTCCTCTACGGTAAAGCATAATAAACGACCAAATTTTGTCTCCCACGTTTCGCTTCGAGATACTCTGACGGTTTGTTTGTAGCCATTCCAAATACATTAACACTAATGTATTTTGTATGTAACAAGTAACGTTGCACAACGTGTAACTCGCACTATATAAGTTAACTGCTAAATCGTTTTCTTGGTAATTCTTTAAATTAGATGCAATTCATAGAACCTGTTTATCGTTCCGATCATATCAATCAAATATTTTAGGATGGCATTCGTCCGAGAATAATCGTTCGCGTGTCACGCGCTATTGAACAATTTTAATTAAAACAAATTTAAAAATTCATAATAACAACGATCCGTACCATGCTTAAAGCAAATCTCCATTAAATCGTTGCCAATGACAATCTTTCTAAATTAGATGCAATTCATCGAATTTGATTTGCTAATTCTATTTATAGAACATTACCAGGAAGGTAAATGTTACTCGTAACAATTGTTGAACAAGTTGGATAAAAATAAATATTAGCAAGGATTGATCGAAGCTGTCGCTATTGCATGTGCGACAGAGCACATGGCTCGCGGAAAAATGGATTCCTTTTAACTGGTTTACGTGCGATCTCGCCTCTGCTATCGCGTCATCGTTCTCGCTTACGAGTTCGTATTTCCGTGGGCCTCCCGTCGAAACGTCACGAATTCCGACGATTTGACGCCGTACACTTACGATGTTGGCTGCCAATCGATCGCCGCTGCCAGACTAGCTACCCCCTCCCCGCCGATATTCTCGACATTGGCAAACATTTCACGAACTGTTATACGATCAGAGGTTCGTAAAACTTGACAATTTTTACAAAATCGCGATACCGTAGAAATACATTCCAATCGAACGAGCGCTGTAACAATTTAATCGCCTCGCGCAAATATTTACTGAACTATATATTATTGGGAAGAGTGTATCAAATGAAAGTTGTTCTGTTTCAAGGGGGCCGTCTTACGATGACCATCGAATTTATCTGATCTGGGTGCACGCGTTTTCCAGGTCTCGAGCTATCGTTGTTCTTTTAAACGGAACTATACAATTCTTTTTATAGATTTTTATATAATTCTTTTTTTTTTCATGAAGTTCTTGATTCTTTACAGAGAAAGTATTCAAGTACCTGTATGAAGAAATGTTTAATTTGAAAAACATTTGCACGTTAACGAAATCGAGCGTATGAACAAGGAAAACGTAAACATAAAAGCACTGCGTTATCTTTCCTTGTCCTTCATACGATAAGTCTTGCAAGATTAAAGTTGAAGTATCTTTTAAACTAGCCATTTTTCGATCGAAATACCTTAACGACTTTTTGCAAAGAATTAAAAAATGCATTGCATGGTCTCTAGAAAAATGTATATTTTTATCTTATAAAAGCAAGATATTGTAACTGTTATAGAACAAATTTTTAAGGTTATGGTATAAGGGTTAATTAATTAATTTTTCATTACGAATAATCATTATCGATGGACAGAATTTGATTTTGGCTATAAATAACCGATTAAACTAAATACTATCTTTGATAACCAGTAATCGTTACCTATCGAGGACAGGAATTTTATTTTGGTTATGATTAGTCATTATCGATGACGGAAAATTAATTTTGGTTACGAATAATTATTATCGGGAATAAAAAAGTTTTCTGTTTGTTGTTAATTGTTAATTGTTGGTAGCATCACTGGCAATTAGCGCATATTTATTGGCAATATAAAAGAAGCTGATTATAAAATTTATTATATTTTTAAAAACAGCTCGAAAATATGTGAAACAGAGAATAAAATGAAAATATTGTACTACCATAACTTTTATCTCATTCGTTGTTTCACACATTTTCATACAGTTTCTTTACTTAATAAATAGGTCTTATAATTAAGTTCTTTTATGCTGTCAGTGAATAGTAATTATCAGTAATGTTAATGACAAATTGACAATAGTCGAATGTAATCAAAAAATAATGTTTTCGCAGCTGATATTGATTAGCGATAATAAAACAAATTTTTCGGCATCGATCATAGTTAATCAAGTGTAATTAGGTTAACCAAATTATAGTTAACCAAAAAAACTCCTGTTTCATTAATATTAATATTATTTAAATATTAAATTTCTGTCATCGATAATAGTTACTGATAAAAAATATTTTAATCGATATAAGTTTCATTTGAAACATTATTTCGAGTAATGTATAGCGTGTGAGGTATTTACATGGATCGATTAAAATGAGACACCCTGTATAACACCTAGCAACTGGAATTGTTCACTCAAATAAGAATTCCAAATTTTACGAAATATTATTTTTTTATTAAAAAAGTTCTATCTCTTCCATTAGTCATAACAATAAATCGATGCTTGGAAAATAACACTTATCGTGTGCCATTGATATTTAATGATAAATCACTAGATGTTTTATGTATGTACTAAGATTGTCGACGTGGATAATATTAATTGATTTTCGCGGAAAGCTACGTAACTGTTACACTTTTCGCTAGCTTTTATTGCGCCTTCCATTTTCCTTTTTTCCTTTATATTTTTCTTAAAAACTGTCCACGTGGAGATAAACGAGATTGGGAAATATTACACATTTGTATGATTTACAAGTAACGTATTTATCTTGGTTCTCTGCTTCGTCTCCACTGAATATTTGAAAAAGATAATGGCGAACAACACTAGTTCCAAAAAACGTCGAAAAACCAAAGAAACCGCAAACTAGCGAAGATACGATGATATATTGTGGTACTGAGATATATCATAATATGCTTATTTTAACATTAAGTATATTATGATAGAGAAATGTTGAAGTTATTGAAAATATTATAAATATGATATAAATATAAATATATTATAATACAGTAATAGAACACTTAGCGTATAGGTTATGAAAATTATATTGGGGACACTGCAATACAGATACATGTAGGTAACATGCTAAGAAGCAAGCGAAATTCTACTAAACGCGCACTTGTGTAAATGAAGATATACGTACTAGTCATTAAGACTCACTGCAATAAATAACATACATACATATTTAAAAAAGACAAAAAAAAAAAAAAAAGAAAAATAATGCAGGTAATAGTCGTACGTTGTATCTGACGATTGACGAAGAATTCTGGTAAAGGAAGGGACAAAAAAAGAGAAGAAAAAGACACGGACAGGAATCGAGAGGAAGAGAGGAGGGTAGAGAAAGAAAGAAAGCGAGCGAGCAGGCAAAACCCCACGGAGAAAGAGGGGGCGAGAGAGAGAGAGAGAGAGAGTTGCGCGTACCTAAGACACGTTATTCTTGTTCATTTCCAAGAATAAATCCGTAAGAATCCAGCTGGTCGCACAATACGAGTTTCTCTTAACAAAATATGCTGCTCCC
Source organism: Bombus affinis (assembly GCF_024516045.1). Lineage (NCBI taxonomy): Eukaryota > Metazoa > Arthropoda > Insecta > Hymenoptera > Apidae > Bombus > Bombus affinis. Next base: position 5,088,259 of record NC_066360.1, on the reverse strand, counting down.
TGCGTCCCTCTCCCTGTCAAACATTTTGCAAGCTTTCCGATTCACTCTAGGTCCAATATACCTGGCGAGCATTTGTTTCAAGGAAATTTTCACTGGAAACCGTGAAATCTTATCTGAGGACACAATCTTCCTTACAGAATTCTACAATATTTATCGTGAAGATTTTTCACTGCCAATATGCTACAGACATGTATATACATTAGTAAAAGGAACTTTGCCATCTTTGATGGATCAAATTTTAATACTAATGTCCTAAACTTTTTGTACATTATGCTAAACTATTTTTATGAGAAGTCGTACGTTTTAAACGAACCTCGACTCGATTTTGTTTTGAATAAATCTTTGAAAAAGTTTATCAATATTCATACTGAATATACGTATTTTATGGAAGTACAAGTATCATTGAATAATCGGACGTTGAATAATGTACATCGCTCATATTACACATATATAATAATATGTGTATTAATGATGTATATGTATATATATACATATATATTAATAATCATTGAACTGCAAATTTTTATGAATTTTTATATTTCTATGAATATAACTAAAAAAAAGAGAAGAAAAAAACAGAACGTGAATAGAAATTCGTTCCAAGTAAACTAAATATTATAAGTACTCTAGTTTGAATATTTTTACATAATTTTACATATCATATGAATTATGTGTGTAGTTTTGCGCTTTCAAATTTCCTAGAAATACAAATCACGCATCTAATAAAATATTGAAATGAGAAGAAATTAATTACTGTTTATACCACGATCATGATTCCTACTAACGAAATTGTTCTGTCTTGGAAATAAATATGTCATACTTTTATCTTCGACGATTACTGTGACATGAAAGTTTAAGCAATAACGACTACGCGTTACGTAATTCGAGCATGTGCATTCGTGGAAACTGCTATTCCAAAAACGTGTTGAAATCGAGCAAACTCACTGAACCCATAAATTTTATGAAACCTTTATCCATCATAAAAGTGTTCCCTACTGATGATACACGAAGTACAAAAGAGGAACACCTGGTCGTGAGTCACAATTCTGAGACCTATATCCTACCAGACCATGTGACGTTTCTTTCACAGTCATTCGTATCCTCTGACCGACGGATTCCGTCCGAGAACCTTTTATATAGTCCATTAAGTAGTTAGTTTGTTATTTATTTCTCTTTTGGAATACTTTGGTATAGAGTTTGCATGAACATAACCTATTCGCAAAAGATGGCGCTTGGAAGGGAAAGTCCCCTCTTATCGCCCAATGAATATTCCATTAGTTCGTTAAGTATTATATTATTAACCGTTTGATAATGTTCCAGGAGGTACTTTACGGTAATAAATTGTTTGCCAATTGTTCTTCGCGATATTTCTTCTTTTAGGTGGAACTATACATTTTTTATACGTCGTTCGATTTAGTTCTTTAATTTTTGTAATTCCCTACAAAAAAGTACCAAGGTGCTTGTATCTGGAAATGATTGATTTTAGGAAATATCTCAACGTTAATTTAGCTTCGTTAAGTTAAATTAGCTATCCTTGTCTTTTATACGATAAGTCTTGCAAGATTTTAAATTAAGATAATTTTTTTAAATTAAAACTCTTTAACTAACCTTTAAACCAATATCTTTTTGTAGAGAATTAAAAAGCGTATCGAACAGTGTACGGAAAAATATAGTTTCATTTAAGAAAGCCACGTATCGTAACTGTTACAAGAATTCTAGAGGTTATGGTATAAAAGTTGATATATTTACTTTAAAAATTTGGTTACGAATAACAACCATTGTAAATGATGAAACTTTTTCGGATTACGAGCAATCATTACCCACGACGAGAATTTTATTTTGGTTACGAATAACTATTATCGATAATGGAAATTTAATTGTATTTAGCAGTAACCAATATAGATGAGCGGAAATTCTTTTTCAGTTACTAGTAATCATTATCGATGGCAGGAATTTAATTTCGCTTACCAATAACCATTATCGATGACCCGAATTTTACTTTGGTTACGAATTACCTTCATAAAGAATTAACGACTTATCGATTATCGATAATCATTATCGACGACAGAAATTGTACTTTGGTTACAGATAACTATTACAAACGATTACAATTTTAGGGTTCCCTCTCTTTGTTCAACGAATCTTCGACTAGTCCATTATGTGTCATGAACTATCTAATAGTGCTAGGAAGTACTTTAACGAATTTCTAGGACTTTTCTGGCCTTCCTTACGAAGTATCTACATAATCTTTCGTGTTTGGATTTTACATATACAAGGGGTTCTTAACTGGAACCACCTCGGTTTCTGCGTAAGCAAGGACTTTCCTGAAAAATGTTTCGGGTAAGAGTCGTATGATGTCGAGGAAGATAATTTGACGCGATTAGCTGTTTTATAGGAGAATATGCAGAGAACATACAAAACCTCGAAATCTCTTTAGAAAAATTAACATGAGAAAAAATCCTTTCCAGTATTATACGTGCCTTTTGAAATAGTTCGTCCCGAGAAGTTCTTTCGTACAATGAAATGAACAAGCCAGACATTTGAATGATCTCATTTAGCTGAGACAGCCTGTACATTCTATCTTGCTGTCCCTGCTTTTGGGCCCAGTAACGCAAGCCAATTTCACTTCCTTCCTGCTTTTTTACCTGAGATTCTAATCGTGTATCTAAAATCTAACACCTAATTTTGCATCTCTCTTTCGAATTTATATTTTTCTTCCTTCTTTTAAATATTACAGGTGCTTGTTTGCGAAACTAATAATTCTGATGTATAGTCCTTCGCCCACCATAGATACTTGATATTTTCAAATTCGTAAAGTATTTGTAAAGTATCGTAGAAAAATTATAAAAAATTTACTTGCAAATTTACAAGCATTCTGCATGTGGTAGGCGATACGAGAAACTTTCTGTCCTCAAATCTGCAGCTATATCTCTGCCGCAGGAGTTTCCAGTCCTGTGTATACGACCGTGATACGCACGCTTCGTTGTTCTCAATTGTTTCGAAATTTCCTTGTTTACTGTTTACACGATAACGGTAAACACAGATAGCGAGAAGTTAAAAAATCATGCTTCCTTACTTTACAGTGGCAAATGCAGCAGAACGCATTTGTACGCGGAAAAGCTGCTGTTAGAAAGAGGACAGCAGGAAAATGGTTTTAACGGTTCAAGGAAGGAAATGATTCGTTAGATGACGTGCCGCGTTCAGGACGTCCGTCTGTCGTCGAAAATGAGGAATTGGATGAATATATGCGTTCAAACTCAGGAAAGAGGTCAGTTCAGTTGTGGAATTAAAACGGCGATTACATCATTGAAGAAAATTACCTTTTGAAAAAGATATTTAAATTTTCCTCGAAAAATTCTAAAACGTTCCCGGTATTTGATGTCTCACGATTTATTGATTTTATAGACACCGTACCCTGATGTTTTATTGCGCGGAACGTTCGAAAGAGCCAGTTAGCGATAAGAAATATACCGATCGCTCGAAGAATAGGAATTTTGCTTTATACGAAACTGGACAAATACTCCTTTGTTCCGTGCGGAACTTCTGCCGTTTTCTTTAATACGTCGATTCTTGGAAACATTCTGTCTAGCAGAGCATGAAGACGCAATGTCAACAAGGTCGATAATTCGTGAGATATTTCAGATTTTTATATCAAGTATCTTCCCTTTCAACTTAAAATATCTCACGAATTGTTGATTTTTTTTTTTTGATATTGTATCTTATTATCTTTTGACGTAAAATGTTTCCAAAAATCGATATGTGTAGAAAAAAGGAAAAAAAAGTTCCATTTAAAAGAATGAAATTGACCTTCATACGACCTACATGCATTCTCCCATAAAAAAAAAAAACTAATCACGTCAAATCGCGTCCCTTTCGAAATCATCCAACTCTTATCTGAAATGCTTTTCGTCAAAATCATGACTTTCGTAGTAATCGAGGTGGTTCCAGTTACGGGTCTCACCTTGCACATTTATCTATGTTCCTGTAATATTTACACATTTTTTTAAAAGAGAAACAAAACTGGTAACAAACTGAAATCTCAGTCACACTGTTAAAAAGAGATCTCTGCAGCAGATAAATACAGACACCACAAATATATATATTTCAGAATTAAAAATATTTTTTTCTTCACTATGTTGCATTTATTTTCTTTTTTTTTTTTTTTTTTTGCAAAGTCAGACAGTCCAAATTTAAAGGGCCGTCATTTTTTTTCTTTATATATATATATATATACATACATTTGTGGTGTCTGTGCTTATTTGCTACATATATACAAAGATATAAAAAGAAAGAAAAATGGCGGCCCTTTAAAGTTTGACTGTCTTTGCAAAAAAAGAGGAAAATAAATACGAGTTAAAAGAAGAAGAACAATATTTTTAATCCTGACCAAGATAACAACACACGCATTGAAGGTGTAGAGGAAATTTGAGGCTAATCAGTTGAACAGATTTCAAGATGTTATGGAAGCCGTTCCAGATAACACGGTTTTAAAAAAATTCCATCTAAATAACATGTGTCACGAGTCACCCCCAGAATTCCTAATTTTCCAGATTTATTTTTGAAATTATAAATCTATGCATTTTAAGAAAATGCAAAAAGGAAAAACAAAGAAAGAAAAACCAATTTGCAGATTTTTATGTCAAGAGGATGGTTGGTACGTGAGGTTTAATGACGAGATTGCTCGTTGTTGAAACAGTCGAATATATTTAAAATAATAAATTAATGTACAGCCGTATATGTGAGTCGTTAGTACAAATAGCAAAATAAAATCGCGGAATAAATACTCGTTAACGCTCGTCGCGTAACTCGTGAGATACTCGGAGATACTCTGTTAGATACTCGATATCTACTGTTCGATACTATGTGATAAAAAGAAAAAAAGAAAGAAAGAAAGAAAGAAAGAAATAAGAGAAACGAATTTTTTCGCAAATCTGCAGTGAACAAACGCCTTTAACGATACCTAACGCTCTAAACGATCAAAAAGAAGAGAGAAATTTGGCAACATTGGCGCGTTTGAAAATATCACGTATTAGGTTATGTTGGATCTCTAGTGGGCAAAAAATCAAGTCAGAATTGTTAGTTTCGCAAAGAAGCACTTATAATATCTACAGAGCAATGCAAAATTAGTTATTAGATTTTGAATATATTATTATTATTATTATGCTTATATTAGCGTATTTCGTTTTGACCAAAATTTGACTCCTATGCCCTTAACAGACGCTCAGTTGCCTGAAGTTTGCTAAATAGCTTTGTTGGAGACATCGAGAACTAAGTCAACAAACACGAAAAATTACAGTTCTATTTACACAGTGAGCTATAGGTATTTATTCATAACAATGGCCTTGAATCGATTACGAAAGAAAACAATATTTCTGAAGTGTTTGTTATTTTATATTTTATGTTTATTATATTTATTATTCTTCGTCGAATGGTTGAAAAATCGTGCGTATCGTTAAAAGTGTTCATCCTGGATGGAAGTTATTCGAGTTTATACCCGTCTGTAGCTACTCTTTTAAGTTTAACCGCTTTTACGTAAGCAAAGAAGATAATATCTGCGAAAAACGTTACAGGGATACTTACGGTACTCAAGCAATAATTTGAAAAATAAAAAATATTGAAAAATAGGAATTCAAAATTTGCAAAGGTTTTGCTAATTGTTTGCTACGTCGGTGAAGCATAAAAGAGGCTATTCATAGACGTTTATCTATTTTTGAATTCAGACGATACAATAATAGCAGCATCACATTGGCAGAAAATCGAAATTATGCATAGAAAATTGATTAATATATAGACATTATGTTTCTGCATGATAATTCTCGGCCTCACACATCAAAAATAACTACAGCAAAATTACCTGAATATATATATATCGCCAAGATCAATTTTGGGTGAAACTTTATTTATCTATTAAACAATAAATAGCGAATTAAACAATATTTTTATTCCGAATAAGAATTAAATTTATATAGAATTTATATATAATTAAATATTCATTATCTCTTACTTGCAAATAATATTTTATTTTTTATTTGCATTTATTTGGAAAACAAATGATAATATATAAATAAATATATAAATAATATGGTTATATAATATATAATAATAATAATATATAAATAAATAAATGGTATAAATATAAATATAATAATGGTATAATATATAAATAATATATAAATAAATGGTTTTTGGCGTTGTCCTATCTGTTCCATTTTGTACAACATGAAATAATCGTCAAATTAATATGTTTACTTTTCAAATGGATAGATCACAGTTCACGCTTGTGTTTAAAATTAATCGCTATTTGATTTTGGCGCATTCATCAAAGCCAACAAACATTATTAAACATTACAAATTGTAATTTACGGTAATCTCTTTGATTGAAACGTTACATTTGTGTAAAAATAAATTTGCTCTACGACCGATAAATAATAAGTAAAAAATAAATTTGTATTTCTAAATAACAATCAACTTCGCTATTGTAGATACTTCACTCGTTTAGATAATAAATGATATGTTTCTGTTTTTTATTCGAACTTCAGTTAACAAATGACTCTCTACTTGAACAATTATTTAAAGAAAAATTTAGACAATAACGCCCAACATTGCCATTACCTTTGGCTACATTAGCTACATTGGCTACGCCTTTCTCCAATAAACTAGAATTTCCTTTCACCTAACATCACTTAAAACTGTTTCTAAAGAATAAAAGACTTCCTATACGAAAAATACTAATTGCATTACTAAAGAAATTTCTACAGAAATAAAAATAAAAAAAGATATATATTAATATATTTGATAAGAAAATTAGTTATATTATAATTATATTTAATAAGTATATAAAACTGTTTCTAAAGAATAAAAGACTTTCTATACGAAAAATACTAATTGCATTACTAAAGAAATTTCTACAGAAATAAAAATAAAAAAAGATATATATTAATATATTTAATAAGAAAATTAGTTATATTATAATTATATTTAATAAGTATATAAAACTGTTCCTAAAGAATAAAAGACTTCCTATACGAAAAATACTAATTGCATTACTAAAGAAATTTCTACAGAAATAAAAATAAAAAAAGATATATATTAATATATTTGATAAGAAAATTAGTTATATTATAATTATATTTAATAAGTATATAAAACTGTTTCTAAAGAATAAAACACTTCCTATACGAAAAATACTAATTGCATTACTAAAGAAATTTCTACAGAAATAAAAATAAAACAAGATATATATTAATATATTTGATAAGAAAATTAGTTATATTATAATTATATTTAATAAGTATATAAAACTGTTTCTAAAGAATTTTTTCTAAAAAAAAAAAAAAATATATATATATATATTAACATATTTAATAATAAAATTATTTATATTATAATTATATTTAATAAATTTAGTATACATATATTTATTATTTATTTATAACTATATATACATATCAATTGATATTCCGCCAAGATAAAATGATAAGCGATTCCACTGATTGGGTTAGATAAAGAATATATGTATCGGTTTGAAGATTACTAAAAATGGTACTGTCATCTGATTTTAAGATAAACGATATATCATACATAGTATACAGATGATTACAATTAAACAGATACGATGAAAATACATGTAACAAATATATGTACAATATATAATAATATTTTTACTTCAATGAAAGTCGATATTGATTTTATCAAAAAATTTACCTTCATGTTTTTAATAATGTTAAACGTAACAACTTAGAATCTAATTGGTCAATTTAGTAGTAACGAAGTGATTACCAGGATGTTAAGTACTTTCATATATAATATTTAAACACGTTACACTCCTATCCTCGTGACATTTATTTCGGTAATAAAAAATGTGATGATCGACAATGTTGGAAACGTGTCGTCGTAGATCGCACGTTTCCAGAAAGCTTTTATGTTTCCTGAACAATGGGTGGAGGCCGATTCCGTTATTAGGAATACAATGCGTCCCATTGTGTATTTACGGAGACCCTAGTGGGGGAGATTTCGTGGTAAATTGCCGGGTTTTGTAGAAATCGTTCTTTTCGAGGTTGAACCGTTCCAACGTATTCTTCAAACATTGATATACCTAGCTTTTTACATACACCACGTTCCAAAAAGTTTGAGCAAGTATATGAGTATTATTTATATATGTATAATATAAACATATTTATAAAATACGTTTTTATTAAAATGTACTTTCTCCTGCTAAATATCTGATTTAAATATTCTATATGTTTGAGCACGTTATGTGCACCCGGTAGATTCTCGGAATTCTGAATTTCCTAGAAATGCCTGAATATGTATGTCTATGTATGTAAGCTTCGCGTCTCTAATCGAGTGAAAAAAATTAAAGTGTGTATGTTCATAACATTATTAGGATATTAATGGCAAAAAAGTAAACTCAAAGTAGGTGTTAAAGTATCCTCTGTAAAACTCGTGGCGTGCATAGACATAAATAGTCTCGCCATAAATTGTCGGACTCGTTTAAAAGCGACAGGATTACGTTACGTTAATATATTTAAACATACCATAAAAGTAACGATAATGTCTGTGAACCATAAACATTGTTAGATTAACTCTTTTCTCTCCCGTTCTAATTCGTCAAACGAACGTTCAAAATTTTCGCCAGGCTTTTTGAAACGCCCTCTACACTGTAGATAAATAATAGAATTTATTAAAGCAGCGAGTTCTATATTTAACTTTCCCGTGATTGTAAACGAGAATACCAGCGTGTGTCCTCTATTCATTTTTATTGAGTTTTTACTCTCTCGTGAAAGTTAAATAGACCCCTGGTAACAACCTGCTTCGTTTCAATAACAGAACAACGGGAAATAAATAACATATCCGCATTATGGCATTATGGAGTACCAATTATCGCTAACAATAAATACGCCTCTGCAACAATGCACTGGCAATAATTGAAGCAGCGATAGATCCATTGGAACGATTTCCTTGAAACGATACGAGGCCTGAGCACGATCGCAATTTCAACTCGAACGTTGAATTACGAAAGTATCGAACTACTGTCTAATCCGTATCCCACGGACGAAAATCTCACGTGTCCGCGCGTTTCAGTTTCCGCGGAGCGTGTCGATGTAATTTGTTACGATTAAACCGTAGTTTCACAGGAACGCAAATGATTTTATAATACGCGGCGCGTTACCGGGCGCAATCAAATTAGAAAGCCTAGCAAAGCGTAGGAATAGCAGTACGGGCTAGAATGATAAAGGTTACTAGAAACGAGCTGGCCGTTCATCGAGGTGGATCGAGGACTATTTCAGAGAGGATTCCAGGAACGTTTCGAACGGAGAAATCGAGAGACACGCTATGCTCCCATTTCAACTGGTCGCGTATATGGGCCTCATAGTGGCTGTTATCGTGTCTGTTACCTTGTGGTAGAGCCAGGCATCTTATCGCAAACAAACAAACTTCTTTATGGCGATTACACTCGGTTCTCTCGAATCGACCTTTCCTCGAATCGGCTGTCCAAGGGCGCGCCTTCCGATTAAGGTCGAGTCAGCGATTGTCCGAAATATACTTCACGCGACGCTAATACTGTTTTACATATCTCTGCCTCCTCTCTTTTTTCCTTTTCTTTTTCCTTTTTTATTATGTTTACACTACACACTCGTGTCGCGTTCGATTATCACGCTTGTTAACACTTTACGACTAGAATTTTATGTACATGCCTCTCAGGGTAATAACGATACCACACAGACGTTTATCAACTTTTAGATGACAACGAAGAACTATGACTAGCTATTTCGAATTTTTTGTCCATGAGAGGTAAATAGTATATACAATTTGCCGAGTGTCTTTGACTTCTTTCAAACTGTAATATGTTGAAATGGATTATTAAGGTTAAACCTAACCTAAAAGTAACTATAAAAATAATGAAATTTATACAAATATTATAAACGAAAATTAAGTGACAGAGAGCAAATAGAAAACAGTCACGGAAGAAGTTTGATCTAACGTTTATTGGTAATAAATTCAATCAGCCAAAACTAACAAAGATTGAATAACAAGAATGAAACTTAGTAATCATCTGGGTCGCTATCAGTATCTAGTTCATGGCTAGTGCTGGTTAGCTTTTCAATTTCTGTATTATGATTGTACATCTCTTAACTTATGGCTTTAAATATGTTTTAGATTCTTATTTTTCTAGATTGAGGTTAGGTTCAGGTTTAGTTCTAAAGTAAGAAAGTTTGAAAAAATAGAAAATGTTCAACAAATTATACGCTATTATTAGATTGCAGATTTTCATGCAATTTTTATGCAAATCTGTATTTTTATGGATACAATAAAAAAATAGGACCTATTTAAATGGTTGTTTTTAATAAAATTGCTTACCAAATTGTATGCTATTACTATACAATCAACAGAATGGGACCTAGACAGAAATTTGCCTTACCTATTAAATATTATAAAAGGTACTACATTTTGACAAATGCATTCTATGTATTTCTCTATCTTTAAATTTCTCACAGTTGTATAAAAATCCGCAATCTAACTATTACCTTTCTCAGAGAAGAAATTCTAAATAATTCTAGTTCTTCGTTGCCATCTAAAAATTGATAAATTATGGTATTACTGTAAGTAATATAAATAAACATAAAAAAATATAAATAAGTAGTAACTGCTCATAACATGGAATACCTGATTTTAAAACCTTCCCAAGAAGAGAAACATGATTTCGTCAATCAAACTGACGTTAACGTACGGCGAAATTAGTAGACAGGGATCGAAATAAACAGGTGCCTTCCGTTTTCAAAAATATTCTCTTCGAACTTAGGTGTTTCGTTTAAAACAATATCTGTTCTTGTGGAATTTTTATGGAAAGAAATGTTACCCTTAGGAATTTCTTTAAAAAATGTTCTCGTGGAACAGGTATTTTAGAGTCTGTGTAATAAAAGTTCCATAAAAACGAGTTATTTTGGAACGTGTATTCCATAAGGTGACTAAAAGTATCAACTTATTAGTACTATTTTTATTCAATTTTACTTGACAATATAATATCATATCATTGATATGTTTATTGAATAAAAAATATGAAAATCATAATATATGTGATTAATAGTTTTATAAGAAGTATTTAACAGAAAAGAGTTTGTTAAAGATAATAAATAAATAAAGTCTTGCATAGTTTAAATAAATTGAAATACATTCTACAGTATAATATATAGATAACGTTCTTATCTTCCTAAATGTACATTTTAAACAGAAACACAAAGAAACTTCCAACTACCAATCATCTACTTACATAAATATTACAAATAAATAACGTATTCAGAATATGAATTCAACTGTAATAATTCTTTAGTATTGTTGCAATTCTAACATCATTCATCCAACGGTATTCGGTATTTGCAATAGAGCTTTTTTATTGTTAATGTATAAAATACTTGTTCCTGTTATAGAAACATTTTTATTTTTATATTTCATAAGTTCTACCCGAAGTAAAACTTTTCTTTATATGTTCTCATAACGAGAACTTATAACGCGAGGACGTTTTCTAAAAAAAGTTCCACGGCACGTGTTTGAAATAGAACCTATTAAAAAGTTCCATAGCCCTATCGATCCCTATTAATAGATATTCGTATGTCACTAGTTAACTGTGTTCAAAGCTTGAGTGTCCTGAGGTCATGGTAAAGAAAGTTAAACGCTGAGTCGTTTATGCACATGCAGATTTTCTCATGTTTTTGTGTCTTAAAAAATCCTCCCAAAATTTTTGAACGCTACTTCAAGTTTCTAGAATATTATCCAATACTTTTCACATGTTAACTTAATCTTTTTAAATAGAGCAAAATTTAAACAAAAAGAAAGATGACAAACTATTTGAAATTACTTTGAAAAATTACTTGAAAAATTTTCATGTGCAGTGGATAGCTCATACGGAATATCTAATATCAAAGAACTTTACTTTTACTATGAAAAATCAACATTCGTTTAAATAAGAAGAAAAAAACGATACTCCTATTTCTTTAACATATATTATACTAATTTCCTTTGTCTCGTACACGTTGAGCATGTGAATGACGCGTTTGAAGCACATCTTTGTGATCTCAATGAAAACAGCGAATACATTACATACATTTTTCGCTATTGTTGTCTCTCATGTAATTGCTGCCACAAAATAAATATAGCTCTGTATCACCATCATCATAATCAGTAGCAGCTTCATTCACATGTTCCATATTAAGCACACTCAACGTGATGCATATTGAATACATACGTACTTCGACAGACAAATAGTGATTACATTAACAAGGAAATGGCAAGCACTGCGAAATCTCGAATGAGTTGATTGTATGTGCATTCGATGCTTCATGTTGACGATAAAACAATTCCAAAGAAATTTGAGTGCATTTGATTTCGACAAATTAATCTTCTAAAAAAAATCTTCTAAATCTTAATCTTCTAAAAAAAATTCTTGTTGTAGCTGTTTCTTCTTGCAAATTATTTTTATTTCAATTTCCACACGCAAAATGGTAGAACTATGCAGGAGCACTATAATAAATAAAAATGATGAAAAATTTATCAAAATAAATCGGAAGTATTTAATATTTAAAAAAGTATAATATCAATATCTAAAAATGTACAAAGTAAGATGTAGAAAAAAATTATTAGTTTCTGGAAAATAAACAGCCGCACAGGCAAATCCTTTTAGGGCTGTTTCAACACCAACCTAATACCTAAAGCATCGAATGCACATATAGCCAACTTGTTTGAAATTTCCTGTTATCTGCTTGAAAGAAAAAACTAAATTTAACGGTAAATTTCTTCTGAATACTCGGGAACAAGCGTGTATAATGATAAGTTGTGGAAGAATGGTATTTTTTTAACTTGCTAAAAAATTTCACTGTTTGACTGGTCTGTCAAATTATGCGCATTCAAACACAACAGTCAACAACATTCAACGACAGATTTCCAAGTAAAGCTGAAACGTGAATATGCTTGTCTTTTGCCTTTTACGAAATATTTTACACTGTTGCCAACTGATTTTGTTAGTTACTTCCGGGATATTGCAGAGTTCCCTATTAAGTGCAATTATCCTAAATAAAAATGAACTTTCCATAGAGTTCTTAGATTTGCTCTGAAGAGCTTCACCGAGCACCAAACTTCACTTCTACATATCCATCCCCATTTTTTATTGCTATGAATTAAAAATAAAATTCTCTCCTTAATAATTAGCTTAAATTTCTAACAGATACTGAAGTAGAGACGTTAGCAAAATTATATTAAGTTTGTATAGAATCTTTTGAAAGTATAGAACACTAAAAAAAGTTTAGGTGGACTCAAGGTTACAGATACTATAAATAAAAAGATCCAAGCACTAATAGAAATATGGGATAATATGGTAGATGAAAGAAATAGATAAGTGGATGAGTATGTTACTTACAATGTACAGTTATAAAGGACTAACAAAGTTGATTACTGACATCTGTTTGTACAAAGATCTTACAAGAACAGATGTAACAGAAGTTATGAAAATTTAAACATAATTTTTATTTTCATCCTAATGTTAAACTGTATGTTATTGTTACAACAATTGTGTGTATAATAACGCTTATTAAATCATTTTTATCAGTGTCATAGTATTAAAATTATGATCAACCTTCTAAATAGGTAAGTAAAAATAAGTAAAGGATAAATTAAAAAATAGAAAATTAAGGTGAGTTTAATATTTATAGGACCAACTTCAATTATTCCTTAAAAGATTATTTCACAATGTAAACCACAATGGAATATATGTTATATGAAATAAGACGTACATTATTGCAGAGCATTACGCCCTCAAGGAAACATTTTCAAGCTCGTAAATTTTAATTTTGTAAGCTCATAATCTTCTATAAAGAGAACACGCCACTACTAAGTTTACATTCTGTAAATATAAAACGAAAATGTGCTAAATTAGAAATGAGGAGATTTGGCGCAAAGACTTTTTCTTAGAAAATGTTGTTTCGTAAATATTTGCAGTTGAGAGCGAAAAACATCACAGATCAAACAGAACGCTTATTCTGTGTGCTTTTCAGCATGACGAAAACTTGAAATAAAACTAATGTAATTACCAGTATCTCTCCTAAATAATTCCCCGTGCACAAAATATAATGTATTTTACGGGAAATTATAATTATATTATATATTAAAAGGGTTTTAAAGTTACAATATATTAATTTAAAAATTATTAATTGCAAGTAAAATTGCAATTTTTTAATATTTTTGCATGTAAACAAATAGCATTATCTCTCTGATACTTTTCTTTAACTCATATGTCGTTTAACATCTTCTATTGTAAAGATAAATTGCTACTGAATGCTACTGATTTATCTGTGCACTTTAGATTAGGTTCCCTATCGGATCTTGCAAGTATCATTAAATAGATAGTTAAGATAAAGGAGATAATTTATACGGTGAACAAACAGTAGTAAACAATTTTCGAATTTTGCGATAAATACCTTTTTACTTTTTTTAACGATGATTATCACAATATAGTGCTAATAATATGTGTTGTACTAATATAATATCTTAGAAACGATAGAGTACATAGAGAAATTGGAAAACTTCCACGTGTAATTCTTAAATATACGATTGACAGTTTAAACATTCGTTATACTAAAAGTAATGATAATATCGTTAAAAGTTAAGTTACATACTCAAACATAGAATTAATATGGCAAAAGATTGCGAACGGTTATTTCTTAAATTACAAAATATACATATGTATCTATTTGTAAAACTTCTAATGACATTAGCAATATATTCACCAAGTATACAAGTTTCTGTGTTCTGTACAATAAAATAATAGTAATTAATAAAGTAATAAGCAGTGAGAAGATTTTTAACAATTACAACATAATATATTATATAAGATCATATTCATATAAAATCAATGTCATTTTGGAACTTGTATTTTAATTAATTTAAAGAAATATCAACCGAAAAAATATAATTGAAGAAGCATTACGCCATTCCTTTACGAATATTCTCCCTATTTAGAATTTTCGATTATATAAATTTATGCTATTTTAAGTAATCTACTTCCGGAAAGAGAAGTAACTATCGAGAAATTAGAAATTTGTATAAAAATAAACATTTAAAAAGGATAAAGGTGAACGTACCTTCTACATTCGTTCTCGAAGCGTCCTCCTTCGTGTATATACAGTTACGGTTGCACAGTATAGATTTCAATTTTAAGGGAACTCTGAAAGGTTTTTCACTAATCAAACTACGAATTTGGAAGGCTATCACTACTTAACTTCACTTATTCTACATTTGTAATAGAATTTGTGCAGAGATTCCGTTTCGGCAAATATGTTTTAGCGTCCCAAACGAGCTAGCTCCGCCATTGGCATTATTAATTCTAAGAATCGACCACAGGGGGTGCTCAAAATCGGCAATAGAATTACCTCCAAAATTTAAATTGTTAATTTTGCCCATTCAACAGTAGGAAGAGAATTAATAGATGAAATTTTTGATGATAGATGAATGTTTTAAGAAGTAGAATTATATAACGAAAAATGGATACAACGTGATATACTACGTACAATTTATATTTCATAATTTATATTGTTATAGTCGTTGCTATAAATTACGGATATTTATCTATACATATACGTATGTCTCCGTAAAAATATTGATATTTACAATTTGTACAGTTATTTAGAACTAAGAAATATCATGATTACATTACATCATTACTGTTATGTTATTAATAGCAATAGAAAGCATTTACATTACGATTTATGATTAATATATATTAACTTATTTTTAATAAATAAATGTATGCCTCTAACATGAAATTCGTATTTCATATTTTTTTAATTTCTTAATTTATAAATTTTTCGTTGAAATCACAGCAATATTTATTGAAATTCTCAAAGGAATTAAATAACGCATAAGTAAATTTTGATGAATTTAGGAATACCGAGTAGGCGTTTATCTTTTCACTTTTCTTTGATGAAATATCACTGCGTTATGCGTATGTAATAAGATTATTCGTCAGCTTCATTTTGACAGTAGTCTTTTACGGTCAAATATTCCTAAATTCATAAAAGTTTCAATCGTAACTAAATTATATCAGAGAAAGTATCTTCAGCGCCATCTATTAATGTAGTAGACAATATCTGATAGAAATTGCTTTCTCACAAGATAAAGTTTAAAATGTACGTAACTTTTCGTAAGAATAAATAAAGAACATTCTCAATATTAAATTCTACTAATTCATTAGGATATTCATAGATATTTCATTCTAGTTCCTTCCGCAAGACGATGCCGGCATATTTGTTTTATTTGAAAAAAGTACTTTCTGAATAAAACAAAATTGATTTAAAGTATTTCCTAAATTCGTACGGTTGGGTTGATCTCAGCAACGGTTTAAGGAGAACTAGACTAATCTAATCGGAAATAAAAGAAAATTTCGAATGCAAAAATCGATCGTTCGCACAGTGTTCGAGCGTCAACTAAAAAATATTACGTACGAAAAGAGACTTCTTACTTCATATAAGCGGAAGTATATACCTTGTGGTATGTTTTGTAATTCTTCTCTTAACAATATTCTACGAGGGGAAATAAGGGAAAAATATCATAAACATAAGTTCAAAAATGCTTTAGTAAAAAATTATAACAAAAATGTGGAATAACAGCGGACTAATTCTCGTTCGATGCAGTATAAGAACAGATTGGCGCTATTTACCTACATTGGTTCCTTTTGAAGCGTCATCTGTTCTTATAATTATTGGACCAACATCCATAAAAGATTTAAATTATTACATTCCAAATTGATTTCTTTCAATTTCGGTGAATTGTAGAACAAATTCTTTGATATTAATTTCTCGTGTGTATTAACTTTTATCTGGTAAACCTTTTCTTTTAATGTTGTTAAAAATCCAGTGACATGATGTCTGGTGATTTTGAAAACCAATGAATTGATTCTCCTCGGTTTATCTATGATTAAAGATAATTCTCATTTAATTATTATCATTATTTTATATTTCTGAAATAACATTTGTGTAAAGTATTATTATATTTTATTATTGTATTGTATTATTGTATGATATTTTTCTCTTACCTTTAGTTTTTTCTCGTAGAATATGCTGGCACAGCTTTGTGGAAAAGACATTTTGTACGTAAAAACTAACTATTAAGATCCCTACACACTTTCAAACGTGCCGTGATGCACGCAGCGACACTTAGATTTCAAGAAATCTGTATCGGTTTCGATTTATCTCCACATTACCGATTGTTCTCAGTTTATGGTGAAACATCAACGCCGAAACACATATGTCAAAATGTGTGGTTATTTTTCAATTCCAATATCAGTATTAATATAATAGACGGTATGTTCACAATAAAGAAATAATGATTTAAGGCTTAAAAGGAATGGGCAAGAACATGGTTAATTGGTAGAAACAGATTTTCCAATTCAGCGTTATTAAAAGAATTAAAAACGAATGAACTGAGTGATTATAGATATTTGCGTATGGATATTTCTGCTTTTTAACATCTATTGGATAAAGTACGCCTAAAGATTGAAAAACAAAATAAAACGATGAGAGTCTGCTGTACATTATATTTGTTATCGGTGCCGCCCTCTACACTTTGAAACTTGCACCTCAACGGGATGTTGCTCACCTACTAACGCAGGATTATGATTTGTGCATCGATAAAAGCTGCTTCTGATGCCGATTCTTCGATACCGAACTACATTGCAAGATGTATCATGAAATCTAGGTGTCAATGCATGTCACAATATGTTTCAATGTGCATAGAGGCCTTTATATCACGTTAGTGTCTATTTATATTTGCTTGTGGCCATATTGGCGAAACACAAAAGAACGAGTAAACACTAATTTTATTGTTAAATTATTTTACTTATTTGAAAATCACAATCATCAGATGTTCGTTTGGTAGACGAGAGCATCGCAAAAGGAGGAGTCCACCACTTCCTTCTTAACTATACTTGTGTTACTTGCGTCACTGTGTGGTTTGTGCCTGTATTTCCATTATTTTCTAAACAAATCTGTTTTGCAGTGCTTCTGGGGATTTTACAGTTTTTGCAGAAAAGTTCGTTAAACGTTTTCCTGAATTGTCGACTCATCGTGCAATATAGTATGAAGTTGATAGCTGAGTTTACAAGCGTCAACATATCTATAACATCACCTGAAAATTGACAAATTCTTCTGTTAATATTTCTTACAATATTAGTAAATTCTTATATATATTATATATATCTTATATTACAAAAAATATTTTTCACGTTTTTCATACGATGTGTCCATTTTAGCTGAAAACATGTACAATTCATGAAATTTTAGTTACTTGAAATTTATGTTTCTCGCTTTGGTCTACTTCGAGCCAATAAAACTAGTAGGAACAGAATATCGTTGTCAATATCATTTGTTTCTGATTGTTCGTGCCTCCACTGTTTAGACAGGTTACAGGTTATAGAAAATGGACTTACACCACTTTCAAAATAAACCATTATGCAATTCCATTTTTTAAATTGAAATTTCATTGTTGATTGGAACAAACGAATGTTTTAAGTTTTAAATTATAAATTGTTTATAAATAAAAAGATCATGTTAAAGTATGTGTTTGTTGTTTTCTCAACTTGATCAAAACATGGACTGTCATCACTTCTAAAATGAACGATCTATGCTGTTACTGATACATTATGAGTCAGTATTTTATTAATTTTAAAGGAACGTTATTATTAATGAAACTTTATTTATGTTGTAAATGTCGTTATTAATAAAAATTTAGCAATCAACGATAATCGTGAATCCCTTAATAAAGCTGCCAAAATTTTTCACTTTCATTTGTTTTTCTGTTGAAGGTTATCTAGTGAATATTTCACGCGCTTTTAAATTTTTCCTAACTGCATGGCGCTGTTAGTGCTGATACAATGGTCTATACTCCTTTGTGTCAAAGTGACGATAACTCTCTTTCATAGAGGTAGAAAATCAATTTTTGTGTAAAAAAAAATCCTTTTTTTCTCTTCGACTATATATTATTTTGCTTTTCTATCAGACATAATGTTGATAAGAAAATTAATTATTAAGAAATTCCAGGTAATCGCCAAGAAAATATCTGAGTTAATTACGAAGTTAATGACTAAGAAAGTATTAAACAAATGTAGGGTAATGAATATCGCAAATTTACTCTTTGAATATTATAATTTCATAATATTGTATGATCTTCATTCGGTTAATAATAAATAATAATATTAAATTGTCCAAATGTTTCTTTTGTTTTATAAGGATATAATAGATACACAATATTTTTTGTTTCATATTATTTTATTGAATTATGTATGATCCATTTTGTTCTATTGGAACAACAAAATTATATAAAATAATTCAATAAAACAATATACAGCAGAAAATGTTGTGCATCCATTGTTTCTCTATAAAACGAAAGAAACTTTTGGGGCAACCTAATAATTATTCCGATTTGTAGAAATAAATTCTGTACTAATTTAAGGAGAATAACATGTGTTTAATTTGTTATTGTGCAAAACTTAGATTCTCCTTACCATGCAGGTAATTAAAATGACTTTTGTATTTTAATTATTTTACATTCGTTGAAGTGAAAATAAATCTTCCTTATAGAAATAATTTTTAACCTATACATAGTATAATACTTTCATAAAAATAACTTCTCATGTACTTATACTGGGTGTAAAAAGTATTCGCACACTCTTTAGGACGTAATAGCTTTGTTTAAGATTTCATCAAACGACTTGAGATTTTTTCGAGGTTAGAATTTGTTCACTAAACCACGTATAAAAAATTTTTCAAGAAAATTGCGATTGGTCGAAGCGGCGAAGGGCACAGTAAAAGTCACTTTTTACAACCTTTCTATCTGAGCCTGAAACGAAAGCTTGAAAAGGACATTTTGTGGATTTATGTAAGTCACATGCAACTTGAAAATTTCATCGAAAAGTCTTTACATTTATTACAGTAATAAACTGTATATGTGTAACAGACATAAATCTGTGAAATGTACTTCTTAAATTTTCATTCTACAGGTTCGGATCAAATGTTCGGATCAAGTCCAGCTTTTTTCCAACGTTAAAAAAGATATTCTATTTTAAATATGTATTAAATATATATATATATATATATATACAAATGTATAAATAGTTTTCTAATAGCTTTTGCGAATTGAAAATTATTGCATAATTCATTTGGTTATGTCTTTCTTATAATTCTTCTGAACGTCGTTTTAAATTACATTTTTTATATAATACGATATAAAGTGTGCTCTCAGAACATTTATTAATTAGAATAGTAGGTAATACAATAAAGTAATCTAGAATTTCATAATACTATTATCATAAGGCGTATCGAATACATTCAACATTTTAAAAGGTCGTATTTCTTTCAATTATACCTACAGATATTAAATTATAGTATTAATTGTATATACGCTTTTGAAGTAAAATACAACTTCCAGGATTCATTTCACTTTGTTTATCTCTTTGAACGCGTATTCAAATATTACTATAGATAATCCCATAAAAATATATGAAATTAATTATTGCATAATTTAATTAATTATATTTTCTTCATAATTCTTTCCGACGTCGTTTGAAAGCATTTTTTTTAAAATAATATGACATAATAGGTGCACGACATTTTTTGTTTTATATTATTTTGTTGAATTATGTATGATCCATTTAGTTGTATTATTACAAAATGGATTATTTCTAACCTCAAAATGACTTTATAAGGAAATAATAGATGCACATTTTTTGTTTTACGTTATTTTATTGAATTATATATTTTGTAGTAATAGAACAAAATGGATCATACACAATTAAAAAAAAAAATAATTCAACAAAAAATGTTGTGCACCGATTATTCCTTGTATTTCCATGTACTTTGTAGTAATAGAAGACCTGGTAGGTCTATATTTCAGTTTTTTATTCTGAATAAATTATATGCACAAAATGTTTTTTGTTATTATAGTCGATAAAGCATATACTGTTTTGTAATGACTATACTTTCTTGTACTTCTCCAATTTATGCATTGGTTTTACTGTTGTACATTTTTTGCGTATCGTACATTTGAATTAACTGCGGAGTTTAGTTTCAAAAATCCCTTACGAGGTGCGTAGTTAAAATGAAATTTTATTGGAAATAAAAACAAGCGCAGGGCAAATGCTGCTATTATAAATTTCACGAAGTAAATAAAGCAAAACGTTGAAGGATTACATTTTTATTCGACAAAAAATGAGCAATTCGTTGTTGAAAAAGGTATTGTTATTAAAAACTTAGAAACTGCCAAGAAATAATAAAATAAATCACTCAAAACGATTCTGGGAATGGCCGATATACGTAGGAAAATACACAAATGGGGATGCATTGGGGAAAATAATCAACTGAATTTAGAAAAATCAACACATTATACGGAACATAACCGATATACCAAAGAGAATAATAAAAAAATTAAATTTTTTTTAATAAAATACATAATAGTTTTACTGGAAGTATAAAGAAACATAAAACTAAATATCATTTATATTACTTTTTACTAAAATTTCAAATTTTTATAGTAAAAGGTAATCTTTTATTTTACACGACAAGAATATACGTCAACCGCATTGAAATAAAGTTTTGCTTTGATATATATACCCGTCGAATGCAGTTATAACTGGTTAACTATCTTATGATTAAATGACTATAGTTAATTTAATGTGATAGCAATTAAGATATTTTAATGTTTCCTTAACACTTTACATGTTTGTCAGCCATCCTGGTTGGTAGACTTATGGTGCACTGTATGGTGTAGATTAACTATAGGCATAATCAATTTTAACACTTTACTGACCGTTAGCGGATCAACAGCATACGCACGTCCGACCGGCAGTTCAGGCGTAAATTCTCCCTGTCGCCGGTTCTGTTTCGGTTTAGACTCTCCAATACGATTCTTTTCGTTCATCGCGAACGGTAAGTTTTTCGAATTGGTATAAAACTGTGGAAGCTTACAAAGCAACGCAACTGACGCAACTGAGCAAGGTACCTTAGTACTAAATAACAAATTACTGCTCAAATAATGAGAAAGATTGTCGACGACATAAAGTCAATTAATAGGTTATCAGTCGGTAAGTGTCGGCGACAAAAAACCGATTAATCGGCTATCGGTAGGTAAAGTGTTAAGAAAATGTTATTAGCCCTCATCCTAATGGTAATAAAATACCACAATGTCAACAAAAATTGTTTTGTTATAAAATACCTATCAACGAACATTTTCTCACATTTTAATAATAAACTAGGAACCTTTTTCAACGAATCAAAGATAACCTATAATCTATCTACCTACTCGCCAGACATGAATTCCCTGGAGTTACCGTTCGAGGGATTCCCGAGGCGGCGGTTTGCTTTAAGCCGTACAAATCGGTGGAGTCGCTAAAGCGTCATTTGATGAAGACATGGAAGCAAATTGATCAAAGTACGGTGCGTGCCTCTATAGATCAATGGAACGTCTCAAGGCTTGCAGCGACGCAAACGAAGGAATTTTCAAAAACAATTTCATCTAACTAACATTCTGTGGTATTCTGATTGTTAATATGTGTTTTCTCATTTTTCTTTGATAAGATTTAGATATAAACAACTCTATCGCGACGTTGCCAAATTTGCAGTTTTTACGCAGCCTGTATATACGTGCCACTCAAAGTGCTGAATATTTCCACTCGTATAGTGGTGACGAGGAAGATTTAACTTATCACGAAGAACAAATTCTTAAGATTATACAGGGTGTGTGGTAACTGGTAGTACAACTGATGATTCTGTTTCATTTTTTTTTTTTTTAGAAAATCAAGTTTGAACATCCTTTCGATACACGTGCACTCAACAAGTCTCGATTCAGTGAACAGTGTTTGCTGTTGGAGGCAATGACGAAGATCATCGGACCACCAGTCCATAGAAATTTAATTAAAAGAGCACGATTACGTATGCAAAAGCATGCACATCATCTGCATCAGTTTTTGAATGAATAAAATAAATAAAATTGTTGACGATGAAGCACTTTCTTTTATTCTGTGTTCTGGTGGTCATTCGAGTCATCTGGAATTGCCAACTATCGGTAAGGACGTTTACCGATACGAACTTAAATGACAAGATTTTATTCTTTCTTTCCGATTTACTTTTTCACGTAGAATCGACGCCTGACCGATTGCACTATCACTTACCAGACACCCTGTATAAGGAAATATTCGCGTACTTGGGTTTTTTACTTGAACTGGATAAACATAAATCCAATTACTCTGGAATTTGCTATATAATGTTACATACGAAATTTTATAATTAATCGTATCTGAATTTGTAATTAGACCGTAAAATTGCAGGTAAAATAGAGCATACTGGTCGTTGAGAAATTGATAGTTACTAAAGTTATATTGGATATCTAGTTTGCCAGATGTGCAATCAATATCTGCGTTCATATATACTTACACAGCTACTAAAGATAAACAATTAATTTAATGAGAAATTATCATCGTTACAATATGGAAATTACATCCTCTTTATCGAATATTTTAACATCCAATACGAAAGTACTTTCCTGGCTAAATTGTTTCTCATTCTGGCCATAGAAAGCTTTGATGCTGTGACACGTAAAAATCTCCAAAATAAACGAATGTAAAATTCTCTGCAAATTTGACTAAAAAATAAAGCTAAATTTTATAGTGAAGCTAGAAAATAAAGCTAATAGAGTTAAATTTCAAAATGTGTATCCTCGATTGTACAGTCAGAGGATTCAACTTCCAGCCAGACTTTCTGTTGATCTTTTACTTAGAGCGATAGAAAATAAATATTCCACAAGTTTTGGCATACTGACCTAACATCAAGTAGCAAGTGGAGAAGAATCCTGGACCGAGGAGCACGCTGAAAAGCCCGAGTATTCCCTGTGGCAATTCTGTGAGTAGAAAAAGCAGCAAGACTGCTAGCAACATCATCGTAGTTCTATCTGTTTGTCGCTCTTTGTCCCCTCTTCGGCAACTTTTCTTTTTTTCCAGCTGTTGTTCTTGAATATTGGTTAACTTTCGTCTCCTTCGTTTTGCTTCCAATAGAACTTGCAGAAGCTTTAAGCTGACGACCGTTAGGACGAGGCAAGGCAGAAGTTTTATTACCACGCTATAAATCCAGAAATTTAGTTCCTTCAAAATGTCATGATTTTCTGCCATTTCCGTCAATCGCACAAAGTAAAGGGTAGTGTTCGTTGTATTTCCTATTGACAAATATAAAAACATTTTTCGTTGATCGAACCAAGTAAATCCGGCAGTACATACATCGATTTAAATGTTGGCTAAATCGGCGTTGAAAGTGATTATGATATACATTTTAATGGCTATGATAAATTTCAAAATATCTCACACTCTCGTCCTTCATTAGTAGGCTGCGGATTTTTATGCATTTATGTGAAATACGAAGACTATACAAAATGCGTATAATATGCAAAACTACATGAAGCAGCCGAGATAGGTAGAGTTACAGTTTTTAATAGGAAAACCAAATTTCTGTTTAAATTCTGCTTCGTCAGTTTTGTTTATCTATAATCTCGTACGTAAAAGGAAAAAGTGACTGACACGCTCATTAACGCCCACGCTAAACTCCTGTATCTAGAAACGTGAAACTTGAACAGTATATTCCTTTTATGACGTAGGCATAGTATTTTTGGAAATACGAACCCTAAAAGGCTGAAAGGAGATAACATTTCTTTTTTTAATGTGATATCCATATTTCACGCGTTGTTTCAGTTGGGAACACGAATTTCGACGTATCAACCTCACGTTAAAAATAAACAAACAAGTCTTTGAGCGTTTTTCGAAATAAATACAGGGTGGACAATATACGCGTAACTGAGTCATTTAAAAGTCCCGCCATTCTGGAACGATGCGATATCTTTTGGCAATTGTTCTATGAATATGAATTGCAAAGAGGAAAATTGTTCGAACACTTTATCGAAGTAATTCTTTATCGAAGTAAAATCGATGACCTTGACAATATCATCCGATTTAACTGCGCTAGACATCTTCTTATGAGATTTCTTTAGAGATAAAGTGTATGCCAATAGACCAAATACAATGGAGTCGCTAACAGACGGTTTTCGAGAAAAGATAGGGAACATAGTTTTCGAAATGTGATATGTAACGGAAAATACGATTGGTCGTATTTTTCGTAATAGATCGACTTCGTACAGCGTCTGGAAGCGGACATCTTTCTGATGCTGCGTTCCACACGTAATTCCCAAGTATTATTAAATGACTTGTATTAAAAAGACTGTTGATTTTTTATTCTGTTTAAACATAATTGACAATTGTAAATTGTTCACCTTGTATGTATATCTTTTTTCCCGGTATCCTAGATTCTTTTTATTTATTTATTAGAGTCTTTTTATTTATTTTTTTTATTTGGTCAAGAAGGATATTCGGTACGTCATAACAGGATAGAAGTATGTTCAATGAACGTGTCTATCACTTTGGATGACGTTTGTACAAAATTACGTTTCAATTACGCGTATGTTTCACTGATAACTTTTTGTCAATACTAATGAAAATCAGTCAGCTGGGGAAGAGTCGTGTAGTACCGAACAATCTCTAAGTCATTTGTTACGTCTTAGGCTAGAGTGGGTAAAAGTCAAAATTTAAAAAAATGATTTTACAGTATAAATAGAGCTTGGTGGAAAAAAAGAAATTAATTTTGTGAAATTCAATGATAATCATTGAAATTTTGCACAAGTGAAAATGTTGCAATTTGTGGGAAACGAAAAATTGTCGTCCAGTACCGACCGATTATTTGATTAGTAGATGTTCCGGCCTAAATGATTAATAACGTTAAAAAAATGACATTTGGAGGTTAGAAGACACGTTTTTATTCAAATCGTATTCTTACGTATAGTGTGTCTGGCTTATCTCGAAACACATAAATATCTGGAAGAATATGAATCGTACGAAAAAATGTTTCGGACAGAAAATCCATAGCATGGAGGAGCACGTACTATACTCTTGTGTATTTGACCTTGCGGTGACCTCCTGTGAAAGCTATGTTACAGTTTTTAGGTGAACACCTCCGTCAGGTATTACAATTTCTTGTAGCTGACATTCGGATGTTTTCAAAACACCACGAAGTCTCTTTTGCACTATCCGCTATCAACTTAAAAAACAAATTCGGCGGAGAAATACGAGGAACCGCCTAACCTAAAAACGATTGCTCGAAACTGACTGGTTGTTTTGAAAACGTTAGAAAACCGCGACCTTGTGTTTCGGCAACGCGATTTCAGTCGCAGCGTTATGAAAAGCGCCTTTACGTATCCCTGTAATGTACATTGAGTAGCGCTAATACCGGCGAATAGATCGAATTTTAAAGTTCATATCTCCGTAACGAATGATGCAAAAGACGCGAATTTGTAGTATTTTGAAAATATCCGAACGTCGAACGTAAGAATATGTAATAAAAAATGGAGATATCCATTCAAAAATTTTAACGTGGCCTTCGCAGGAGGATTCGAGGTCACTGCAAGGTCAAGTACGCAAGAACATAGTACATTCTTATCGATATTGTGCAATTTTTTTGTGTTATTTATATTTCTCGAAATATTTGTGTGATTCAAGATAAATCGGACACATTGTATGTCACACTGGACATATGATCAGTCATAGCGTTTGTCATTTTTGGAATACTGAAAGCCTTAGTAGCCTGCTCTGGGTCATTTTATCTCTGAGAATTAGCTTCAAAGCCGCATCCACTCTCTCCTCAGACTATTTTTCTTTTTTCTCCTTTGGATTTTTAGACATTTTTCTGCGTGTAATGGTACAAGAAAGAAAAAACTAACATCTTCTAATTTAATTTCACCTGTCAACAGATTGAACTTTCGGATAAAAAGAATGTGGTCCGTACTGGGCGACATCTGATCGGCCGGTAATGGACGACAGTTAAACGCTTGGTATTTGACTACAAATACGTGGAAATATTTTTGATTGTATTAGGTTAGCCCAAAAGTCCCTTTCGTTTTATAAAGAAATAAAAGACTCGCATATTTTGTTTGAATGCAAAACGATAGCCAAAGGTTGACTGAAGATAAAGACGACAACATTTGGCACATTAAGTTTTACGTTTGAATAAACATTATCAGATAAAGCAGCTGCGTGCAGATAGCGAAAGACACTTTTAGGACAACCTAATATATAATATACAAATAAGATTGCAGAACTATTTTATGGTTGGTAATTACACTCTGTTAGATTACATATAGTATATACAGTGGAAAAAGACCATTTACTTACCTGGACAATAAAATATCAGCTCTAGAAAATAACTTCTAACATTAGAAATATCAACTTATACGCGTAACGTGTCAGAACAGCGAAAACGTTGAAATAAGCGTTAGAACTACGAAACATGTTACACAAAATTGTTATATCCATCTGTTCGTTCAAATAAAGTGGTAATATCTTGTGAAAAATGTCAGAAATAATTTTAGTCGATATTGTATAGCAGTCGGTACTGCAGGACTCTGTCCTAGACATATATATTGTTCATGCTGGATATATTTCATAATTCACGTAGGAGTGAAAAACGGGTACGTTTTCTTCTCCAATGATAACCGTATCTCCATATCGGTTAAAGCTGTAAATTCGCCAGTCGACGAACAAACTCAGCTTATTAAAAATAAACCATCACGTGCTCGAGCGTGTTCACACAGAGGTTGATAAACATAAATCACTAGGGAAACAAATAGTGCGCTAGCGAAGCTGCGGCGGACAGCTGGCAAAGATATAAATCTGCATAAAGATCTGCAATCTGATAAGAAGGAACGAAAGCAAGAAGTTGACTATTTTAATACATGTCTTAGCCATTAATACATGACGTAATAAATAGTTACGATTATAATACACATATTGTTGCATGGTGTGGATAATGGCGCGACTGATGAAATGTAAATTTTAGAGGAGAGATTTTTTTGTAAATTTACAAAGAAGTCTTCGTGATTCATTTCAACAACATCATAAGACTGACTTAACGCAAGACAGCGGTTAAGATTGATAGCGGTATAAGTGGTAATTCCTTCGTCTGACGTGAAACTGATGGAATTATAAATATACCGTTTTGCATAGTAAAAATAGAACTACAGTGTAGATCTTCTATTCAATAGAAGCAAGATTGAAATATTTTTAGCTGTGCCATTGTCAATGCCACGCAGCCATATTAGTATTCTAATAGTTCAGATACGCAGCAAACAAACTAACTTATCGACGTCGTAAAGTTCCATTTCCTTAGCCTTTTAAAGTTCTAGGTAATATACCGGGTGTATGTGCTGTTTTCTATTTTTTTTTCTTTCTCAACTATTGAACTAGCGACTCTGAACGAAACGATAATCGTTACTTTTCGGTTTCAACGCAAATTTTTAGTTATAGCTCAAAACTGTGATCGGAGACGATCGCAGCATCTTTGGTCAGAGCCGAATGTAGCGCTACGATCGATCCTAACCACAATGTGGTTTATCCCTTAATTACAGACTACTTGTCCCTGAGAGAAATTTGAGATCGTATTTCGTTGATAAAATCTGACTGAGTTTGCAAGTTTCAGCATTTCAGTAAACCGTAGAAATCCATAATAAACAGATCGTATATATCGGTAAAGAAAATCTGTTATGTTCAATTCATTTTTCTGGCACAGTGACGATAAATTAAATTTCCGAGTGATTTAAGGAACGAATAGTTTAAACTGTGTGCTATCAAAAAAGTTTTTGATAATTTTCATTGACTCGTAATTCGTTTAATTCGTTTTTAATTGACCCGGAATAATTTGCAAGTAATTTCACTTATTGCTTTTGGCTTTTTATTAATTATTTTGCTTATAAACATCAATATTATATATTTTCATGCGTCGTAATTCGGCCAAATAAAACGTACTCTGAGTATTTGAAATTACAACTGTGTTGCTTGTGTTCCTACTTTTCATTGGATTGAATTTTCGTATATTTATTTATTTATTCGTAAGCATAAATGTTTCATTCGCATTTACTGTGATTTAGCTGAGCAAATATTACGATTTTTGAAATTTATAATCGTGTTGTTTCTCTTTCTACTTTTGATTCAATTCGATCTTCGTGTATTCGATTATTTATTTGAAAATACAAATATTTCAATCTCATTTACCGTAATTCAACTGAATAAATATTATCATTTTTCAAAATTACAATTGCGTCACTCTTGTTCCTACTTTTCATTCGATTGAATCTTCATATCTTACTTCTGGTAAAGCAAAACATTTTTCCGAGTTTAACGATGTTCCGGATATGCAATAAATGTTTGGAGTATTAATCATTTTTGTAAATTGCATTCCAAAGGCAAATAGCCACTTTCGATCTCGGTTCACTTTACTGAAGAAACAAGGGAAGAAAACAACAGAGTTGAACAAAAACACAAAAATCTATGTAAAAATATTATTATAAATAAATATTATTAAAATTATTATTATTAACTCTGCAACGGTGCTCGAATTCCTACATTTGATTTACGCGATCGTTTTACGAACGCGTCTTCAACAAAATCTTTGGCAAAGAATTGAAATGAAAAATTGCACTTTTACGAACGTAAGAAACTTATTAACGAATTAGAAAAATACTATCGAAAAGAAAACGACTCGAAGAATACAACAGGGCTAATTTTAATAGTTATTGATGAATAACCTTACCCTCTGTACATTAAAAATTTTATTTAAATATACATCCAATTTTTTTTCTTTTTTTAGTTTTAATTTTCGCGATAGTAAAGAAACATAATGAATATTCAACAAGTTCGTTAAACTAAATTTTTATGTCATTCTATCTTTTTTTTTTATCTTTCCTCCCTGACTTTTTAAATTATTTTCGGAGACCTTTAGCTATTAGCTTATCGCTAAGCACGAAAGCGATCGTTTTACATCGCCATATTGGTTACCATATTCGATATGCAATATCGTAATAGTAGAAAACGTTCAACATGCAAAGTGTCTCAAGTAAATACGTAACGTACAACGAATTATTTACATATGCGAGAATTTGTTATCAATGATAGTAAAATCTTTGATCTTTTGAGGCTCGACAGCTTTCTTCGTGCAGATGTAAACTCGCTGCTAGCTACTTCGAACGAGGAAATAATAGCCCCTTTCCTTTTCTACAGATACGTAGCATCGATTCAAGCAACTTTAAATAGATCTCATACTGCCATTTATAACGCTCGTTTCGAGCGTATAAGTAAAATATATAAACGTTTAAATGTGATAGGCAGAGACGTACAGTGGCGGCTAAGTTTCTGTGCTGTAATCACTATACTGTACTATACTGTAGATAGTCTTGACAAGGGTCAAATTTGAAAGAAAGTAATTTGCGGTGCAAACGATGTTCGATAAAGGGGGATAAATATGGTTTCCTTGAAATTTGATCGTAAAGATTAATTATAAATGAAAAAGATCAAGAAGCTTGTAATTTGCAGCGAACGAAAAATTGTTGGCGAACTGTTTAGTTAGCAGATTTTAAGATCTAAGTATTAATTGCCAACGTGTAAATTGGTAAAAAACATTTAAATAGAATAGGATTTATTTTTAAGCGCGTCTACGAATGTCGCAAGTAAAACGATCGACACTTTCTTGGTATTTCGCTCTATGTGAACATAACCTATAAATCTGACGCACTGCGTTCAATCTTCGTGGAATGATTTCTTGCAAACGGTGCACTCAGCGATTTATTCATTGAAGTTTAGTTTCCTCCTTGGCGAGCTATTCTTTTCTTTTTCAAGCTTGTTCCCTCTGTCGGAGAGACTTATACGAAAAGATCTAACAAAATCGCTACTGGGCGATTAAAATGTGATGGCCACTGTATGACAAGCATATGGGAAGGTGTCAGATTTGACGTGTAAAGTAAACAGCAAAAAAGCCGAGGAATGTATGTATACCTGGTAGTCTAAAAATAATGTACGTAATATGACAAAATTATTTAATTACCTGGAAAATAAAAAGTCAGCTAAGACAAATTAGAACGTCTTAGACTCCTGGTAATATAGAAATAATAAGGAAATCTCGGAACATTTTGTTTTTCCCATCTACAGTGCAGTTAATTAACGATAAGGCGAAAACAAGCTTTAGCCGCTACTGTACAACTCTCCTTTAAGTGTACAGTACTTTATTTGCAGTATGTTAATTCATATTTTTATCTACTACAAATACTCGTTTTATTCTTATCTTCAGTTAAGAGTCTTTTACAATGTTATTAATTGGAAAAATTATGAAAATGTTTTAGAATCTCTTTGCCATGAGACAGGACAATAAAGTTTCATATAAGACACTTTGCATAATTGGTTACACGATATTTTCCTACTAAGCGAAAACGAGCTGTTAGGATTAAACTTTAATAGCAGAAATTGCTCATAAACGTTAAAAAGCTTTCAATTGTAGAATACATAAGTATCATTAACGTTATTAATTTGTACTAATGTAAACATCTTTTTCATAAGATTAATAACATTAATAATAAGCGTAATAAGAAAAGAAAGAAATAAAGACGTTAGAAGAATGAAATGCTTTCATGCTACCTGTTTCTGTAGCATGTTTCTTCAAGTGCAACGTACTGATTAAGCAACTGGTATGAATACAAATAAGGCGTTCGTGATACTACTTTTATGATCGTCGGTGAAATGGAACGAAAATCTCTTAGCCACTTTCTGGTGTACAATGATATACTTTTAATAAGAATATTCAAATGTAACGTAAATTATGGATTTTTTGATATTGATACAAATTCAGAAGATTTAGGCATTAAAGGACTATATACATAATAGTTACTGTATACAGAGATACGTACAACAGTCTGATTGGAAAGAAACATACAATTCTACTTTGTTAATTTACATCTTCAAAAAAAAAAAATTAGGTTCTATGGAAATTGACATAATGAGATTATTCAACTTTTTCTGTATCATTTATTAACACAGTTAACCTTGCAAGGAATACACTTCTGGATAAAAAGATAATATCGAATGATATATAGTAGAACCTCGATTATCCGAACTCCTGTTATCCGAATTTTCTACTATCCGAACGATCCATTATTGAAACACGTTGCGCATGTAAAAAGTTCAATCCTCTGCAAGAATTTTTGTTGACGATCAAACAATTTAAAGAACTGCTGTTATGTAGTGGTATACGCTCGCTTAGGCATGAAATGTGTGATACTAAGAGGAGCACGAAGCAAATTAGCTACACTGAGGACACCACACAGGAAAAAGTGGAAGATTATATCATAACAGACGTAGAAGAAACTCTATATCGAATACAATACCAGGGTTCGGTAATTGTGACGACGCCGACATAATAGAATGCTTTCAATGTGATGAATCGTCTTCAATTGACCGTGATAATGATGTAATGTGCTCTTCGAGGAATATATTGAAACATGAATAGAATGGTAATGACGATATTCCTCAACGTTTTCAAGTATTTGAGGCTTTAGAAATAGAGCTAAGATGGCAAGTGAGAGAAAAGAAATGTAACTGGTAATCTGGTAAAGAAATTCGGTCATTTATATTACTATTAATATATTTTTTTATTTACTATTTTGCTATTAATATTTATGTTCCTTTTCAAAATACATATATGACGATGAACATCAGGAAAGTAACTGTTCCATTATTCAAAAATTTCCTTATACGAACACCTGTGTCCCTCAACTATTTCGGATAATTGAGGTTCTACTGTATAAATTTCGGGTACCATTGAAATACCCGATATACATTTCACCGACAACTATTCATCAACACCAGACTTGACCTACATGCTTGACTGACACCAGACTTGATCCACATCATGCTTGATTGACATCATACTTGATTGACATCAGACTTGATTGACATCAGAATTGACTGATACCACATTTGATTGACATCGGAATTGACTGATAATAGACTTGACCAATAAGAAACTTGACCGACACCAGACTTGATTGACACCAAACTTGACAAATAGCAGACTTGACCGACACCAAACTTGATCATCATACTGGATTGACATCAGAACTGACCGGTATCAGACTTGATTGACATCAGACTTGATTGACATCAGAATTGACTGATGCCACATTTGATTGACATCGGAATTGACTGATAATAAACTTGACCAATAAGAAACTTGACCGACACCAGACTTGATTGACACCAAACTTGACAAATAGTAGACTTGACCGACACCAAACTTGATCATCATACTGGATTGATATCAGAACTGATCGGTATCAGACTTGATTGGCATTAGAATTGACCGATAGTAGACTTGACCAACATCAGATTGATCGATACCAGATTTGATTGACACTAGACGTGACAAGTGGCAAACTTGACAAACAGCAGATTTGACTGACACCAGACTTGACCAATAGTAGACTTGATCGATAAGAAATTTGACCGACACCACATTTCACCGACAGTAGCCTTGGCCAACAACAGCTTTGACTGGCAATTTTGACTAACAACAACTTTGAAGGGTAACAGCTTTAATTGACTGTCAGAAAATTGATAGAATTAAAAAAGTTGACCTAAACCTAATACCGTGCATAAGTTGGCTAGCAATTAAATATTTTGGTTTGATTTCAATTAATTTATGGTAAGTTTGAGTGTAATTTTAACACAAATCAATATGAAATTCATGGTTTGCATTAGGTTTGTCTTTGGTCTAGTCTTTTTAATCCGGCCACCGTAAGGCAGCCGGCCATTAATTATCCGCAGTAATAAATCTACGTGAATAAGTAAAAATCCTCTTTCATTTCCCTGTGCTAATACTGCCAGTCAGTTAAAGCTGTCGTCGGTGAAATCTGGTGCCGGTGAATAGCTGTCGGTGAAATTCCTGTCGGTGAAAAGATAATTTCAATGGAACGCATAAATTTCATCTTTTCATGTAATAATACATACTGTGTATAGTTATAAATTTGGTTTCTGTAATTTGTATCTCAACTTATTGAAACAATTCAACTAGATCTATAAAAACATCAAGATGTCTATTTAGGAACGAAAATGGAGATTAGAATGTAACTGTGATTCGTAATAATGCAGTTTTTAACAAAACCTCCATTGTTTCTAATTACTGTAGTCGTTAGCAAAGAATTATTTCAGACGCTAGATTATCTTTCCTTGAGTCGCTATTTCAATCCATTAACATGTATAAAACAGCGTTGCTTTGTAAACATTTTGCCTTTACAAACAATTTACCTAAGTCATTCTCAACAATTATTTATAAAAACATTTACAAATCTGAGGGGCTAATACAAGGGTATATTTTCGTGTGGAAAATATGCTTCAATGATCTTGTCACTACGCTATTAAAATCACTTGCTTTCAACTTTGCGCTGCTGCATATTAGATCAAGACATTTAGTGTAATAAATTTAATTTCAAATAAATGCAACAATAATCGTTTCGTAATTGTCGTTGCTCATTCAGTTCATGATGCTACTTTACAAATCTGTGTGACGATGTATCTTTGCTACCATCTCTTTGTATACACGAAGATGACAATTTAATAACCAAAATTATGGAGACGATGATATGCAAACTTTATTATTATGTAATTTTCAAATTTATTTCTCGTTCACTCCTATAATGTTTTATATCTACTCTACGTGTTTCTTAATTTTGTTTTTTGTAAAGAGCAGAAGATTGCGTTTATATAGCTTTTTTAAAACAATTATTGTCTCTAAATATCTATAGCACACAAGGTGTCTCATTTTAATCGACCCACGCAAATATCTCCTAGATAACACGTTATTTGAAAAATTGCTTCACGTAAAACTTGTTCTGCTTGAAGGGGAACATTTTAGGATGATCACCAGATTTGCCTAAGTGTTTCTTTAAATGAACTATACATTTTTTTGGTACACCGTTTGATACAATTTTCAATTCTCTATGAGAAAGGCATTAAGGTACTTGTATCTGAAAACTAGCTTAGTTTAAGAGATATCGCAATGTTAATTTCGTATTGAGCATATGAACGACAAGGAAAGCATCGCGCCATCTTTCCTTTTATACCATAAGTGTTACAAGATCAGAGTCGAAATATCTTTTAAAATAAGCATATTTCCATCCAAGTACTTTAAACTTTTCAACCTACCTGTTAGACTTCATAATCGCCGAAGAAAACGTGTATAAAGACAACAAATGGCCTGAAATTGCTTTAATGCTTTCTTAATGTCTAGATTAATCGAATACCAGAGAAGGTTATTATTAAAAATCACAGTTGCAATTTCATTTTTGTTCCTAAATAGATATTCGACTGTTTTATCGTTTCGTCTGCTCTTCCTCGCGAATTATTTCGACAAATTAGTGGTAGTGGTACTACATCGAAGATATTAATTCAGAAGATAACAATCATACTTCGTTCCTTCAACGTAAGAAATCACACGAATATATTGTTAAGAATCGAATGATAACATAAGTGCGCTATCTCTTTATCCGTGATTGTAAATCATATTAATCAAACGATCCATCCTATATAAAATATCTTATTACGTGTAAATCTAATTTGAATTTTTCTTTTCAAAGGCGTTCGATAATCGATCGTATTTAAACAGCGTTGAGAAAATATTAACGATAATTAGTCGTTGATGTCTCGTCGAATAATACAAATTCGTAAGTGACATGCATAAAGTGCTACTTACCGATCAAACTTTCATTTCGAGACTTTATGCTCATTCCATTGGAATCCAAAACTTCTACTTGCTGTCTTACTTCTGTTGTGATATACACGGGTATACAAAGCACAGGACAGAAAATATACGCGATCGAAATCGCAAAAATAGTTCTCTTGTAACTACACCACTCTCTGTTTTGTTGCGGCCTTGCTACTGCCACGTATCTCCACACAGCCAGTATCAAAGTTAAACAAATTGAAATGGTGTGACAAACCTGTGGATATTACATTGGAATTCTGTGAATTGATCTGTATTGTTGCTCCTTTTTGTTAAATCGATATTTTCCAATTACGAATCGTATGCTTATTTCCTCGATTGATTTATGTTGAAGAGAAAAATGTTTATGACAATAACATTCGCTATAAATACCGAGCAAACTTCCACGAGTTCTACTTTTTTCCTCTCTGTTTAAATCACAGTGAAACTTCGCAGAACTTTGGTTGGTTCGTATGGACGTATGGTAATGCACGTATAGTAACTGCTTTGGTTAGAAAAGTTAGGCCAAGCATTTTAAAACTAGTCTACTGCTAATGCTAGTGTTTTTACTAGTTTATTACCAACACTACCATTTTTATACTAATATATTACCAATACTAGTAATTTTAATATCAGAGTTTAATTTGAAGGAAATGAAGTTAACATGAAATAAAACAAAGATAAACAATGTTGGACTGCAATTTGGTTTTTAATTAAAGAAGAAGACAAATCCAATATATTGTATATTGGATTGATTGGTGTTCAAACATATAGGTCGATTCTCATCAAACAAAGCAAGGAAACGACGGTTCTGAAAGAATGCGATGAGCCATAAATACCAAACGATTTTATAGGTCACTAGTACGATAAACACATTGCATTATTTAACACGTATTTTCGAAATGAAATTTTAATTCCATATGACAAAATTACCTCGAACCCACGCATTCTTAAGTCTGCCTCAAGTTAGTAAGTTAAATTTCTACCAAATTTTCTAATTTTGTTTAACTATGTACGTAATACACAGACAACTGGAGAAATTTGGAACTTTCTTCATCCTTCCTTTTCCTTCCTTCGTAATAATAAATTGTTACGTTGCGTGGAAACCTACAGTAGAAACTCCAGCATCCAAACATCTATTATTTCGAATATTACACTATCCGAACGTTCCATCAACGGAACGATATTTCTTGTTCGCGTTCTTTACTATTACACGTATTTTCTCCAATTTCCTGTTACTTTCCTATTGTCTTAATACGAAACTAATACGCGTGTAATATATTGTGTATAGTGGGATCAACGAGAAAACGTGTTGCATCGAGTATTGAAAGGAAAGGAAGAGCTACTCGAATAGTTAGATAAACGTATGGAAGTGTTGCCAAAATTACAAAAATTTACAACGTTGGTAGACCCGTAATTAATGATATCAAAACAAAAACATGTAATTGAAAATTATCCAGGTGTTTCAGCAAGAAGCAGAAAAACTTTAATGCACGTGAAAAATAATAAAAAGTAACAAATCAGAGGTAATGGAATGCCAGTATCTAAATATATATTATAGGTGAAAGTTTTGGAATGTAGATAAAAATTACTATCAACGTTTTAGGTCCTTGTGCTGGAAAATAGAAGATTATAGCGAAAGTGACGATGCGGAACCTTTCTATTGAATTATACGGAGAGTTCGTTCCGTTTTTCAGTTTCAGGCCATACTGAAGAACGTGTTTTCTTTTTTACGTGCATCGTTTTCAATCAATGTACGCACCATTCCTTTCGATAACTTTTCACCTTCCGTGTGGTAATTTCGTCATGCCATCGGTGCACAAGTGCTTAGTCTTCCGAGGAAAAGAAACGTTCCAGTTCGTTTTTCCAAAGAATGATAAGTTCTTGTCGTTGAGGTAGTTTTATAACAAGCGAGACAAGCGATAGTCTGAGCGTGCAAGATCGTGAAAATATGTTACACGCGATAAAATATCCTATGCAAGTTGCGTTATCATTTTTGTCGTGTGCCGATTGACGCATTTGGTCTCGCGTTGCTTGGTGAACCATGTTCGAATTTGTGCCAGATCGACAAGAAATAAGTTGTTCCAAAAATGTTCGTTTCACATTCGACTGTTAATTAATCGACAATATCAGGCTCGACCGATTGAATTGTGGTTAAGGATCATTGTCTAAACTCGGATCCATCTGGCTAAGAAAAACGGAACGAACTTTATGTTCGGCCCAATATTTCTAACAAATGTTTATGGCGTTAGAAGCGTTAGTTTGAGGCATATACAGACTGTAACTCAACGTACTTCAATTTATTAACAAAACTTGATTTGGTAGCGAAAAAGATATAGGATTCATAAATAATTTAAAAAATATACTTTTTCGTTTTATAAGGAAATAATCAGCAACATTCTTTGTTTTATATTATTTTATTGAATTATGTATGATCATAATAATAGAAATAGAACAGAATGAAACATAATTCAACAAAATAATATAAAACAAAAAATGTTGTGGATTATTTCCTCACAAAGTGAAAGAAACTTCTGGGATAACCTGATATTATTGCTATTGAAATATAAAATAATAATGAAAAAATCACGCGAGTTCCGTTAGTCGAAACTCGAACGGTTATGCCTCCTCATTAATTCGGATACTGCAGGTTCCACTGTATTTTATTAAATGCAATCATTCTTCACTTTGTGAAAGGCTTTCAAATTTTCTAACAAATCATCGACATTTTCAGCGACGAATTTGCCCATCAGACAGTTCATAGAATTTCCAGGCAAAATTATCTAAAGGCTAGGAACATGAAGTGGAAATTCGTATTCTTAAAAAGAAAGCAGTTTTAGCTTTCGTTATTTAACTAGTTTCTTGTTATTGTTTAATTTGAGCGCCGAGTCGTTTCAAGACGCTGCTCTCCAATTTATCCATCAAAGAGCAGAAAACGATGAACGATTTCTTTTCAAATGGAAACGAAACGAATGCCACGCTAATTTATGAAATTTACTTGGCAGATACGATCAGTCGACGGCAAATAATAACTTCTCCCTTTCACACGTTACAGAAATTCGTCGAACCTGGTAAATTCTTCATGCAACCTCGATCGGACTGGACCTTATTCCTACAATCAACAAACGAGCAAGCCAACTGCCATTCTTTTCAAGATAGGAAAGCTATACCGTTCCAAGCGAGAAGCCAATTTCCTCCGTTGGTTAACCACGAGCCTAACTCCATGGTTTATCATTAGATCTCGAGCACGCGAATCGCTGTAATTTACGATATATACAACAATTGGGCAAATGCGTTTTTCCTACATAATTCGAGAAACAGACGCTCGTTCTATCGTCCGAAAAGTAACGTCGACCCATCATCAATTCGCGTACCGGAGATTACCCGGCCTAGTCGAACTTGCAAGCAAAAGCAAATTCTTAACGGAATCTGTTAATCTCGATGTTAATTAATGTAATCGTGTTAATTGTCCGTTACCTGTGCGAAATTCGAATGGAACAGCACAAAAATCGTCCATCCGTAGGTGAAGGTGTCCCTTCTTGATCGCCGATACAAATAGAGGTGAAACGCGTACGGAATGTAATCGATCATGACGAGCAGATCAGCCACGGCCAATCCCGTTAAAATTATATTGGTTGGTGATCGCATTTCCCGCCGGGTCAGGACAAGAATGTTTAAAATGTTGGCGATCGAACCGAAAATACAAACGAAAAGAGAAATCCAGCCGTGCAGCCGTGAGTAATAGGAATGAAACGACGATAAATCGCAAACGTAGTAGCTGGTCGATGCGTTGAAATCCATGATCGTCTGAAACGCACTAGCTATTCTTTTATCTCTCTCGTCTTTTAACGGCTCTCGTCGTTGCTCGTCTGCCGGCTGGTCTTCGATAAGTAATTATCCTAATGGGATATCTTCGATGATCTTCGATGTTCGAGTATTCTGCTCGCAATGGTAATTCCGCGTAAACGAACGTGGCTCTTCTTTCTTTTCCAGGTACAGAAATGTTTCCCGAGGGAAATCCCTTAAATATCGCGATATCGATCCTTCGAATTTCCTTCTCCCAATTTTCCCGCTAATTAAGACGATAATGAGAAAACGAGAAAAGAAAAGCGATACATTTTTGTACGTTTTGCCGATGCTGTTTAAACCATCAAGAAGAAAGAATTAATCGTTAAGAAGAAATGATTATGAACATACGTATGGACGAATATTTCTGGTACTTTGCGTTATTGTTAGGAACTTTCTCTCTCTGCGGTTTATCGTTCTTTATCTTTAGAACCGTGCAGAGAGTTATTTGAGAATTTGTTACACTCTTGTGCTTAGTCCTCGAAGAAATCCTCTTTGGCCTTCGTTTACGACTTCCGTTCTTTTATCCTTGAGACTTTAGAATCTGTCGGGAAATCGCCGCTTATCCTTAATGATGTTCTTCGAATCAAAGGAAAATTAAGACTCTGTGTGCTGGTGGATTAGTCAGCGGCATATTTTGCAATTTCGATCTTCTCATAGGAATCGAACGAAATTATCATTCGATGACGGCTCGATCGAATCGAACAGTTTACCTTTCATTTATATGGCCGTTTCTATTTTCAAATACGATTTACCATTTCGATCGTGCGTTTTCAAGAAAGACACTGGAAAATTCCTCTCGTTTCGTACGATTGTTCTAGCGAGCACATTTAACGGACCGACAGTTTTTACTTTTTTTATTTTCCCTTCTTATTAACAAAACGCGAACAGTTAATACACTACGATTAATTTAAATTTTCATTTACGTAATTAAGTATCTTTTTTTTTTTGTTTCTCCTTTTATTTTGTAGCTGTTGGAACGATTGAAATTTAAACCGAATGGAAGACACACAACGAGATGCAACAAGCGAGCAATTGGAGAAACGAACGACGCAACCGTGACGGAGAACGTCGGAACCGAGCGACGTCGGCCAAGCTAATGTCGCCGCGACGCTATCCCATGTTGCAGCCGCCCCGAAATTTTAACGCAGACGCAGATCATTTCCCTGTCTCTCGTTCTTTCTCCCTTCCTCTTTCATTCCGATTTTCTCTTTTTCCCTTCCACCCTTAGCCTTCTATTTATCACGCGATTCATCTACTTAATAATTCTTTGTCTTATTCTTTTGTACATTCATATTCATATTTCCACATGGGTACATTCGTTTGCGCCTAAGATAATTGCGCCAAATTTGGAACATTTGATTTTAAGAGCGGCCCAAAGATAGAAACATTCTTCTCTTTCAACGAAGCTAACGTTAACACACCAGGGAATTAATAGATATTCGTGCGTTAACCGGTTAGCTGACCTCTTTGAAAAGTGTGTACCTGAAATGAAACCATCGCAGAAGACAAAGATAAAGGAAAGAACAACTACTTTGTTCACACTATATACAATTTTTTCATAAGAATTAATTATACTCTTTTGTTTGTTCGTTTTGTTTCGCCTTGGCCTGTAAATATTCAAAACATCTTAACATTTACGAATACATTTTAGCTTCCGCTAAAATTGCAATTTAAACAGTAAATTCGAACTACTTTTTACGCATGACGAATATACTCGTCGCAACGCAAAATAGTGCCGTTTCTTCGCGACGAGTATACTCGTCGTTGCACAAAATAGCGCCGTTTCTTCGTGACGAGTATACTCGTCGTAACATAAAATAGCGCCGTTTCTTCGCGACGAGTATACTCGTCGTAGCACAAAATAGCGCCGTTTCTTCGTGACGAGTATACTCGTCGTAATATAAAATAGCGCCGTTTCTTCGTGACGAGTATATTCGTCGTAGCACAAAATAGTGCCGCTTCTTCGTGACGAGTATACTCGTCAAAAACAGCTAACTGGCTAATAGTTAACTGAGGGCAAGAGTCTAAGTATCTAGATGTAAAAAATATAAAAAATGTCCAATCTGCCGAGTTAAAAGAATGGTACTTAATCAATATGAAAGTGCTAGGAAATTTGTACAGAAGTCTCAAAGAACTTTATTTTCGAGCGAATGTCTGAACGACGAATGAATATTTATTTAAATAAAGAAATCAAATGAACAAATATGTCTTATTTTTTTATCTAATATCATATCAGAGAAGTGCAGCACCAACCAAAATTAGTTCTGGCATTTTTCACGTAATATTAGCACTTTATTTGAATGAAGCGATGAATTCTGTGTAATTCTGTGTAACATATAACGAGCCATATTGTTTATTTAATTATTTTCGCTGTTCTGACACTTTAAACGTATACGTTGATATTAGTGTTAAAAATTATTTTCCAAATTTGATATTTTGTTTATTGTTCATTATCTTTATTATATCTAAACTATTAAGTGTAATTACTAGTCGCAATTTTGCGATCTTCTATGTTATACACACTATAATATAAAACGTTTCCACGTGTTTACCGTCCAGGCAAGACCGACCGATTGTCGTCCAGTATCGACCAATCAAGCGTCGACTAGTACACACCACATCTTTTTCATCTGCAAGTTCAATCTGTTGACGAGTGAAATTAAATTAGAAGGTGTTTGTTTAATCTTTCCTGTATCTTTTCACGCAGAAAAATATCTGAAATTCCAAAGCACAAAAAAGAAAAGTAGGCAGAGAGGAATATGGATGATCCAGAGACAGGCTACTGAGGGTTTCAGTGTTTCAAAAACGACGAATGCGAAGACTGCACATATATCCGATGCATACACCACGAAAATAATAATTACTTTCCTTGTGACATACAATGTGTCCGATTTATCTTGAATCACACAAATATTTCGAGAAACATAAATGACACAAAAAAATTGCACCATATCGACAAGAATGTACTATGTTCTTGCGTACTTGACCTTGCGGTGACCCCGAATCCTCCCGCGAAGGCCACGTTAAAATTTTTAAGTGGATATCTCCATCTTTTATTTCATATTCTTACGTTCGACGTTCGGATATTTTCAAAACACTACAAACTCGCGTCTTTTGCATCATTC
Source organism: Bombus affinis (assembly GCF_024516045.1). Lineage (NCBI taxonomy): Eukaryota > Metazoa > Arthropoda > Insecta > Hymenoptera > Apidae > Bombus > Bombus affinis. The sequence continues at coordinate 5,045,583 of NC_066360.1, read as the reverse complement.
GTTACGGAGATATGAACTTTAAAATTTGATCTATTCGCCGGTATTAGCGCTACTCAATGTACATTACAGGGATACGTAAAGGCGCTTTTCATAACGCTACGACTGAAATCGCGTTGCCGAAACACAAGGTCGCAGTTTTCTAACGTTTTCAAAACAACCAGTCAGTTTCGAGCAATCGTTTTTAGGTTAGGCGGTTCCTCGTATTTTTCCGCCGAATTTGTTTTTTAAGTTGATAGCGGATAGTGCAAAAGATACGACTTCGTAGTGTCTTGAAAACGTCCGAATGTCAGCTACAAGAAATTGTAATACCTGACGGAGGTGTTCATCTAAAAACTGTAACATAGCTTTCACAGGAGGTCACCGCAAGGTCAAATACACAAGAGTACAGTACGTGCTCCCCCATACTATAAATTTTCTGTCCAAAACATTTTTTCGTACTATTCATGTTCTGCCAGATGGTTGTGCGATACGAGATAAGCCAAACACACTGTATGTAAGAATGCAATCTGAATGGGAACGTGTATTCTAACCTCCAAATATCGTTTTTTTAACGTTATTAATCATTTAGGCTGGAACATCTACTAATCAAAAAATCGGTCGGTACTAGACGACAATTTTTCGTTTCCCACAAATTACAACATTTTCACTTGTGCAAAATTTCAATTATTATCATTGAATTTCACAAAATTAATTTCCTTTCTTCCATCAAGCTCTATTTGTACAGCAAACTCATTTTTAAAATTTTCCTTTGGTAAAATTCTCTAGCAATAAGAGTTTGCTAGAGATCTACTCTAGTCCAAGATATAAGAAAGAAACTTAGGGCGGTCGGTAGTGCACGAATCTCCCCTATATTAATTTTCTTTGTCTCCTAAACGTTGAACACGCGAATGACGCATCTGAAGCGCATTCTTCGTGATCTCACTGAAAACAACGGATATATGAGATCCATCTTTCACTATCATTCTTTCTTATCTTATATCTTATTCTTACACTATATCTCTTTTGTAATATCCGCTACAAAATAAGCGTAATTCCGTGTCGTCATTCGTAACAGTATCATTGACACGTTCCGTTATTACGTACATAACTCTCAACATGTTCCATATTAGGCACATACGTATTTCGATAGGAAAATGATAATTACCCTAAGACGAAGATAAGTCCAATCGTAAATTTCTTTCGACCATCGAAAAACAAACGCGTTTTATGATAAATCACGCAAGAGTATTTTGTAACTTGCACTTTGTTTTTCATTTCACTGTTTCGCTCGCCTCTCGAAAACCTTCATACGCTTTCAAACACGACAATCGACTACGTTCAACGATACAGTCTCAAGCGAAGCTGCTTCGTCTTTTGCTTTTCACGAAATACTTGACACCGTTGCCGATCGATTTGGCTAGTTTCTCGCCAAGATATCTCAATGTTCCAAATTATTAAGCACGGTTACTCCAGATATACGTAAATAATTCTGTTAGCTTATTTCCTATCGTCCGATCTGTCGATTATTCGTGATCGCCATTAGTTTCCAGCATCGACGCTTCTATTCACAGCGCGATCATCCGAGATTTCCTGCAAGATGTAACGATTGAAGTGACGGCCCATAAATCCTGAATTTTATTAGACTTCACTGAATCCCAGCGAAGTTCAACTACGCTGCATGCTGTATGTTTTGGTCAGCTTGTCGATACCATCGCTCGTACTCGTTAGCTTCGTCTGAACGTAGAAAGTTGCAGTTGCGACTTTACAGTTCTGAGCGTTTAATTATATATTTCTCTGGTGGGAGGCGACAAAGCGCTTCTGGCGCAGAAGGTTAATCATCAGATCATCTTTCGTGCAATTTCGATCTTTACTTTGACTATAGTTGAGATAATTATACGCGCAACCGTGGACAGAATTAAATGAACGTTTTTCTAAAACAGAATAACTTTCCTTAAAATTTGATCAACCGATTTGATTTCTTTTTATAAGTTAGAAGGAATAGTTTACTAAATGATGCGCGAAAGAAATTTTGGAAAAGTTACGGTTGGAATCCTGCAGGAAAATAGCGCAGCTCGCGCTTTACGACTTTTTTATCTGAGAAATGAAAATTTGGACGACACGGTTCGAAGATTTATTAATAATTCGTGAGTTGTTTGTATGCTGAAGACTTGTTTTAATTAATTGACGTTTCTATGAGCTACAAACAGTTAAATATGGGAAATATTACCGTTCATATGTGTCCAGACTGCAGACACTTTGGTCAATTTGTAGTATCAACATATGAATATTATTAAAATATATAAATTAGTAATAAATTAATAACTAAAAACGATACTTGCCACCTTCTCAGATCAACAAGTTATTAACGGTGTATTGAGAAATTATTTCGTTTATATACCAGTGCTCAAAATATCACTGACTTGGTCACGATAGCCTTGTTCGTTTAAGATTTAAAAATCTTCCTTCGTTGGATCAACAATTTCCAGAGTAAACGATACGGGGATAAACAATTTTTCATATAATATGTGGTGGACGGTGAGACGTGTTGTTGGTTAAATTAATAACGAGACGAGTTGATTGCGTTAACTCCTTAACCTACTATTTACGTTCGAGAATGCCCGTAATATTTACGTTTGATCCAATCATCCACTACGGGCTATGCCCGTAGTTGTAGGTTAAGGGGTTAACTATATTTACAGATATTTTAAAATGTAGAGTACGAAGTTAATCGTAAGCGTTGCTCGCTCGATGATATTCGTTAGAAGATTGCGCGATACTGCGGTACTGATACTAATTGTTATGCTGATTCGTTAGACTGATTCGTTATACTTATTCGCTTGCCTGATGATCTCGATGATTCGATACTGATATTGATTCGCGCGATTGACGATGTCCGGAGAACATGGCCGTCTATTTGTACCGGTCGGGGGGTACCGGAAGGTTTGAACTTGGCTCCGGTTGACGGATGCACGTAGCGGCGATATTGCTTTGTCCAGAGTTTGTTTATCACATTATGTGCGTCGTACAGTGTTAATCCTCTGTGGCAAAACAACTACGTGAGGCATCTTCGAATCGAAACGTCTTGTGACGTATACGCCGCTACAAATAAAACTATCCCATAACCTTTGACATTTACGAATAAATAAATTTTGCTGTTGCGTATTAGTTATTATAAATCAATTATACCGTGTTATAAATTCTATCATATCAGAACAGTTATTGTTATTGTTATTGTTATTGTTATTGTTATTGTTATTGTTATTGTTATTGTTATTGTTATTGTTATTGTTATTGTTATTGTTATTGTTATTGTTATTGTTATTGTTATTGTTATTGTTATTGTTATTGTTATTGTTATTGTTATTGTTATTGTTATTGTTATTGTTATTGTTATTGTTATTGTTATTGTTATTGTTATTGTTATTGTTATTGTTGTGTCTCAGTAACTTTTACTCGATAAGTATTTTACTTTCTTTATAAAAATACAAATGAATGGAACAAAATGTTGCTTATCACCCACGTGTCTTTACATTAAGCCGCCATTTCTCAATAAAATTGCCCAAGTATCTGCAAATTGAAATGTCGAGGAATCAATTTACTAATTGTGTATTAAAAGAATTCACATCTAATTTTCCGATATTATTTTTAGGCTAGTTAATTCGTTTCATTATCTTCTTTTCACATGATTTTCAATCGTATCGTTGTACGTTTAGATTTTATAGGTATGTGCCACATTGCTACTGCAGAATGATAGGTGCGCATTACATGATGGATATTCCCATTGTTCCCATTGAAATTTACATAACAGCCCTTGTGTTAACAAGAGACACAGAATGGGGGCACCCTTCCTTTGTGACATTCATCACTAATCTTCTTAATCTCTCTATGCTAATAAACTCTACGCTTCGAATGCTTAGCAAAATGATTGACGACTCGAAGTAATTTCTGCTGACATACGCAGATTTTCATATCTTCATATTTTATTTTTAATATTTGTTATATTTTATTATCATACGAATACCAATACTTTATTACTAATTATGCAAATTAATTGGGAACAACCTGTTTGGATAAAGGAATTTTTGCATAACAGAACTGTTACTTTACTGATGTCCACCTTCAAAAAAATGTTCATCTTTGCAAACTTATCTTTGTTTTATGTATTTAAAAAAGAAGACAAATGTTATAATAGCCATACAAATTATAAAATTAAATGAAGAGATGTTCATCTTTGAAAGTTCACTTTTGTTCTGTTTCAAGGGAGAACCTAAATTGTACTAATTGCAATACAATTAATGAAATTATACAGAAACATATACATCTTTGAAAGTTTATCTTTGTTCTATGTATTTTAAAGAGAAGACAAATTTTATAATAGCCATACATATTATAAAATTAAATGAAGAGATGTTCATCTTTGAAAGTTCACTTTTGTTCTATGTATTTCAAGGAACATAAATTACAATAATAGCAACACAAATAATAAAATTAAATAAACAGGTTCATCTTTGAAAGTTTACTTTTGATCTATGTATTTCAAAGAACATAATTTATAATAATAGCAATACAAATTTAAATGAAATTAAATATGATTCGACTAGCGAATTACGCAATTTTCTTGGGAAATTTAATTCGGTAAATTGCATTCCTTTTGTGTTATTTTAGTTCTATTTTGGGAGACTGCAATACTTCAAAACGTTGAGGAATGTCATCATTACTGTTATACTCATGTTTCAATTCATTATTTGAAGCACACATTAGTGCATAACAAGCATAGCTAAGCATCACATTAGTATCATGGTCAATTGAAGAAGATTCATCACATTGAAACCATTCTATATGAGTCATTCTATACCACAACGTTGGCGTTGTCACAATCACCCTATTCGATATAAAAAGAGGTTCTTCCATATCTGTCGTAATATTATATTTCACTTCTGCCTTTATGGTGTCTTTAATGTAGTTCACTAGCTTTTTTCATGCTCTTCTTAGTGTCACACATTTGGCGCCCATCCAAGAAGCATATACCGTCATACAACAACAATCCCTTGAATTGCTTGCGAAGTTGTACCATTCTTTCGTCAGTAGCATCGTTGATCGTTGACAAAAATTCTTATAGAAGAGTGAGCTTGTTAAGTGCGGAACGTGTCGAATGAAATGTTCGGATAACAGTATTTCGGATAATCAAGGTCATACGGTATTATTATCATTGCGCACCGTGAATTATTTTTATCCATAACATTCATAGGACAACGCGTTCCTGAAATTTGGACGCTACATTTTTTATAATATTATCACAGTTAATTTGCTGAACATAATAATAAACGCATATTAGGCGCAATTACAATATATAAATAACGGCATAATAAACGATAGTCTACGTAATCGAGTTGAAACTTTCTACGTATTAACAATGTTCTAATTATGCAGCCATCCACCGGCTATTAATAGGTGTAAATATAAATTCTTTCCGATTGAATTCACATAAACGATACGGCCATTCATATCGAAATATTCTCCCGCTCTCCTTTGTGGTTTTGCAGCGTTCGCAGACAAGTTTGTAGTCGTGCAACAACGTCGTATAGTCATGCAGTAAGTCACAGCAACGTACAGCAGAACATATTACAGTCGTCGCACCATAATCTTATGAATTACTAGTACACACCATGGCTGCCAGTAAACAACGTACACGGCACGCTATATTGTTTGCGTTTAATCTGAGGAAAGCTACGACAGAAGCCACAGAAACATATCTTTTAGAATAGGAGATAGAAGGAGGGAAGGAATTTACTTAATCACTGATCTAAGCTTAGACAGAAGCTTACGTTCGTCCACTCAGCCTCGTAAACTTCGAAGAAAAAAACCTGGTGACCTTCTACTTTTTCTACATATATATTTGCACACTTTGTGCACATATACATATAAATAAATTAATTTCCCGCCTTTTGTTGGGTTCTGTTTGTTGCACAAACTCATTTTTTTTAATTTTGAATTTTACCCACTTTAGCATAGCAGTTACTCAAGACGCAACAAAACAACTTACAGCCATCGATGCTACACGACTCTCCCCTAGTCATCGGCGATCAGTTATCAGCGAAATATACTTCTGCATAAACAAAATTCAAAAACTCATACCAAGAATCCATAAACAAAATGTAATTTTGTACAGGCGCCAAGATTTAGACGTGTTCGTGGCACGTGGTCCCATTCTGTTATGCCAATTTGGGGTTAGAGGTTAGGTCGCAAAGAGGTTAGGTTGCAAAGATTCTAAGGTGTCTAGAATATACCAAGAGGAAAAATATACATACAGGATGTACAATACATGTATAACTGATTGACTTTCATTGTTGATAGCTTTCAAACGAAATGAAACAGTCTTTTCAATATTAGTCATTTATTAATACTTAAAAATTATATATTATTTATAATAAATTATTTGATAAATAAATAAATAAACTGTGAAAGTTATGTAATATTGCTTCTCATCTTTTAGCTGCTCGATGGTGTTTGGTATATCGACATATGCTTTACTTTTGAGAAAATCCCACCAGAAGACGTCCAGCATAGTTAAATCACAAGATCTATGCGATCTGATGATATAGCGAACGTAATTTGCGCGAGGTCACTGTCATCGACGAATCGCTTTGATAAAATGTTCTATTTAAAATCGTGACTCGCTCTTGAACTGTGCCACGCTCTATGCTATTAATTTGCCACGAATCCGTGAAACAATTGCCGAAGTGGAACAAAAGATGACGCGTCGTTCCAGACTCGAGAGAGTTTCAAATTAGTCAGTTATATATTATCCATCCTGTAGTATTATTATTATATGTGTTATCAGGTATTATAAGTATATCTTAATATAGTTAATGTAGTTTGTATCTATGTGTATGCGCGCGCGAGTGTGTGTATTTTAAAGCTTCCCGATGCGGTTTTCATAACACAAAGATTCTTCAATTCAAATAAAATGCTAGTATCGTTCATGTCATTCTTTACAACGTTGTAAGAAAGCTAAGAATATGTGCCGGAGACCCATTGTACCTATCGTGCGCCACGTGAATTGAAGAAAAACAATATTTTGCGAGGTTATGTAATAAATTCGTTCGCATTTCTTAAAAATAGGAAACCTCAAACATCGTTACTCTTATATAAGAAGTATTTAATTAACGATGTACATGTTATTTTATAAGAAATGAGTAACTCATTCGCATTATTATCTCGAAGCTTCCGTTGTTTTCTTAAAAATGTTTCGTTACGTGCGTTTTTAAATTCTTGGAATTATTTAACGATTACTCGTGAAAACAATTAATATCCGAATATTAATAGCACAGTTAGTGTTCCAACAATTTCTAACATTTATAGAAAGAAACTAATAATTATATAATCTGGAAGAAATTAATAATTTCTACCGTACGATGCAAGAATTCCCAAAATTGAATAAACAAGGTAAAACTGCTGTTTAGGTCCCGCTTCTAACGACCTTCACCTTCACATATGCCATCAAAGTCAACCTCAGATTATCGCATCAACCTGCAGAAGATTTCAGTCGCCGTTTGTTCAGCGATTGTTGTTTGTTGAGAAATTATTAATGAAATAATTTTAACGAGTCGAACGTACCTTATCGACGCTAAATACATGTTTAATGAATCAGCGCATAGTACGTGCATACGTGTTGTATACTAATATTACCGCACTTACGGCTCTGTTTGAATTTGAGGTTAGGTTTGTGTTAGTTCGTTGGTTATCGGCTGCGCTGTTTAAACCACTAGCTAGCCTAAACGATTTACGTATTCGCGGGAAGAAATGCGAAGAATTCTAGGAATTGGGTCGAAAAAACACCGGAGTAAGTCGAAAAGTATTCCAAACTTCACCCGAAAATAGGATGTGACTTCTGCCCAAGTGTTCCGAATATCAACGCGGAGAAATTCAAGAAAGCGCGAGTTAACTGCCAGAGTAACTACGGACTTTCTTAACTACGTTATCATAATTAGGTTTGGGTATTTTTACCTTGTGTACTCTTTTTTTTTTTTTTTTTTACGTGGAGGAAATCCGCATGGACACCAGGCCGCTTCTGGAGGAAGGCGGTGTGGTAGTGTCGGACTCCAACCGACTAAAACCTCCACGATGACCGTGAATATAAGAAATGATTTTTGCGAATTTCAAAATTGTAACGTTAAACGAAATAATGAAAGAAGGTCCGATCTTTCGTAACGATGTAATATACGAAGCATTGAGATATTAAATATTTAACTAAACACGTTCAATTACTGAACAAGTAGCAGAAAAAGTATAATATTAATGAAATGCATTCTTCGCAACGAACAGTCGGCGCGTCGTTGCTAATTCGTTTTGATGAGATCGAAAATAATATCATCCGTTTCTCGACAAGATCGTAACTGGGGATGAAAAATAGCTTCTGTATAAAAGCTGCAATCGTAAAAAGCAATGGCTATCGTGAGGTCAAGGAGCAGTGCTTACTGTGAAATTTGATTTTCGTTTTAAGAGAACTTTACTGTGTGTTTTACGCGATATAAAGAATCATTTACTGCAAACTTTTCAAACTAATTAAACGTTAAAACAAAATAAGACCACGACGGTTGCGGTTTATAGCGAATAATTAAATAGATTAAGCGTAACTTCGAGAGATAAATGACCGGCAGTAACAAATAGCAAAAAATAGTGCGTTTCTTTTTTTTATCGACGACGCTCAGACACGTGCAAATAGAACGATAGAGAGAATTAACGAATTCAACTGCAAATTGGTATCGCATCCGTTACGCTCTCTCTTCTTCTGGCACGTTATGATTTATTTCACAAAACTTTCCGCGTGGCAGCGACTTTAGCGGCACGGGTCATTTAAACGTGACGTTGGATCAATTTTTCAATTTAAAAGGCGAGATTAACAGATTTAAAAGTGAGAAATTCCCGTCGCAAAATCGCCGATGTATCGTCAATTGAAGTTGAATATTGAGCACTCCAAACGTAATCACAGAAAAACATTAGGCTGCTGCGCATGAAGCGACGGCTTCGTAAGTACACGTTTAAATTACTACAATTTTGCGAGATGTCTTTTAGCTGCAGTCGCACCAACGGACAATTGTCCGCAGACACGTGTCGCAGCAAATCAGTATCTTTCTTTCACGGAGAATTCACAGACGACGATGAATAAAATTCAAGTCCAGAGACCATTCGCGGATTAAAGTCACTTCACACTGACGGACAATTGTCGACAGATACACACGGCAGGGGCTAGGGGAGGGGGGGAGGTAGAGCTCCGTAAAAAGCACGTCTGTAGACAAGAATTTCGTTTTCCGTTCGAAATGTAAAACAACGGACAACGTCTGCGGGCGAATATAGAAAGAATGTGCTTTTCGCCCCGTTTGAGAAGCAGCGATCCGTATATGTATTGAGGCAAGGAAAGGCGAAAACAGGAAATTTGAAAATGCATGCTGTTCGTCGAAATCACTGCAAAGTCACGCACCACCTTTTCCTGGGTATGTCGTAAAGAATTTTCCGTAAATCGAACAAAGGTCAACTTCGTTCTTTTTCATGGAACTATATGCTTTTTTTTTTACTAATCATTCCCTATAACATAACCTACAAATTAACCTATGTTTGTAGGTCGGGAAACTGTCAGTATCGAATAAGAAGAATTTTTTGGCAGAGTTGAACAACGAATAAAATCATTAAATTCTGGGTTTCTGTTAAATATTGTAAACCGAACGTACGTGTGGCATTTTAGGGTGGACAGTTCTTTCGTTGTTATAATATTAATTATTTATATTTCTATGACACACTATTTATTTAAAAGATACAATTTCGAAAGTTTAGGGTATTCTTCTTTGTATTTGAGAGGGTTCGACTGGTTGGTAATGGTCATATTTCTACAGAGATCGATTTCAACAATCCGTGTGTTTCATCCCCAACACATCGATAACCAGATATACCCGGATGCCTTAATAGAAATTTATTAACTTAACTGACAGCTATGTAAGACAGTTCCATTTGAAAAAGTAGAGATGACCCTATTGTCACTTTAAAAAATTGAAGGTAAAAATTTTCTCTTTCACAGTGACATTCTACGTAAGAGATGACAATGAGAGTCTCCATATATACTTTTGTCCCGTCGTTTCTGCAGGCTCAGTTGTTATATCAAACGGCGTTCATGGTGGGACACCCTGTATAACGTTTATTATTATCCGCAGTTTTCGACATCCGCGAAAGGAATTTGTAATTTTCTGATAGTCACTGATTGTACTAATCGGTAGCTATATAGCTGTAACACACCGCTATTTCACTATACATTTTAACACAAGTAAACTTTTCAAACTCGACATCGACACAAAACAGATCATCCATTAAATCTTCCCTTTTCCTATTTTAGGTTCTAACAGCTCCAGCGAAACAACCATGCCTCCTCCCTTCCCTTTTTTTCCTAGAATCCTTCTAACGTTGGTCTGTCATCCTTCTTCTTATTCCTGCCAGACACCTGCCTAACATGTTCCCACGTTTCTTCATCCAAATCCATAGCCTGCAATTTCTGTCCTGCTCACTCACCCAATATTTGCTTTCTTTCATTCCATTGCCAAAGTAAATCTGGCCACCCATCTTAAACTTTCTCCTCTCCAGCCTTGATCGAAGTACTTTGAAATCCCCTCTCCTTTTCACCATCTGTACTATCTGTTGTATCTTGATTTCTCTATCCTTTGCCATCTCTCTCTCTCTCTTTTGGGCTTCTCTATTCATCCCTACTAACTCTTCTTAACTTCCTTCTTAGCTCTTCTTAAGAGCCTCTTCCTCTTCTCCCATAGCCAACATATGGCTCCCTGTTCCCTTTGTCAACATAACCTCTTCCCTTTCCTTCTTCTATCCTCCCTTTATTTTGCTTCTTCCAACTTTTTTCCTATTCTCTTGCGAACATTCTCCTACAAGCTTGCCATCTTTTCTCTGTCACAGCTTCTGTTCATAGTTTCACCCTGCATTCCCTGTTCGTGTCCTCATCAGATCCCTCTGGAACTCTTCTCTAATCATAGTATAAAAACATATACACTGGTGTCCATCAGTCCACCCCAACGTCCGGCTCAAGAAACTTTCAGTCTAATCTTGCACTCTTTCAATCTTCCTTCTCTCTTCCCAATCCGAAACTTCCAGTCCGCACGCTAACACTGCCCACACCAACTTGTCGAATGACCGTAACCTCATTTACCATTCCATTCCAAATACTCTCTTTCCTATCCTCTATACTGATCCCATAACTGTTACCGTCTTTTTCACTCTTTCCCTTATTTGTACTCTTTCACCTCCGTTCCTCATCATCTCGTTCCCTCGAGTAAGTAAAATCCCTTCCTTATTCTATCTTCTTCTCTCAGTTCATTTTCTTCGTCCTTGCTCCTATTGTTTTAAATCTTATTATTATACAAAAGGAACGAAGAACAAAGTAACACTATTCATTTAATTACATTAAAAGAATTATGTGATTTATCGGCTAAAGAGATTGGGGATCTATAAATATTTGAAGAAACGGACAATTAATCTTCATCTAAATTTGAATAAATGAAATTTCAGGTCGCGAAAGTAATTGTTCTATTATCCGAACAGTTTTGCCTCCCCATCAGTGCGGATAATGGAGGCCATACTGTAACGAATGCTCGTTAATATTTCGCATTGCTTCCACAGCACCATGTCTCAATTTATATTCGTAAAGATAAATTATTCGAATTTCATCGGAGTCCATCATTCACCTTCTCTTGTTGCTAAACAAACATAACCTCACTTTATCAACCAATGCGAAACGTGACGAATGCTATAGGATATGAGCTTTAACACGTCACGTGATATTTGATATTTACCAATGATTTTATTTATCGAAGATTTAGTTTAAGTAAAATGTGTCAGTTTGAGGGAACCACGTATTTCATGCGTAACAATTTAATAAATTATATGTTCCTTTCGCAGATAATAAATATTATACAGGGTATCCCATAATAGGTATCGTTTGACATAATTCCTAGATGACAGAGATGATAGAACAAATATGTAAAGAAACTTTTATCACCATTTTTTTTATGTAGAATGTCACCGTAAAAATGTAAACTTTTATCGTCAATTTGTCAAGATCGTACTGAGGTCATTTCTACTTTTTTTTTAGATGCAAGTATGTATACATTTTTTTATTCACCACTTGGTGCATTTTTTCATTCAGTACAAGTATTTGTGTTGGAAAGTGAGATATTTTAACTTCAATGTTGTCAGACTTTAATATCGTATGAAAGACTTTAATATGAAATGTAAATTAAGACTGTCGTAGGATATTGTATCTAACTTTTTCCTTTATGTTTTCCTTATTATAACCTTAAAAAGTTGAAGGTGAAAGTTTGTTTCTTCGCAGTGACATTACATAAAAATTGATATTAAAGTGCTCTTACATTTTTATCCTATCATGTACTATTTACTAATTACATCAAACGGCACCTATCGATGCACACCCTGTATATTGTACATGCTGAAAGTACATACTTACGATGCAGATTAGTTTATGAATTAAGCATAATAAGAAATCAACGATCGTAATCAATATCACAATTATAATTTTTACAAGCATATAATTTATACAAGTTCTGGAAAAACATTTACAGGTCTGTAAAATAGATGCTAAATGTATCTTTTACTTAAATAATGGAATCGTTATTAATAATTTTCACTTATTTCGTAATTGCTGCAAGTTGGAGCATGGGCGGCTACATAGTCGAGGTCCTTTTAGGTTATGAAGTTATCAAGCAATTATGAAGTAAATCCAATGTTGTTGATCGCACTAGTTGTCAAAAGAAATAAACGTGGGGGCGAACCGATGTATGGCTAACGTTGGCAGCTCCAAGAGTTTGGTTATCGTGGACAAACTGGCGTATGGTTAACGCCAGAAGCCACGGGAAAGGTCAAGATGTGGGAACGAATCGGCGTATGGCTAACGCCTGGAGCGCCATGAAAGTGATATGGGAACGAACCAACGTGTGGGTAACGCTTCGAGTTGCAGGAAATCCTAATAGTACACCTCGTAACGTTTAACTAATCGGTACACCTCGAGCGGTAAAGCTATACCGGGTTGAACAGAAAGTTCGTTCCGTTTCTCGTAGCGAGATAGATCTGAGTTTAGACCAAAGCTATTAACTTTAATTTAATTGACCTAACTTAGTTGACCAATTGCCGATGGGGTAACACTCAATTGAGTTAACACAACAGAGTGTAAAACAAACAATTTTGGAAGAATTTGTCTTTTTCTGGCCAGACACAAGCACACACATGCTTCGCCAAGGCAAGACAAGAGTTTATGCTATGACTATTAACCTCAATTTAATTGATCTAACATGTTATTGTGTTATGAGTTGCCAGTAAATTGTAGAGTGTAAAGCAAACAATTTTGGAAGAATTTGTCTTTTTCTGGTCAGACACAAGTCCACACATGCTTCGCCAAGGCAAGACAAGAGTTTATGCTATGACTATTAACCTCAATTTAATTGATCTAACATGTTATTGTGTTATGAGTTGTCAGTAAATTGTAGAGTGTAAAGCAAACAATTTTGGAAGAATTTGTCTTTTTCTGGTCAGACACAAGTCCACACATGCTTCGTCAAGGCGAGACAAGAATTTATGTTATGACTATTAACCTCAATTTAATTGATCTAACCTGCTTTATACCCAAAGGGAATTATACCCAGAAGAAATCTATGCATAACACGAGATTTTCGTGGATAAAGTTCTTGCTTTCGTGCAGTCTCCAAAAAAGGGAATTGTATGATACGAACGTAACATAAATATAAAAAGGAGAAAATATTATAGAGATTTACGTATCCAATTCAAACAGCGATATTTCAAACCGCTATATCGATGAAGTCGTTTCAATACACTATTAATATGTTTATAAATAAATAATTTAAATTATCTGTGTGTGTATATATAATACACACGAATTCGTGCGTACGTGGGCGTGCATATGTTTAATATTTGGTCTTTTGTTGTTTGTTTTTGAAGCTGCGTAGTGTTTTAAAACCGCGGGAAATTCAAAATTCTGAACTGTTTTTTTATTACACAGTTCTTCTAGTTCTTTGTAATTTACCAAATCCTTAAGGGTTCATAATTAGACTATTATTTACTTATGTTAATTGTTTAAATAGGATACTACGTAGAGTAATAAATAAAAAATTTCTATCGTTTTAAAAGATCGAGCAATTCAGGGTCAAAAGGAAAAAGACGTATTGGCATGACATGGCTGATGAGCAGCCATGGAAAATTCAATACAGATAACAAACTTCTCGTCTACGGAACAATCGTCAAACCCACTTGGACGTACGATATCGAGCTGTAGGACATGGCCACTAAAAGCCGCACAGCTTAATTAGGTGCTTTACAATCTATTGTGCTCAGGACCATAGTAAACGCACCGAGGTATGTGCACAATTACGAACTCCGTAAAGACTTGAAAATCGGTTCAATAAATGAGGAAATTATACGCTTTAGTGACAAGTACAAAACCAGACTAGACAATCATCTTAACGACCTAGCCAAGGAACTCTGTACAGATAACTTGCCTACAGAACTACACAAAAGGTATTCTAATGACCTTCTGCCGCATTAATAAAACAACACTTTTGCACGATTGCAAACAACAGTCACAAATCCATTACACTAAGAATTGTTATATGCACAGAGATGCTCTCCAATGAGAGAGTGTTATATTATTTGTAATAAATAGACTGCGGATGTTTATGCAAATTCATATTTTTAAAATTCATATTTTACAAAGTGAAACTTAAACAAAAATTTGTTTTACCTGTTAAATACTGCAACACGTGCTTTACTTTGTACATCTGATACATTTTTTAGAATATTCGTGCATTCTGCAAATTTTTGTGCCTCTAAATTTTTCCTAAATGCGTGAACATCCGCAGCCTAATGATACGATGTTATATTATCAGTTAAAAAATTGTTCAGGTATTCTTATAGCACAAATTGTAAAGTCCATTGAAATTAAATAAATGAACCGTCTTGAGGAATACCATTTAGCCATCGATGTTTCTTTCTCTAGCAGACGGTGCTATCCGAAATGAATTATTTTCGTGGATTTCGTGGAGGAAGCCGCATGGCTAAGCTTTGCAACAGATAGATTGGAAAATTTGATTAGACGACCAAGCACATGCAGTTAATAGCAGCCAATTTTTTAATGCATGCATTTTAATATTTTCAGTAAAATTCAATGCTTTGATATGGTTTGGTCAACGTTTCTCTTTTACTTTATACCACACATTCAGTTCCTTGGTTTTTCGTGAAATCAAGCGTTGTTTTGTGCAACTTTTTCTACAATCTAATTTTGAAGTTCGCAGGCACTAGACGCTGCGCGGAGAATTACAATGGAGGAAAGAACAAAAAGGAATCAGATATCGAGTAGCAATTGTTTCATAAGCATCGATTGTTCGTCACATATTTCGGCAAGCACAATCATAAAACATTATAGGTCAGCGGTTCTCAAGCTTTCGCTTATCACGAACTCATCTTAACCTCTTAGGTATGATGTGCCACTACAGTGGTCCACTCTACTGACTAGTCTTTGTTTTTGATATGCCAGTGTCGGGTACCAATTTTTGCTTTTCGTTAAAATAAATATACCATTATTAGATACTCTTTTTAACATGCCGATCCGTATCCTTATAATTTTCTAGAATCTTCAACTAATTATTATTATTAATTATTAATTATTAAAGTAAATTATTAAAGTTAAAGTATGTGCATCGTATTTTTAAGAAAAATTATAATTTAGTTATCAAAAACTTCATCGCAATGTGCTTGCGTAGAGAACAGCGTTATCCGTCATTGCAGTGGTGTATCGTTTACGCGTAATCCGCGTCAAACTCTACCAACAGAGGAACTGCCCCGCGCAAAATTCAGCTGTACCTAAGAGGTTAAATAACTTTTGGTTGTTCCGGAGTTCTAAAATCTAACTCAAAATTTACATCCTTAATGCGCCGAATATGTACACATTAATATGTACATTTGACTAAAAAATATTGTACAGTATAGCGTATACATTTAACTAAAAAATATAAAACACTAATCTACTGTTCGTCAACAATCTTTCCGGAAAGAAAAAATTCGTTATAAATAATTCTTTATAAATAAATACACGTACTAAATACTTTTCATTAGAATAATACAATAACAATCGGGCTGTGTGCAGACTTCGTGATCCTGGGAGTCCGTGTACAGCGGGTTGAGAACCGCTGCACCGCTGTTATAGGCAGTATAATACAAGAAAAATGTTCGAGGGAATTTGTGGAGGACTTATCCAATATGCTCTTGATATCTTCAGATATGATATATATATATATATTAGGTTGTCCGAAAAGTGTCTTTCTTTTCACAGACACGTCTTTTATAACGACGCATCTTTATATAAACATGAAACCTAATCTGTCGAGCGTTGTGATCTTTATTTTGATAGAACAAAACGGATCGTACGTAATTCGATAAAATAATATAAAACGGAAAATATTGTGCATCCACTATTTCCTTATGAAACGAAAGAAACTTTTCGGACGATCTAATATATATATATACGGATTGGACCCCTTCTTATATGTATATGTATATGTCTATATGTATGATATATAACAGGTGTTTCCATTATTTTATTCAACCTCTGTATATTGATGTACGAGTATCATCAGGTTTTTACGTAAATAATCCAGCTTTTGTTTTGAATATTTAGAATTTGGTATACATAAGCATATACATATATGACATATATGACACATATGAGATGTTTTCATTGTTCTGCTCAACCTGTACTTTGATGTACGATTATATTATACATCAGCTTTTTACGTGAATAATGCAGTTCTTGTAAATATTATAATTAACAATGTATATAATATCATAATTAAATAAATATATAAATAAAATATACACAATCTATGATATTATTATTAATAACGAATAAAATATAATTAATGTAAAAAATACAATTATCAGCAGTCTAACTAATTTTCAATTGTCTAAATTGGAGTTTTAAATTGGAACAGAGCTTTTCGCGGTCAGGCCAGGTCAAGTAGGTGTCAAATCTATGAGATGTGCAGTATTGTTTTTTATCAATTGCATATTAGTAGTAGTAGTAGTATTTTATTGCACTATCTGTGCATTTCAATACACGGTACAGTCTAATGATATCCAGAGAGGCCATAAAAATATGTAAAAAAGCCATAATACTAATCACTAGTTTATTATTAATTTTTTACTTTTTAATAATCATTATGCACTATTATTACATGTTAACCAAAATGTCTGGATACTACCGAGTAAATTACTACCTGTACAAAAAATAGGAGACAGTTCAGACAGAAATTGAATGGTTTCAAAGGGAACATAACCTGTATGGATATGTACGTGTAATTAGCTTTGCTGTAAATAAACGCGTAGAGGTTACTCGAGGGTGATATATGTTTCCTTAAATGGAATCTTATAATTTTCAATGCATCAATCGATTCATCTTGACATTCTCTATAACAAATTATTAAATTATTCATATCGAAAAACCATTAGTTTGACGGATATCTCAACATTTATTTTATAAAGTCTATTGTACAAAAAACAAAGAAAGCAAGGTCGTACCTTACGACATTTCATTCCTTGTATTATTTCATACGGCAGGTCCTACAAAATAAAATCTATCGATAATTATGCACGAAAGAAGCCTCAACCCCAATGACCTTGATCTTCAGATACGTTGTAGACGAGAAGATCCTGAGTGACATGCATTTTGTTGGAGGTGTGGGACGATCGTGGTTGAAAAGTTAAGTTAGGTTAGATCTTTTGGAGGGTCAGCCATAGAATCTGACCTAATCTAACCTAACTTACATATGCAATTTCATCTTCAGCTATTAATATTGGAGTAAATGTAACTTAACAAGTACTATCTTCTTTTTGTCAGAACTTTTGGATCACGATCCCCTACAACATACCTAAAACTCAACAAAATTGGAGTCCATGTCCACTTTTGTGCATAATTACTGAAATATCTGCTAAACCAATGACTTTTCGACATGAATAGGTTACTTTTATATGAACTTTTCCTCTGGTCATCCAGTTGTCTTGATGGAGACCTACATTTACTGAAAGTAGGGACACTTTTCGCTCATCTACCAGAGAGTGTCCGTTACGACGACACGAAAAGCTTTTCGCCACTACTCGAATTCTCAGTTCTTGCTACGAATGTAGCTTCCAAAGTATCTTACCCTATCCTAGTGTCTAGGACAGGGGCTGCTAGATAGCCTCACTAACGAGTCCTCTGGTAGGTCTCTTTTCGTCTCCCTCCCTACACGCCCTTTTCTCTTGCTCTTATTCAAACCTCCACAATCCATTACTCCGAGGTTGTCGTGAGGTGACCAGTTATGCTTGTACAAACTACCTACATAACTTTCCACTAACAAGGGAAAAGGACTCCAATTTGTCGACTTCGATTTTAATGAGCTTTTACAACTTGTTAGTATACAGGTCTCTACTGATCTGTGTAAGATGTTAGGTGTAACTATTCGGTAACGTTAAAGCACATAAATAATTAAAGTTATTGCATGTATTTAAATTTCCATACGTAGTACTGACACGAGAAACACTTATATGAATATTATTGGGGAAATGTGACGAGTAAGTACGTTACTGGTAATGCGAAGATCAATTTCTCGTTTACTCACGTTCCTTCTTTTTTTTTTTTTTTTTTTTTTTGTTTCCATCATGATAACAGAGTACATGATTGCGGATGATAGTTATCGTATGTACGATTTAAGCACGGTATAATAAGTTCAGCAGCACGAACGAATAATCGAATTTTGTATCTTATTGGTCACAGAAGTTTCGATAAAAACTTGCTTTTATTCTCGAGCAATTTCATTTATCCACAGTTTTTACTCCAAGTATAATTTATGCTATTATAAATGCTATTCGAATGATGCCCAACCTTTGTGCAGACAATCAAGTAGATACACGTAACCTAAAAATACTTAGTTTTGCATAGCTTTTGAACCAGCAAATTCTGTCGTATTGGCAGCAATACACAACATTCAATAATACGACGAGGTTCGTTACAATATTATAATAATGGCTAGACATTCGCTATAGAATGTCTAGCCATCCTAACCTCTTGTACGCTCACGTCCACGTTTATGTAAACAGGTCTTGGCACTCGCTAGGGAATACCGTTCGAAGATTGAATTGGGACAAATCAACATGGAGAACAACAAAGTTCGCGTTCTCGCGAAACAGACAGAGAGAAGCAGAGTGTCTCTGTCTGAAGCATTCGTAGCATGCCACGCATGCACAGAATGAGAACATTCTTGTCCTCCACGTTAATTTTTCGCCACTCAATTTTCCTGTTTAAATTATCGAGCTCACGTCCACACAGACTTTGCTTTTGGTGTCCGTCAAAAAGCTTTTTCATACATTTCTCGCCTTAGAACTTTTATTTCCGGATTCTACACCTTGAAAACTGTATGATTTTCCAAAAAAAGAAAGAAAAGAAATCAATAATTTGTCATCCCATTTAGGCTGAAAAAATTGGATGTTCAGAGAAAAGGTTTACTCTAATTTTCTATAGAAAGTGTAAAACAAATCGATCAGTGCATTGACGATCACATGATTCCATTGGGATGAAACGTGTATCACCTTCGTGTGACCTCTATGCATTCATCTACACGGAAAAATTAAGTACACCATATTATGGCAGCCTGGAAATCACTCACTTTCAGTAATTTGCATTCATAGATTAAAATTGAACATCCTGTATATACATGTATATGTTATCACAATGCAACGATGATGTAGTGTTTATGAAGTGATGAGATGAAATGAATGATGTGCACATGTATTATGCTGATAGACTATTACTGATCTTGGCACGGTACATCAAGCGAGTATTATGCGTACGATCCAGCGGAAATTTTGGACTTAACGCGAGGATTTTCTATTTAATTTGCGAAATCGTGGTAACTGACATAACAGGCCCTGAGAGGATTCTGAAATTCAACTTCTGGGATAGCTCGATACATAACTCGATAGTTTAGCCATGTTTAACTTGTTAAGCTTTCAAGCACAATTATAATAGCGGGACATAAATTTTCGGGCCAGGCATATCTGTCTTACTTAAAAAAAACCGTTGAAACTCACCTCTACCATAAAATACATTTTCATTTAATCCGGTCACGCCACTTCCTGCATATTATTTATCCTCGTTAATAAAATTTCGTATATTAAAGTCGTACCCATCATGATAACTAATGGCCGGGTATCATTAATCTCGTGCAGCTATAAACGTTTTGCAATAACCATTTATAATGGGTTGTTCAGGAAACAGCTTTTCAGACCAAAAGTATCGACGAAGTTATTGTTTTCCGGGGTAGGAAGAAAAGCAATATCTTGACATGTCGATGCAAATTTTTATTTTGTTACATCCTTTTCCACGTTTCCAATTAAAGCCATGTATACTCACAACCCCATCGTCATCGTTCAGAAAATGTAAGGTTGAAAGACTCGCCTTTTTTATATTAAATAAGTTTCAAATGTAAGAGGCTATTCCCATTTTGAGTGTAATAAATTTTGGGACACTGCCTTAAGACGACTTCTTCCCCTTTATTCTCCTCTTTATCTTCTCATCCAGTCTTCTCGTGAAACGCCTTCTCCAACATTTTCTCTGCTCCTTCTCTCTTTGTCCTCATCTCCTTGCATCTATTTCTCAAATGATCTCACGCTTCCCTTTCTTCCTCACACAGCCTGCACTTTCTTTCTTCCTCCTTCGACCAAAATTTCTTGCTCTACCCTTCCTTCCCACATTTAAACCTCGCTATTAATTAAGTATTCTGGAATTGTTGCTGTTCTCATCTTTTTGTACTCTTCGTTATATCTGGAGCTTCTGATTCTTTTATATCGTTCTTACCCTTGCAATCTCTCCCTGCCTCTATCTGTTTGTCTGCTTTATGGTGCTATGTCCTTTCCTCTTTCTTCTCTCTGTTTTCTGTGGTCGTACCGTCGCACCGTCTCTCTGAAAGAATTTTCCTCCCTTCCTCCCACTTTAACTTTTTGTTCTTCCCTTTTCTCATTTCCTCCGTACAACCTTCCAGCAATTTCTTCTCTATTTCTCTATTTCTTCTTCATATTTACGTGCTCTGCTCGTTGCCTCTATCCCGTTTTTGTCCAATTTTGTGATCTTTTATTTGGTGTACGTTGGTATCCATTTATCTAGTTCCAATATCCATTTCACATACATACCTTTATGGTTTCCATTTTTTCTTGCTCCGTTCATCCTCATTATTCCAATGCTTCGCATTACTGATCAGTACATCATCATCCCTGTTTTAAGATGTTTATCAGATTCCTTTTTCCCAGTTGCCAACACTTTCGCCATTGCTTCCCTGCTCGACTGCTCCTCCAGTCTTCAGCATAATAAGTATTTGTACTCTTTTATTTCTTTTATACTCTCCCCTTCTGTCAGCTTTACTCTGTCTCCCTCTTTGACCTCCTTCCCCTGTCCGCAATCAGAATCTTTGATTTCTCTCTGTTCAGTTGCAACTTCTTCTCTTTTAGCCAGCTCTCCAATTTCTTTTCAATCGTCGTACTTTTCAATTCTTTTTCTGTCCCCACCGTCAGCACAACATCGTCTGCATATGCCAGCACATGCATTTTAACCTACCCATTATCATCCCTTCTTTCTGCATCCTTGCACGATCCTGTACCAAGTCTGCTGTGTACAGGACAAATAGCGAGGGTCTTAATGGGTAATCCTGCCTTGTTTCTTCCTTCGTCGAAAATGCGTCTCTTCCTCGCTTGTCCTTATTTTACTTCTTCTTTATCCTGTACATTTCTCTTATTCCTTTTTTTAGTCGCGTCGAGATTCCATTTCTTTGCATTATCCTGTTCAGCTGCGTTCTGCCAAGTCAGTCGAGCACAGCCTTTAGTGAATGAACTCTTAATTCTACATTTTACATTAATTCTACAAATTGTGTCCTTTGTTATTCTATGTCCTTTCTGTAATTTCATGCTACCTTACTGTGTTACTTTAGTTAGAACAGTGTTGATACACGTTAACGTCTTGCGTACAGTGGCCTGAAGTATGAGACATGTCGCATCGAGCGTTAAAAGTGAAGAGAAGATGCCTGAAAAGTTAGGAAAAAGTGTGGAAATTTTGTGCAGATTGATTGGAAAATTTACAACGTCGAAAGATCTACAGGGTAGTTGGTAACTGGTGGTACAAGCGGAAAGTGGCTGATTCTACGCGAAAAAAGAAGTCGAAAATATAGAATAAAAATTTTTCGTTTGAGGCTTTGTTTTCGAGAAAATTCTACTTTGAATTTTCGCTCGGTACGCGCGCACTTTATCGCGTCTCGTTATAACGGATCTCACTGTAGATCGTTATCTCGATTGACGTTATGTTGATAAACACTTCTAATTGTCTATTCTGAAGAAATCGTAAGTTGCGAGCAATTGAAAGAAAAGATTATTGTAACCTTTCGTACTTTAAAACAATCGAATACGTCAGAAAGTATTCATAGAAATTTAATTAGAAGAGCAGAAGTATGTGTTCGGCAGAATGGGCAACATTTTCAGCAATTTTTGTAATAATAAACTTTATGATTACTTCATATTATTTCATTATGTATTCCTAATTTTCCGTTACGGCAAAAACAAACTTAAACTGCGATAATATCCATCGAGACAACGATCTACAATGAGATACGTTATAACGAGACGTGATAAAGTGCACGCGTACCGAGCGAAAATTCAAAGTCGATTTTCTCGAAAACAAAGCCTCGAGCGAAAAATTTTTATTCTATATTTTCGACTTCTTTTTTCGCGTAGAATCACCCCTTTTCCGCTTGTACCACCAGTTACCAACCACCCTGTATAATTAAAGACACGAAGAACGAGGAGTAGACAAATTTTAATAGAGATAAAAAATAAATATCTATGCTCCGTAGTATAATAATATAATAATAGTCATAGCAATAAATGAATGCCAACATCCAGATCTGTATTGTACGCTAGTAATGTAAACAATGTTGGAATTTGGATAAATATTATCATCAACGTTATTAGAAAAAGGACCTCCGATCAGATTATTTGAGCCACAGAGTATACTCAACGTAGATGAACGTATTAACAAAATTTCATTTAGCAGTAAAACAGATGTAGAATCAACAGATAATTTCAAAAATATTGTATTTAAATTATATGTAAATTATTCTCTGTGATTCTTCTTGTATATTGTTTCTGAAATATAAAATAATAATTATACAGGGTGACCTGGATTTTATTATCCAAAAATCTTCTCATTCAAACAGCTGCTATGTCTCTCCATTAATTCGTATACTACAGGTTGTACTGTATATTGCACTTGACCTTGTAACTCTTTGTTCTTTTTTGTCATTTTAATTACGTCAAACTCCTGTTGCCATACATTTTTCTACATCTTGTTGGCTGTAATCATTTCTTCAGAAGCAGATTAAAAATTAGTGGCTCCAGTCTTAACTTGTTTCAATAAACGAGGTGCGGATGTTGTGCTGTACTTAATGCACCTATGAATGTAGTAACCAGTTTGATTTTTCCTGAACTTTTATTCGTCGGTTTTACTTTAACTCGCATTTGCTTCCGAGAGCGGTGTTTTGCATAAAACGATAAGAAAAGGCGGAGGAATGTTTAATGAGTTTCATGATCCTAGATTATACCTCATTAATCTTTGTCTTATCATTATTTAAATAAGGCCGGAATTTAATATCTATGTAGGCATGTACACAACCGTTCAAATATGTATGAACGCATAGGTATCTGTTTGTAAGACAGTGTTATTTTATTATTTGCTATCTTTGTAGTTATATATCGTATAATATGATGAAACGATAAAATTAATTTTTTTGTCTGAACAATCTTTTATTCACAGATTACTTTGTCCTTGAATCAGATGAGGGGGATTCTTTTATGCTAATAAATAAGTCCATTTATTTAATATAATGAGATATAAATGATCATAATTGAAGGGATATGAAAAACATTTCATCTTAATGAAAGGCTATTTTATCCCATTAAGAGCCAGACAGTAATATAAAAGATAATGAATAAAAGCGTAAATAAAATAAATTGTGTATTGTTCCCTGAAGATACAACAAAATATATTCCAATAATACTTTTACATATATTATTATTATTGCTATTACTTTATACATATATATATATATTATTTCATATTTATTTTATATATACAATAATATCTTTAATATTATTAGAATCAAACTTGCACACTATAAAAGTCAAAGATACGAAAAAATGATCAAAACAATATAATTTATCATAATTCTATATTTGTTCAATTTCTTCAAACTGTATATGATTACAAGATCTATGCATATGGAGAAAGAAACAATAATTAAAAAAATATATGTAATATATATATTATAATGCATTACATAATACATAATATATGATATATATAATATATATAAATTTATTTATTAATATAAAACAAATTTAATATATATACTTTACATATATGTATAATATTTAATATATGAAGCAATAAAAATATTTATGAAGAAAATATATAGAACATATAAATAAATTATATGTATATATATATCATATATATTATTAATATAAATATATTTATAAAACAAATTTCAAGAATTTACTTCATATATATATATTTTCTTTAATATCTATATAAATATATTTACAGAAGAAATTTCAAGGATTTATTCGAGGATATGAAGTAAATTCTTGAAATTTCTTTTCACTCCTATTGCACAATGTTAAAAAGCAGAGCTCGATAATGTAAATTAGCAGCAAAAGAGATTACAAATGAAACATTGCGTTACCATGACGTTGGTCCTGATTGAATCAATACTGGTCCTTGCATGTTCTTAACAATTGTAAATGGAAAAATCGATCAGTGCAGTGGTTGTATACCTATAAACGGCAGCGTATAATACGATGATTATCATAAAGATTAAATCGGTAATTTTCGCAGTCATAAAGTTTGTTAGTTTACATTATCGCGATAGAATGCAATGTATTGAAATAGGTAAAATTTACCTGAAATTATGGTAGGTCCTTTTGCTTCGGTTCTGCTTTATTCGACCCTCGCATTAACCGGCTACGTCCTCGTTGCGACGCGCAGTGAATAA